>NW_026623244.1:2144526-2195737 GCF_030028575.1 Malurus melanocephalus | reverse complement strand
CCCCGCCCCAAATATATGGATTCAAAGGGTAACAGTGTAATTAAAACCAGATAATTAATGAGACAATATTCCTACAGCCTACATCTTTAATGAACAAAACCCTTCAGGGCCAACGTGCTTTTCCAGGCTCATTAAAGAGAATAAAGTTGTGGGGCTTATGTACTTCCCAGTGTGTTAATAATAAACCAGCAGTGTATGCTTTTTAAAAGCATGAGAGCTGATACTTTCCACACCTTGAAAGAGCCTCACAAAGCCTTCTTCGGCKCTTTAAATATCTAAAATACAAAGTAAGGTACAAAGGATGCTACGAATCTCCCCTTCCGTTGTATTCGAGGGGCTGTGCAGCAAAGCATTCTGCYGATTCCGCGCCTTTTAAACAGACCCAAAATGCAGAGAAGGAAGGAAAAAACRAACAACTGTTCTCTGCAACTGCATCTTGCAAACTTTCTGAAACTCTTCGTTTTCTCTCTCTTTSCTTCCTTCTCTCCCTCCCCTCCTCGGAGCTGTTTSGCTTCGGGAACACGCAGCCACCCAGGCACGTATGAAATCCCTTTGTTTATTTCCAAATATATTTAAGAAAATAACAGCCCTGGGTTTAATGCTGAGAATATACAGCCTGTATCTGCTGCGTGCTTCTATACATTTAAGCTTCTTGTTTCCTCCCAGATCCTTCCTGTGGAAGCTCCCGAGGTAATATTTCCATTTTAGTACTTTGCAAGCTTCTAACTCAAATTGTTATTGCTTCACATTTTTAAAGTTTACTTAGCAAAAGGCCCGGCTAACGTGAGCTGCTTGCAAGCTCGGAGAGAGACGAAAGGGCCTTGCCTTCAGCTACATTCTGCAAATGTGAAGGGATAGGGGCTTTTAGGGATGAGTTATACCGCAATCAGCTTAGTAAATCTGCATGCAGAAAGGATGCTAATTAGTCTTAATAGTCTACCAATATGCCCCAAGACTGGAGACACAACAACGTAAATCTGCTACCGATAAATATTTTTAATTGTTAAATTTACTGGAAAGAAAAGTGTATTTTTCCGTAGCGAACGCGGAGGATGTGGCGGGGCCGGGCTGCGACACGACACACTCCGCTCCTCGGCGGGGCCGGGGCGGGGACAGAGTCACCCTGGCAGGGTCCCGGGCCACCCCGACCCCCGAAGTCCCCTCCACCATCCCCCCTCCAGCCTTGCCCCCGGGAAGGAGGGGGAGCGCCTACTTAGATTGTGCTTGGTGAAATTAGTGATGTATCACGTTAATTACCACTGTGATCTTAAAATGGTTGCAGGCCCAAGGAAAATTAATGGAAATCCAAATTCTAATTATGTGGCTGGTGTTAAAGAGTTGAACTAAATACCCAGGAAGGGAAATTGGATGATAATGTGGAAATATGCTACATTTTCTGGCTGCTTGTGGTTATTGCATCATGAAGCCTGATAAATGCACTATCAGAGATACTGCAGGAGGATGATCTTTGGGGATACAAATGGGGAGGGGGATATGGTGGTGCCTGGGCTGACCGCAAAAATGAGGAAATTCYCAGATTCTCTAATTTTGCTCCATCCTTGCCCGACGTGAGCGTCCCAGCCCTGTGCGCTGGGGTCTGCAAAGAGGAGAGAGCCCCAAGGAGGGGCACTCGGGGGCGTCCTCAGAGCGGGGCTGCAGCGGCGTCCCCCGGCTCCTCTGCTCCCGCGACGCTCCTCTTGCAGCTGGGGAAACTGAGGCAYGGCCACGCATCCTTCCAGGCTGCACCTCCCCGATCCCTCTGCATCCGCCCCGGAGTCACCCAACAATCACACATGGAGGACTAATTAATTAACACAATTAAGCTTTCGGAACCCRGGGCTGAAACCCGGGGGGTTGCAGAGGAAAGCCGGGGGGACCCGACACCGAGTGCGGCAATGTGTGTCGCGTCCGACCCACGCGTGTCCGTGGGGAAGGGGGGCAAAACCACCTTCCCACAGGCTTAACCCTTCCCTCGCCGGCCGTCTCGGGGTCCCGGCTTTCAGCGTTAAGATCTCAGCCTCATCCATCATGGAGTTAAAAAAAAAAAAAAAAATCAAGAGGGAAACCAACACAGACAAACACATCAAGACTCAGGAGTGGCGACCCTTGGAAAAGGCAGGGTCCAACCAGATATGAATCATTTTTCTTTGCATAGTTTAAAGGAATTACTAGTGATATGCACGGCTGTCACTGCAAACTACATTTATGGATTTGCAAGTCATTTCCATAAATCAGCTGCATTGGATCCATCAGAAGAGCAGAGCCCGGCGTCGGTGCGAAGATGATGGAGCTCTCTTTGAACGTATAATGAAGTGTTCCAAGGGCTGCAGTTATTTTTCTGCTTGTTAAGGATTTTTTTTTGAAGGGGGAGGGGGGTCTTTCGAATTTGATTTTAAATTAAAACGTCGCCAAGAGATGTTTTATTGGTGATCACCCTTATGATAAATTTATGCTTCAATAATTACTTTTCACGGGATATCGATTTCCTCTGGCAAAAGCCTTTCTCCCTTCTTCCCAACCCCTGTCTCCCATTTCCCGAACAAGACAGTGCTCCCCCACTGCCTCTGTCCCCCCGCCCGGGGATGGCTCTGCAGGCAGAAACATGGATGGGGCAGGACACCCGAGTGGTCACGGCAGGAATGGAAGCAAGGATTCCAAACGTGAGAGATCCGATGGCCGAGGGAGCCCTCGAAGCCCCGCAGGCCCTCCGCAGGTTCAGCGGGCCCATGGATGGTGGGGGGACTGCCCCGACTTGGTGGGGGTCCCTCAGGGGGCTGCGGGAACCTCAGAGGCTGCAGCAAAGCCCCCCGTGCTCTGAGCTGTCCTGACTGCAGGGGTGAGGGGCTGCTGCTCCACGGCACCCCCTCCTCTTCCTCCCGWGAAATCCAGAACAAACCTCGTGGTGAGAGTGCAGCCCCTCACAGCAGCTCGCAAAGCAGGGCAGTCCCTGTGCCCCSCTCCTCGGGCTGCCCCATCCCGCTGTGCCCCCCAGGGCTCACACTTGCCCCGGCTCCCGGGGAGCCCCCGAGTGCCCCCCAGTGCCGCGCCTGGGAAAGGAGCGCRCAGAGCGGGAAAGGGAAGGTCTGGCTTCACCGGGAGCCATAATCGCCAGGATCAGAAGCGCTCTGAGCGGTGCCCCAATGCCCAAACACCTCCCCTGCCAAGGACCCAGCTGCCCCCTCCGCACCACCCTCAGCAGGCGCGCCCTCACCGACACCAACCCACTCCTCWACTCTCACAGACCCACTAACGCTGCTGGAGAAATATTCAGGGCAGTCAAGCGTGCTCATTCAGGGAGTTCAGGGCATTCAGTGCAGAGGGTCCATGATGGTTTCATAGCCCAAAGCARTGCCAGGGCCACACTGAACCACCACCAGTTTATTGCACAAATGTTCCTTATCTTCAAAAACATTAATATTACAGCCAAAGTGGAGTTTTCCAAGATGCTGAAATTATTCCAATATATCACTTCTGATCTGTTCTTTCCTGACAAAGCCAATATTCCTCTSAGCTCCCCTAAGTCCATTTATTATGGAAATAACTTTACCCTCGGAAGGGACTCACACCTTGCTCAGAGATCAGAGCAGTGAGAACAGGAGATCACAGAGCAAGTCACCACAGAAACTTGAAGCCTGTGCCAACTCCCTCAGAGGACCCTTTCACAGAGTTTTCCACTCTTTACTCTAGTAGCTGTCTGCTATTCTCTTTTCCCTTAAAACAAACAAACAAACAAACAAACAAACAAACAAACAAACTTCCCTTGATATTTGGTGCAAAAGTGATAAGACTGTGAGCACAAGTCTTGCTGGCTGTGAAGAGGCCAGTGGCCTGTAAATGCTGGCCCAGTCACAGCAGTTTATAGGTGTTGGCAGCTCATGTCCAAGCACCCACAGTAAAAATTGCAGGTACTGCCACGTGGGTGAATGGATCATCTCATTCGTTAGTATTATTACTTTACTATTATCATTATCACTATTTTTATTGTTGTTATTATTTTTATTGYTGTTATTATTATTTTAAAGCAGTGGATTAGATAAGTGAGCAGCACTGTGCCCATTCCCAAACCTCAACATCAAATCCAAGGGCTCCGGCACCTGGTGAGGGCAGGGTTGCCATGGTCCATGCGCTGAGGGTGAGGGGAGGCTGTGACCATACACAGAAAAGCTGTGSTGGGGACCCAGGGCACCCTGCACACCCCTGCCCTGCCTGGTCAGGTTTTGCAGYAGGGCCAGGGGACGCAGTGTGTGCCCTGCAGGGACACAGCCTTGCCCAGGTGTGGGGGAGCTCCCAGATGGTTGCAGTATCCCTGCTTTTAGCTGCCACTGGCCATAGGAAGGACACCTCTTTTTTCCTCTCTGGTAATCACTCCATTTACACACAGTTGGGACCACTCATTGCTTCCCCAAATCCCACGCGCGGCCAAAGATGGAGCTGCCACAGGACTGACACGGGCACAAATTGGAGAGCTCCAAATCCATCACAGAGACCAGAGYAAAAACTCGGCAGAAATTGGGAAGGAGGGATGGGCTGCCCGGTCCCATTGCCCCTCTCCTCGGCTCTCTCAAGCCTGTTGACCTCTGCTCTCGGCAAGATCCAAAATGTCGCTGTCCTGCACCAGGTGCCTCCTCGGCAGGGCAGGACGAGTTGCAGAACCCGCAGTTCCTGCTGCCCGCTACTCCCGTGTGTTATCCCGCGCTGCTAATCCTCCTGCCTTCCCTGGGTCCAACTTCGAGGCCACCGCTTCTCCAAGCTCACTTCACCACATCCTTACGACACACCCGTGGGCATCCCAACGCTGCTTTGCCCTGGACGGCGGAGGAGGGAGCCGGGACGAGGGGTACGAGGGGAGTTCGTGACCTGCGGAGCCGCTGGAGCCGCTTCCCCGCCCGGCGCTGCCGCCCGGCGCTCAAAGCTTAGGCGAGGGGGACCTCTGCAGGCGGCATCGCCACCAGACCCCCAAAACACCGCKGGCACCCCGCCTGTGGGACTGAGCAGGGTGTGCTGCCTCCKGCCAAGCGTGTTCRATAAGGGAAAAAACYCTTCTAAAAGTTAAAAGCTGAAAAGAGGAAGGGTTTCGTGAGCAAAACCCCCCGTGGCATTTCTTTTTCTCTAGGGTGAGCTGTTATATCATATCCCACAGAGAAATCAAGCCGTACTTTCCCAGGGCTTGTGACACTAGTGATGTCAGCGTGTGAAGAATTTTATTGTCCCCCACGACCCGCCCCAGGAGCTGAGAAATCAGGGGCTGTCGTTGTAATGGAGTCTGAAGGGTAAAATCCATCCCGATTGACAGTGATTTCATAGAGGATTGCCACTAAAACCACACTAGTCCCACAGATCTCCAGGAGASGATGGAAGGTGAAAACCAGGCACAAGGTTAGACATGACCTGTCACATCTCAGAAACAGTGGGGTGGCACAAAAGCAAGCAGCTCCTCCTAGTTTAACCTGTGAGCTTGCCGTGCATGTCCCTCAGTCCCYGTCCTCCCAAATTCAAATGTCTTGTTGAATTTCAGCCAAAATGTGACTAGAGACATGACAAGTAAATTCAGTCCTTGGATGTTTCAAATCCCGCTGCCGTCAGGAACTGATCTCTGGAGCTCTCTCTGCCGTGTGCTTACAGCTGCTTTGTAGCCAGGGTCACCTCCAGTAGAAACTCTCCTGCCTCCTGCTTCATCCCCAGAACCAAGAGGGCTGCAGAGTCCCTGTGTCACTGCCTATTAACTGTCAGGATTTCACACCTGGAATGAGCCCTCCCCTGTATCCCAAACCTGCCATCTGCTTGACACAGTGTCCCCCCTTCCCTGTTCATGGGATCCTCTGCCCCTGCTCTGAGGCTGGCTGATCCACCAGCATAAAGTGCTATATATGTGCTGGTGGACAGTCTCCAGATTTATTTCTGCTCTCACTTTCATGTGCAAAAATCACCCTCCAGGTTATAGCCCTGCCTCTGGAGCACACACGAGTATCACGTCTCTTACTTCCCATGAGTAGTTTCAGGAAAAAAATAATTTGAAGGAAAATATAATGATTCTCAGCAAATTGGGTTTTCCCTTGATTTTTTGTTTGTTTGGTTTGGTTTTGGGGGGGGGTTGTTGGTTGGGGTCTGTTTTTGTTTGGTTTTTGGGTTTTGTTTGTTTTGTTTGTTTGTTTTCTGTGTAAGTTTTCCTTGAGAGCTGGGAGTATCACAAGTCACGTTTCTTTATGCTCATGCTGACAGCTCCCCCCGGTGTCCTGCGCTTGCACATCCTCTGCACAGACCCTCATCCAYGCCAGGGATGTTTGATGTTGGAGAAGACAGAGCCAGACTCTTCCTGGGGTACTGGGACAGAAGAAAGGCCAATGGACACAAGGAGTGACAGACAAATTGCATCAAAGAAAGTCCTCACYTAGAAGAGGAAGAAACTTTCCACATGAAAGGTAGTCAAATGCTGAGACAGAGATCCAACACTGAAGTCACCAACCATGTGAATGTTCAAAGGTTTAGTGAACTGAGCAATCTGCCCTAGCAGCAGTGAGCTCTGCTCAGAGAGAGAGCTCARTCAGAGACTTCTTGAGGTCACTTCCAAACTAAATCATGTTATGATTCAATGAGGAAGCAAAAAAATCCCTGGCTGCTCCTCCTATATCCCCCTCATCCATCAGTTCTTTCCTGCACAGTTGAAAAATAAAAACCTGGAGCAGTCAAGCAACTTCCAAGTCCATCAACACAAACACAAACATAAAACCAATGTCACACAGCCTGTAATTAGTTTCTATTTCTCATTCCTTAAAAGRTATTATTTTATGATCTGCTAATGTTTTTCCCAAATAGTCCCATTTATTCTTCACCTAATTCAACAACAGCCCTTAATTGTTTGATACTAATAGCTTTAATTTCTCTTCCTTGTCTCTTTTTTTGCCCTCCAGGAGGAAWCAGCCTCAATACCCATGAGCAAGGTTGTAAAACAACTTCTGCCCTGTCAAACCCAGGGTGCAGAAACCATGGCCAAGGGGAGAGGCAATCTGCCCTATTAGGTTCATGAACACTTCAAGCAAAATAATAATTAGCACTGCAAGATGTAAAGACACAGCCTGGATCACACCAAAGCGAGAAGAAATAACAATCAACTGATATCTTGGGGCTGCTACCAGAACCATCTATTTAATTTAACTGATGTCTGGGTGAAACAATCAGGGCTGGGCTTTGAAGCACCTCACTTTGGAGTGGTGAAAAGTCTCCCTCTCAAAACCTTTTGCAATGGGTTTGGTGGTAAAAAAAAGTTGCAGGAGTGGTATGGACTCCATGGGGAAATTTCTCAGTCTTGCTGTATTTCTGCTGTGTTGCAGCCCTTGATTTTGGTACCTTCTCCAGGCTCCCCTTCRCAGCATGGAGGGTGAGAATTATGTTCCAGAGACATGGCTGGAAAAAAAGGGTTTGGGCAGGAAACTTTGGAGGGGCAAAATGGGCCAGGTATTCCGCTGCCTGCAAACACAACTGGAGCCTGCGTGCACAGCAGAGGCTGAGCCTTGCTCCTVCCTCAGCTGCATCCTCAAAGCAAGGCACAGAATCTCACTGATACCACTGAAAGGTGCTCAGTGTTCCTGGCAGAGGCTGCCTGTGAGGCCCTCTCAGTRTCTTTGGCTGGCCCTGAGAGCCCCCAGGACTCACTCAGAAGGATCCCTGCTGCTGTACAGCAGGCACTGTTAGCTCTGTGCCCCTTGCAGCCCCTTGGGTGCTCACCTGCAGGACAGSATGGGGGAGAGGCTTTCCRTGCAGTYTTCTGCTGGGTGTGTGCCTGGCACACACAGGGCACTGAAGTCCATTCACAAGTTGTGGCAAATGCCTACCTAGATCTTCTTCTTTTTTTTTTTTTTTTTTTTTTTTTTTTTTTTTTTTTTCCAGGCCTTGGCTGTCAACCAAGGCAGGAATCTTCTTTCAAAGGAATAGAGCTCAAAAAAAATAAATCCATTTCTTAGGCAGGGATACAGAAGGCAAACAGCTCACGCCAGCCCCAGAGATGGTGGAGTTATCTCATATCCTTCTTCATCTGCAACTCTCTAAACAAACAAAACTCTGATGATCTGATTTTGATGAAGTACTCCACCAGAACTGCTAATTGTTTTCCCATTAGTCTTTGTGTTTGAAAGTGAAGTTGGATTTAGTTGGAATAGCTCTGAAATTCTATCAGGGAAAAGAGGTGTGGCTTGCTAGCAGCAGGAAGGTGCAGAGGAATAGATGACAGGTATGAGCTAACTTTTCAGATTATTGGAAAATGTCCCACTGAAGTTATCTTGTCCCTGATGCAGATACAAGCTCTGAGTATTGCTTGTCCCTGCCTGACAGCAAGAGAGAGCAGCAGCAGCATCTGTTGGCAGCAGAGGGGATGCAACCATGAGGGATGGGTGCTCACTGTCGCAGGGACCTTCTCATTCAGTTTTGTTAGCATAACCCTAAAATTATCCAGTTGTAAATATTGGGAAGAGCAGAGAATTTTGAAAAGCTGTGTCTTAATAAGAAGTTTATTCTCATTTTTCTTAGTATTAAGAAGCTGCCTGCCCTAACCAGGGCAGGTGGAGAAAGGTTTCTATGAGTAAGAGAGRCAAAAAGGTCTGTCAGAAGAGGATTAGTTGGAGCAGAGCCTGCCCCCGAGCGAGACAGAGGGCGAGGCGACCTTGCAAAGCCTGTCTGGGCCATTTTCTCGAGCTTTGGGGAGAAGGCTGGAAAAGCAGGASTGACACAGGAGGGCTGCATTCAGAGTGGAAATTAATTTTGCTCTAACACCTGCCTGTTGCTGCTGCTTACGCAGCAATGAGCAATGGCTGCCTCTAGCCCTGAAATCCTAAAATCCTCCAGCTGTCCCCAGCCCTGGGGAGCATGAGAAAGTCAAATGGAGGCTTTTTGATACCAGCAGGACCCTTGCTCTGTCACCTACTGGGACGTGTTGTTCAGTGCCTGCATGGCCTTTTCAGAGCAGCCTTTYCTCCCTTGGGGTGGCAGAGCCTGGACTATGAGAGCTGGGAATTTTGCTGGGCAAGGCTGGGATGGATCCTTGGGTTCATTTTCTCCTTGAATCGGTTCGCCATCCCTGTCTGGAGCGTGGGACCATGAGATATTCCCTTTTTCTTAGGATGTGTGAGGGGGAGAGTTGCAGGGTGCCCTTTCTGGGAGGCTGTTCTGCAACTCCAACAGAGAAAGACAATCTTGGTAGTGAGGGGCTTGCTCAATCCCACCCCTAGCAGAAATTATGGTGGGCACAATTAAACAGGAGACATGGCTGGAAATAAGGGATGTGGACAGAGGTTGTCCTGAATGGGGATGAGTGTCCAGGGCTGCCATGGGGCAGGGTCACCCTGGGTTTGCACTTCCCTGCCCCACTGAGTCAGGGTGAGAATCCTGAGGTTAACTCAGCCTTCCCCAGGGAAGGGCTCACACCAGCACATCATGGAAACAAAAGTGAAGACAGTGCTTCAAACCCTGGGCTGGTGAGGGGGAGGGYAAGCAAGGGGCATTGGGGGTTCAAAAGTCAAAGAGAATTTTCTAAAAGCTGCAAGAGAACAAGGGAAGGAAGGACCTGGCCACAGACACTGGGTGTGATCAGGTATGCAACCCTGGCAGAGCCAGCAAAATTCCAACATCTGACAAAAAAAAAAAAAAAAAAAAAAAAAAAAAGAGGTGGTTTTGCACACTCTGGAGTCTGGGGCGCATCCTGAAGAACATGAGACTAGATGGTTTTGGGGGTGTTTCTTCCAAAATGGAAAATCTGAACTGCCTGCACTTTTTCCTTTTAATTTCCACAGAAGTTTTCTTTCTTTCAGTAAGGAGATGTGAGTTCCATCCAGACTGCACCTCCCCATTCTCCTCCTCAAAATAATAACAGACTCATTTGCTAAAGGCGCTATAAGGATATTAAGTGAAAATGAATTAAGTTTAATTCAATTGTTATTTTAGGAGCTTTGCCTCGTCAGGGTTTTGCAAAGCTTCATTCTTCCACTCGCTGGAGACCAGCTTTAACACGCCCCTGCTGAGATGTTGCTGCAAGCCACGAACCCATCAYGCTGGGAGTTTTACTTAATGCTAAGGGTTGGATTTTATTTTGCTTAAATGTCAGAGCATGTCTGCCACCGTGCTGCTGGGGGAGAGGAAAGAACCAGAGACGGGTTAGCTCAAGTCCATCGTCTGMAGCTTAGAAATAAAAGTAATTGTCTGGCTGGTGATTTCACAGGCAAAACCCCAGCACTTCCTTGTCCAAAATGCACCACATCACTGCTGCTCTGCTCCAGAGAGGCTTCACCTGCTCGTTACATYGGGTCTCATCTGGATCTTCTCCACTTGTTGGATCACCAGCACACCAGGGTGGAAGCTGCCAGGGTGGGAAGTGCTGGGAAAGGATTAGACATTGTCTGCAGAGCACTCATTTCACCTGTGCTTTGCTCTTTGGAATGACTTTAAATGCAATGCAATAGCCCCGGACAGCATCAGGGTCTGCCCTGCTCAGGAACCGCTCCCCCATCCCCAGTGAGGCATCTGCTCCACCCGAGCCAGGGAGAAGATTTGAAAAGGGGTAAAAGAGAAGAGAAGAGAAGGAGAAAAAGCAGTGACAGAGGGACCTGAACTATCCTAGGACTGATGTGGACAGGCAGGCTACCGGGTTCCTGGAACCACCTGGGCATTTGGAGAGAATTCACAGCCCTGAACAGGGCTGGGGAATGAGGGAGAATGTGACCCTGAGGGGCGAAAAGAGGGGCCCAGACTCCTCCAAAGCCAAGAAAAGGACATTTCAAAGGAGATGTGAACTCCCATAGCTTGTAGAGTGGAGCTGTAAGATCCAGCACACCCCTCTTCACTCTCCCCTCTGGTTCCTATAGCAGAGGGGCAGAAGGGAGCACAAGACCCTGAAGATAAATGCCCACACTGAGTGCTGGGACAGCTCGATGTCAGCAGCAGCAACCAGAAGGAAGGAGCACTCAGAGCAGGGCTCTCCCAGCTCCTAACCTTGCTGAGAGCCAGCACCCAGGATTTATGGAAGAAAAGCTTGGAAGTGACCTCTGATCCACTCCAGCACCAGGCGCGGACTCGGATGGCATTACAGCTTGATGTACGGCCAGCGGCTCTGCCGGGCAGTCTCCTGTGAGCGATGGCTTGCGATATTTCTGGAGTTTATACCTAGCTCTCCAGCTCGATGGGCTCTCTGGGTATGATTTGTGCCCTGTGTAGCTCTATAAATATTGAGCTCAGAGAATTATATATGGCGACAGCCCTACAGCACTCCCGGTGATATATCCCTGCGTTTGTGGTTGTAGGCGAATAATTTTAGTTTGAGTGGTGTGGCAATGAGAACAAGGAGGAGGTAAAATAAAAGGGTAATTCGAGCCCTAGTGAATGGCAGGGAGCATGCGTGAGGCTTCAAAGCCTCTCCCACCAATCACTCAAGGAATTGGCAGCCAGGATAATTTCTCGAATTAGTTACCTTATCCCTGAGTGCTGCTGTCTGCAAAATTAAGATAACTCACTGCTTTGCTGAAAGGGTGTGCTGTTAGATCAGGGCAAGGAAGGAGCAGAGGACAARGCTGGCACTGCAAGGACAGGGCCAGACCTTCCCTGCTGGGGTATTCCTCAGGTTGGAGCATGGGGACAACCTTGGCTGTCATCACCAGACTCTCCTCACTCAATTCCCTGGAAAGCTGCAGCAGAACTGTCCTGGGAAATCCTCATGACAGTTTGCAGGCCCCCATGTGGTGGGGGGAATTTTTTCTGTTGTAAATCTGGGTATTGTTTAACAGATTTGGGATTGCTGCAGTCCAAGGGTTACTTCCCCACCATGTATATCCCACAGCATTCCTTCTCTCTGGCCAGGACATGGGCAGAGGGGGCTCAGACCTGTGGGAACACTTATCTGATTCAGGCAGATCTCAGGAGCAAGCAGGACCTCAGAGCAAACTCCTTAGTGGGATGTGGAAATGACCAAATATCCAACTCTRGAGAAAAATTGAGGCCAGGTTTCGCACCATGTCCCATTTGCTCTGATGATTCAAGATGCTCCAAGGTGCTTGTGTCCATGCTGGGCTGGCCATGCAGGTGGGTTCTCTAAAACCCACCAGCTGACAGGTTCAGAAAACCCACTTTAAACCAGCAAAATGAATAATTTGCACCTCGGTGTCAGAGCTTCCATGGGAAGGACCCATCCCTCAGCCCCATACTCCCCGCTGTAGGTGACAGGGGCTGGCTGGGTGACTGAGCTCTGTGTCCCTTGGTGAGAAGATTTAGGACAATCTTTAATTGTGAAATAGGTCAGTGAATAACGACCTGAGGAATGGGATTRTGAGGGAGGGGAAAGGGTGGCTTTAGAGGGAGACTGAAGGTGTTTGCAATCACAGATACTGCAGACACAAAGGATGTGAGAATTGATCTGATTTCTTTTTCCAGATAATATTCAAGATAYATGGTAAGGAAACCTACTTCCACTGGAAGCTGCTGTTTTAATCTTGGAAGGACACAAAAGGCTCAACGAGTTCAGGATTTGACACAAAGCAATTTGGGGTTAAAGCTGCAACTTCTAACACGCTGGAAGCCTTGTAGGGTTGGGATAGATGGATGGGTTGTCCATCACAGGGCCCCTTTGGCCAAATATTGACATCCCTCAAGGAGATTTGCTACAAGGCATGAGGGAGGAGTCTGAAGCTCAAACTAAGGGTCAAGCATGTCGGGCCTGGGAGATCCAGTGGGCTAGATGAATTGTTAAAACGATCCGTTGTGGCCACAAAACAYATTAATCTCTCACCTACATGAGTCACTGGAACATTTCATATTCCTTCCCCTGATTCTGGATTRCTTCCCCACCTGGAGACATCTAGTAATGCCTGACTCCAAGCCATGTGATTCTGGAAGAGGAGACCTGCATACCAAAGCCAGTACCTAGCAGGGATAAAGAGCCCATTATTGMAGCCCTGATCATTTCCTTGCAATGCTGGTGCCTGATTTGGTGGAGCGACTCAATCCTGCTGCAGGGGTAATGCTCCCCGGGCTCCTTTTGCAGGCACATGAGCTCTCCCATGAGCTGCAGCAGGCAGCAGAGCACCAGAGAGCCAGTGGCCTTTGCACCAGCACCCTGTAGAGGTGGTTTGAGCCTCCTGCTGCTGCTGTTGGAGCCAGCTCAGCTSCAGGATCCCAGCAGGATGTGGCTGGACAGAGGCACCCACAGACAGCACCACCTCACTCATCCCCCTGGCTCCCCACCTGGCAGTGCCCATCTCTTCCCTCATATCTGCAGGAAGGGCTGGAGATGTCCTGCTCAGACCATTTCTTCAGCCTGTTGACACAAGTTTTGTGCCTGAGTCTTCAGCTGCTGAGCCCTCTTGCATCTCTCATTGTCTGTACTGCTGATATCTCTCTCCAAGGAATAAGGCTGGCGGCTGCTGAGCTGCCACTGTCCTCCGGCTCCCCTTGGTCTTCTGGCTGCACTGATAATTCACATGTGAGGCTTCATTTTACCCTTACCTAAAGCAGACAAATACACCTGTGAGGAGAAATTAACTGCTTCAGTGGCACAGCTCAGCTTCCTAGGAGGTTCCCAGTGCCTCCAGGACAAAGAGCAAATTAATCAGCTCACTCAGAAAGTGTGCTGATCAGCTCAGTGCTCTGCTCCACAGCCGCCCCAGCAGAACTGAGGACTGGGCCAGGCAGGGCTCACCAGGGCTTTATCCCACAGTGTTGATGCTTTCTCCTCACCGCAGGACACAGAGCACTGCAGCAGGTTTGCTGTGCATTCACCTTCCCTCTTTCCTACAAAACTCAAGCTCCTTCTGACTCTTACCAGCTTTTTTCCCATGTTGTACTCTAGCGAGCAGTCTCAACATCACCCCAAACATCTGGGGAGATCACTCCTTGTCTGACCCAGCCATGGCTGGGGTAGGGGATGGAAATGGGGTCTGGCTCYTGCTGTGCCCCTTCATGCTCCCCTAGCCCCCAAAACAGCCCTTTTCTCCCCAGCACTGGCAGGTCTTGTGGAACAAAGAGGAAGGGTCAYCTGTGAGGACCCACCCAGGCCATTCGCCACTCAAGTGTAGGCAAGTGGGAAACTCACCTTCATATCCCCATCCCAGTCTGGCAGAGCCTGCTGCCAGCTCTCCTCTGCCCCAGAGAAATCCCATTTGGGGCAGGGCCAYGAGGAAAACACAGGCAGGGAGGACAGAGTTCAGCCTGACTTTGAGCAGAGCCAAAAGTGTGCAGCCAACACTGGACCAGAGAGGACAAAACCTATTAGACAAAGAAGTGAAAGTTCACAGCTGGTAGGCCATCTAGAGGATGTTTATCCCAAATTTTAATGTGTTTCTTTAGATCACATTTTGGCCTCTGCCCTCTGGGCACCATTCACTACTAAATGCTCTGTGGAATAAATGCCAAGTGATGGTGGAACAAAAATAATCCCTTCTCATAGAGAATTACTTTTCTGGTGAATAYTGGGCTATAAATGCAGCTTTAAAAAGCAATAACTTGTTAAACTGACACACACAGACACACACAAGCAGACCCCATTAAAGTCATTTGATGTGAGCCAGGGAAAAGTGCCTCTAAATCGCATAATTATTTTAAGAGACAAAGACACATTTGCTTAAACTGTTCAAATCACCTTTGGGGAGGGAGGAGAGAAGGTTTGTGTCTGCACCATTAAGTGCTTTGATTTCCTGCAGCTCACCCCAGACTCTTGTTTTAATGGAATTAAATATATGAATATGTGATAATAAAATACGGGTGGTTTCCTTGAGCTTTGTCAACTTTGTTTGTCAAAGATAAAAATAATTGCTTACTTATTTATCTGCTTTAGTGTTTCATGAGTTTATATTTTTTCTCTTTTAATGAGTGCAAACAGCCTCTTGGCTGKCCTGGAGAGTTGCTGCAGACACCTGTTTTGTTCAAAGCTCATCCCTCAGTGTTTGAAAATCCCAGCTGTTTGTCCCCAGTACTTACTGCACTCCAAGATCCGGGAGGCAGGGGGTGTAGCCGGGAGAGGGATGGAGCCAGAGCCCTTTCTCCATGCCTTGCTGGAGCTCAGGGAGTCAGGAGTCTCAGCTTTGTGTCCTCGGTGTGGCTGTAACCCCCAAGCAGCAGCCCTGACACAGCTCACACCCCATCCTGGCATGTCCAGTGCACCCAAACATCCTGCAACTTACTCAGCACGAGAAGCACGAGCACATGGGATATCTGTGGAAAGTCTCACTTCCTAATCCCAGTGGGGAATAGCGAATTGAGGGGAATCCATCCTTTGAATTTCTCAGGTCTGCCTTTATCCGAGAAGAAAGCGTGCAGCTGTGGTGCTTAGGGACATGGTTTAGTGGTATACCCGGCACTATTAGGGGAAGGGTTGGACTCCATGATCTGTGAGGTCTTTTCCAACCGAAATTATTCTGATTCGACATCTCTTTCAGGGACAGGCCGTGTCTCCAGCTCTCGGGGCTGGGCTTGGCTGCGCTTCATCCTGAGCCCGCAGTGCTCCCAGTTTGAAACATTCGCTGGTTTCCCTGGGGCTCAGCTGCCCCTGTTCATCCCTCCCCGGTGCCTCGGGCTGGGTCGGGCTGTGGCCGGGGGGACGAGCGGAGCTGTCGCCAGGCGCTCCGTGACCCCTAGATGGAGCTCGGTGCCCACCGATCGCTCCCGGGCGGCCCGGGGTGGGCAGGGATGTTCCCCGGCAGCTCCCCCCTCGCCCGGCACAGGAAAAGGACACGGGCAGGGTGTCCAAGCCAGTCCTGCTTCTGTAACTCGCCCCTGGCTACTGACCCTTGGCCTGAGAGATTGTCACCGGGACAGTGTTTCGTGTCCTGCGGTTCTGGCCAGCTCTGTGGGTCACACCACAGCCACCACGCATTTTGGGAGAAACACCCATAGCTTTGACCCCTATGCCTCAAAGCACTTGTGGTAAGGGTTGTCTTCCCCTAGACCCCATCCTGTGGGGGAAACCACATAGCCAAGCATCCCTTTCCATCTTCTGCAAAGGGGTTTGAGGTTCTCTGGCTCCCATCCAGGAAACACCCCTAGGGCCTCAAAATAATGGCAGATTAAGGGATGTTTCTGAGACTGAAGGGAGGGACACAGGGAAGGAAAAATTACTGTGGGGTAAGTTCCACACAAGGCAGCATCTCTGGAAGTGCCAAGCAATACCCACCCAGTCCCCTCCCCCCATCTTTTGTGTGAGGGGGTCTCCACTCCTCTTATCCCACCAGAGACAGTTTGGACCAAGCCATCAGCAAGAGTTGGGGTTTCATCCAGGAAGGAGACTGAGGCTGGAATTACTTCCTGCAATCCCACTTGCTGGCAGGAAGGGAGAGAAACCGGCTCCTGAGACACAGGAGATGTTCAGCAACAGGACACAGCTCCTCACTCCTCACCTCTTTTGGCAGTGTCTGTGGCCACAAAGCCCCTCAGGAAATCCTTTCTGCTSCATAACACTGCAGGTGTGTCTCTGCCTGTCCTGGTGCTTTCTCTGCCACGGCTGTGGTGTGTTTCCCCAGGGACTGGCACACACACAGATGCAGGACCTGCATTCCCTCTCCTGACTGCTACAAGCTTGGCTTCTCCCTGTGCTGTGTGAGATGGCTCTGCTCAGATCCTCAGATCCTCAGAGGACCAGTTCTGGAGGGAGAGTGCACAGGAACAGTGGTCTGGTGCCTTTCTCCACAGAGAACACCCTCTGCTCCTCATGCCACCTCCTGCCCCTGCACTGGTGGTATGAGCCACAGCCAAGGCAGGCTTCAGACCTGTCATAACAACTGATAAGGTTACAATATTTGTTTTCACTCCATTCCAAAGTGAAAGCCAGACCGTTTCAAGCATTTCTGTGCAAATGGGGGTGAGTGGGAAATGCCCCCGCCACAGGTCCCTCACCTGGCTCTGTGAGTGGCTCTGTGAGTGGCTCTGTCCGTGGGCAGCGTGCCTGGGACACGTCTGTCTGTGTTTGCAGGTGTCCTTCCAATGGCAGTGGAGCACAGCCTGGAGGTGGCAGAAACCCAACAGCGCTGTAAATGCGTATAAAACTTCCTGGAGCTAAATCCTGGAAGGAGGGAAGCGCTCTGGACACAGCCCAGCAGCTCCCACCGTGCTCCACAGCTGTGTCACCATGGGAGGCCATCGACAGGACCTGCATTTCAGCAGCAGTCCCATGGTGGGACATGTCCAGACCCTGCAAGATCCTCCAGTGCACACCCCTAGCACAGGGCCAGGCAAGCTGGGAATARTCCCTGCTTGGGAACRKCTCTCCTGTGCCCAAACCAGGCYCCCKCTGGACCAGGACCCCAAGATGTCCSTCACCACTCACCCTCAAACCCCACTGGCCTGCAGACCTGCTGCCTTYTTCCTGCAGCTCTCAAAAGATCATCCTTGTGGTCCTTCGTGGTTCCCCAAGACCTGCTGGCCTTTATCTGCTCCTCCCCAAGCCTGACCTCTGAGGACACCCCCATTTTAACTCCTGCTGAGCCCTGGCATTGCAAACCAGACATRTTCTAGATGAATACCCAGAGAGGAAGAGTCTGGTGAGCCCTGGCACGTGCCTAAAAGCTTCACAATAGCAGGCAACAATTGCTAAACGTAATGACTTTCCAAAAATTTCCTCTTGCTGAGACAGGAAAGGCCCTGGGAAACAAAGCTTTTCTCCATGTTTCCGTCTATCCCCATCTTTGTACTGCTTCCCAACTGTAGTTAAAAAAAGTACCTATTGATTGATATTTTTTAATCACTGCTTTGTTATTTTTAGACAGTTGCAGTCTAGGAAAGACAGACAGCTAACCGCAGCGCTCAGACCAGCGGGTTCACATTCTTTACAGGCAATGAGAAAACGAGTTTTCTCAAGCTTTGCTCCTTCCTGCTCAAAAAACAGAGCGTGRTCTCCTCATTTCTGCTCACTTTATTTTTGCCTCGGAAGCAGAAAGACAAAGAGTGGCTGAGCTGAGGGTGAGTACTGAACTTCCAGCCCCAGGGAAGCACAGGGCTGGGGATTGCAGCTCTCTGCAGCRGGGKATTGAGCACCTTCAGCACACAGAGSTTCAGCTGGAGGCTGCTGTGTGACCTGCAGTTACAGAGCTGAAAGCTGCTGGAGCCAGCCCTGTGCTTACCACAACTAGCTGCAACAAAAAAAAAATTTAAAAAATAAAAAAAAAAAAAAAAAAATTTAAAAAAACAGAAATGAGCAAAACATTATTTTCTAGACTTAACTTAATCAAGATTATTCTGATGCTGTCAGAACAAAACAAAACTAACATAACTCTTTGAATACAATTTTAAGTGTGACTTGAATAAATGTATAAAATTAATTTAAACAGCCAGTAACAAAGAGTTTCTGATTAATGGAAATGAATAGGGGAAAAAAGCTCTGTCCTAATCTTGGACAAGCACTGACTCATCAAACAAATTTTCTACTGTGTCAGAGWCTGCAAYAATAATTTTTAAAAAATAAAAATCACAGTTAGCTGCACAAACAAAAGATCTGAAAAAAAAATCTGGTTGACTCCGACAGAAGCTTGTTGAGATAATCTATAGCTTTGTGTGCTCTTTTCTTTCCTTAATATTTGTTTAAAAAAAATCTACCTTTTTCCACAATTTAAGATCTTATAATTTAGAAAATTTTCACCCAGGATAAKTTGATAATTCCAAATGTTATTTCACAAGCATTTTTCAAAAAAAGTGGCCATCAAAGCTGACCACTACACAAAGAAATCAGTGTCACTCAGCCAGACTGCTTCTGGCAGGGGAAAAAAATAGATTAATTCAAAAAGTTCCAGCTGTCCCAGAACCCCGGAAAGGAATGGCTTTTTACTGTAACCCAAACAGTTTTCAGCAAAGCCATTTTCAGTTTTGTCRGTAAATTGGTTTGGGTTTTCTACCCCATCCCGAGTGTCTGTGAGCTGGCCTTGGCGGTGAGGAGGGGCTGCCTCCACGGGGATGGGCTCCTGCTGCTGCCGTGCTGAGGCAGCRGCCCCGGGCTGAAGCTTTTCTTCGTGTGCTGGGTAATCAGGAGCACATTTAAAAATACCAGTCTGTAATTCCAGTGAGAGAATGAAAATTATCCTGTATATGGGTGGTTGTGGGGTCAGCGCCTCCTTTATTAATCATATATTTATATCAGTTATAAAAACCATGTTAGAGGACACATACAGTCACCTCAGTCTTTCTCCTGCAAATGCCACATACAGGGGACTCTCACTGATGCTGCTGCTGCAGGAGAAATAACTTTAAATATATAAAAAGTGCACTGTAGATGGGCTAATGCAGCTCAAGAAGAGCTGCATGTGGTACTCGTGCAGAAACTGGAGCATGAGTGTACTGCAGGGATCAAATGTGCTGGCCCGTGCCCAGGACAAAACACAACGGCAGGCTCAGGTGGAAGGCTSCAGCAAAGACCCTTCAGCCTCTTCCTAGGCCATCCCTCAGCAGAGATAAACCAACTAATCCTCATTTGGATGACTCATGTGCTCAGCTAATTGGCTAAATGGGGCCCAGACCTCTGGTTCCCTCCTGCCCTCATAGTTTGCTGAGCTGGGACCAAACCCAGACAACCACAGCCCATCCCGCTGGGCTTTGTCTCTTCCAGCTCCACGCAGATGTTTGATACTCCAGTTGCTCATGCAAAGGTAATGCTTTCCCCCACTCAGGTTTTGCCTTCAGGAGCTCAGCACATCTGCAGCCAACCCAAAGGAATGATAGTTCTCAATCCCTGGCAGGGTTGTGGGTGAGAGATGAGCACACCCCCTGTGATGTCCCTGTACCTTCAGCTGCAGGCATCACACAGGCTTTGCCCCTCCAGACCAAAGCCACTCTGCCATGCTCTGCATTTCCTAGATACAGGCAAACAGCAGAAAAACATTTCTCCCTGACTCCYGTTTCATGTTTGGGATTTGCTTTATTTTGAGAGCGAGGGAAGAGGGAAATGACTTTCAAGGCATCTTAATGCAATTTTATTCCTGCTCCCAAATAAGTATAATACAAAAAATTAAATCAGCCTTCAATGTGATATGGATGGCCCCAGGATACGGCTGAGGTGATGTCAGTCTACAAAACATAACATTATGTGTCATTGTTTCATGTCATTACTTATTGATTTAATTCCATCATATTTCAGACAACTTTTATTGTCTAGGTACAAATCATCATATTAATAACTGGAAGAACATATGCAGATATCAAAAACACCTTCTGCCACTAAACCAATTTTAAAAATGAGTCCAAGAGAAATATTTTAAGAGAAAACTCCTCCAGAAGAAATTTTTCCAGGAACGGAAAGACCAGACAACTGTTTTTCTGGTTTCGATGTAACATATATTCTCATTTCATATCAAGATTTTTTTTTTTCTTTTGGGTTTTTATTTTGTTGTTGTTGTTGCTGCTGTTGTTTTAACAGGAAAGATTGATAAGTAAAGGAGGAAGTCACCAGTTTTGAGAGAAAGGTATAGCTAAATATTCTATCTAAACATATTATCTCGAATGTGCATTATCATATGTTCAACTTTGCTGGGGAACATTTTGGATTATGAACAGAATAACGTGGATTTTATAAAATGGCTGTCTTAGAATTACATTTTACAATATTGATGTGTCATAATAATAAAATAGAAAACARTTTTAATATCAACAGTGAGTCCTACCATCCTTTTTATTATTATTACTATTATTTTGTGGTTGGTGWTTTTTCCTATGCAGAATCCCTGAAAACAAAAAAATACACTGCAACTAACTGTAAGCCATTAGAGATTCGTACACAGCGATGCCTCCTGAAAGAGTTTATCTTTGTAGACAAAGTTGGGTGTGTGTTAAATAATTAACTTAACCAGCATCTGAAAATCTGTCTGTAGTATGAAACAGAATTCAAACAAAAGACTTCCCTGAAATTTATGTTGGAAAAAAATACAGCGTATTTTATTTTAGTATTTTTCTGGCAGTAATCAATCTCTTTAAAAGATATCTCCAAAAATCCATGTTCTCCAAGTTTCATATTTCCCTGTGTTTTATCTTTTTTTTTTTTTTTTTTTTTTTTTTCTTTTTTTTTTTAATATATTTTTTTTTTTTTTTTTTTTTTTTTCTTTTTTTTTTTTTTTTTTTTTTTTTTTTTTTCTTTTTTGGCTTCTTGTCTCTCCATTGCTGCAGATGTTCCTCCGTGTTTTCGTACACATTGGACGGCAGAATGGCAAAATCCTGCAGCAGCATAAATTCTCAGCCCAGTCCTACAAYAGCAGATTTTGGATAAAGCAGGCTGTTCATACACTGCCTGAACAAAGTGCCCAACAACGCTGCACCCAGAGGACCCCACCTCCTGGAGCACATCAAACACCAGCTATCAAAGGCTCAGGGTATTTTTTACAGATGTCCTACAGGCAGCCTGGACCCCAGGGCCACCTCGGGGAGTCCCTGCCAYTGCTCATGGCTGCCTGCACTTTTCAGTCGTATCCTCCAACATCCTTTACTCAGAAATCCCCGGTGCTGGAAGGAAACACCAGGCTGGAGCCAACCGTGGGGCTGGGACTCTCCCCCAAGAAGGCTGATGAGAGTTTCCCCACTGGTTTGGTTTTCCTCTGACAAAGGTTTGCCGAGCTGGGGATGATGTCCTGCAGAATGCTGAGTGTGAATGGAAAACAATGTCCCCAGAATAATCCCCTGCGAGATTGTCYCTAAAATGTACTCTCRCATGTTCGATTTCAGACACAAATAYCTGTAGACCTTCCTCAGCCCAGGTGAGACCTCACTCCAAGGTTTTACTCAAGAAATTATTCCACATGAGTTTAGGCTAAGCCCCTGCACAGTCCCAGGCACCCCCAGCAAGCCCCCCAGAAAGGCTTCAATTAAAGCTGCATGCACTGCTGGATTGAAACCTGAAAATGTTTATAGACCAGGGATTAAAACACAGCATATTGCATCTGGAGTTTCCAAAGCCAAGTGGATCTAAGCAAAGGCAAATGGAAATGCTAACTCTATTTTATTTTATTTTTTTAAACAGCACAGGCTTCAGCAGTAGTTGARATATGCTGTCTCCTCTCAGGGAACTAATAGACAGGGAACAGCAAGGCTTTAAATGATTTATTCAGTACCCTGGAGATTTTTTATTTCCTTTTTCGTTTGCACATAAATTACACAAGCACTTTATAAAATGAATACACATAAAACACCTTGTAAGTGCATAACTTAAAAAAAAACCAAACAAACAAAAACAAACAAAAGCAAACAAATGAATGCCTTTTAAATTCTCACTGAAAATAGGTTTTTCTGGCTGCTTGTTTGTAATAACTGCTTAAACTGGCAGTGCTATTTTGGATTATAAGTAACTGAAAAATATATACTGTGTATATATATATATATATMTATATATTCCTGGCATTTGYTAGAAGTGCTTTGTTTAATTGTGTCTCATTCTCTTGATACAATTAAAAGAACAACTAAGTTAAACGGCTGAGAGTGAAATCGATTTTTTGCTGTCAGGAACTGCCTTCTAACRGGAAACTGATAAAATAAAACATTGGACAACATTTTGCAAATTATATGGAAATATTCCATGGAAGGAAACTGCATTACCCCCACAAACTGCCACCCAGGTCTTCTCGTTATTAAAATACACGCTGATGGGCACAGAGTCCGTGGCAGCCAGGGACTGTTTGGGCTCTTCACACAATTGAGATATCATATTTACCGTCCTCAGGAGTCTGTCAGATCCTTCTCTTGTTCCCCCCTCGCAAGAAAAAATTAATGAAAAAGGGGAGGAGAGACGGCGAGGTGAGATCTGAAGGGTTCCCATCTGGCACAAGCAGAAATTGCTGCTGTTTCCTCCATTTGTTGCATCCCCGAACGTCTCCGGTGCGGACAACCCGGGAAGGCTCACAGCAGAGCCGTGCTTCCCGGGGAGCCTCCTTCTTTTCTTTCAAGCCATCAGTTTAAAACATATATATATATATGAATATATATATATATGGATATGTAAGGGTGAGGACAGACTTTGCACTGACTCCGGTAGGATCCTAAGGAAGTTTTCCTCTCCCCCAGCTGGATGAGCGCCGGCGGCTGTGTCTGTCAGGGCTGGGCTTTTGTCTGGCAGCACGTCAGCAAGTTCAGGGTTGACACTGGAGACTTTCAAGAGAACAAAGGGGTTGAGGGGGGGAGGTGAGACAGCATTTCTGCTCCAGCCACTCCATGGCTRGGGAGAGTTTTTGGGGTGGCTTCCCTTCTTTTCGGTCCTTTTGGAGGGTTTCCCCAGCTGGACTTTGTTGGATGCGCATGTGGCCAGAGGATCAGGGGGTTCCAGCCCTCCTTGGGGAGAAACAGAGTTGCTACATGTCCCACCAAGGATGCCACACGTTCCCCTGGGGACAGCCCAGCCGATAGAAGGTGTGCGTGCCACCAGTGGGTGCCAGACTTATTCACAGGCAGAGGCGACAGTGGTGACACTGGTGATCTTGGTGGAGTCATCAGACCAAGGCTGGAGATTCTGGAGGGCAAAGAGAGAGGAGTTGTGGACACAGATGGGGTCGGCTTGGATGGGCTGGTTGATGGTTTTCTGGAAGGCTTCCTGCTGTAGCTGCATGAGGATGCGGTTTGCTTGCTGCCGCTCGGCCTCCCGCTCCTCCGCTGTCTGCCTCCTAGGAGAGAGGAGCTGTTAGGGGGAGCACAGGAAGGGTGTCTCCAGAGAGATTAATTTGTGCTGGGTGCTCATGATGTAGGGCAGGGGTAGGAAAAGAGGGTGTCTTGCCATGGCGTGGTCCCACGTCCCCTGCACAAATGGTCAGCAATTCCCATAAACTGGGGACTGGGTCAGCAAAAATTACTGTGATCAAAGAGGGCTGGGAGCAGCCCACAACTCTGGATTATTTTCTGCCCATGGAAAAAAAAAGCCCAGCAGAGACAAAACACCCAAAGTGTCACACAACAACATTGCAAAAGTTTTGATCTCCTGAAAACCTTGCTCTGGGTCTGACACCAAGAGCCAAGCATGAAGAGTCCCAGTGAGAAGCATGGAGCGGGATGAGGTGAGACCGTGACTGGCAGTGCCACACAGCTGGGAGATGGGCAATGTCATCCTGGATATCCCCTTCCAGCATCCAGGTTTGCCATCTCATCTGCCAGGCTGTGGTGGCCAGCTACTGAGAGCTGGATGAAGGCAAAACCATTCCCACGGCAGGCAGCAAAATTTTAGCTAAACACTGGAAAAACCTTTTTTAGCAGTAAGAAATATCAAAGCACSRAGTATACTATCTGGAAAGGGTGAARGAYRAGGTTTTTAAGAACAGTTTGGACGTGTGTCTGCCTGGTGTGACACCAGCAGAGGTGATCCCGCCGAGGAGAGGGTGTTAGGGGATCAGAAGGTCGTGCCAGTGTTGGAAGGGCCCTGGCTCTGGGCTGCTGGGGAGCTGAGAATGGGATAGGTAAAAAAGGCCTGAATGCACTTAAATCCACAGTGAAAATCCACTCCTGCTTTCTTGGATRGTGGGTCAGTCTGAAATCTCCACCTGCAGTCACCTCTGCTTCGCCCAGCACCTCCATGGATGCTGCTGGGAAAACCTGGGAGCAACTCGTAGTGCTGGTCCCAGAATGATTCCCAAAGCACCCCCTCCCTCCCTCACACCCAGACCCAGCTGATGCTCTCTCAGCAGCTTCAGTGGACCAGTGACACAGGAAATGGCAGCTTTTTAATTTGGCAGCTCAGGGGGATGTRAGATGTCTCATTCTCTTTGGCTGTAGGAATTGGAATTGGCAGCTCTGATCTCCACGATGGCATCTCAGAGCACAGGGCAGGGGGTCCCTGGCTCCCAGCAGGGAAGCAGGCCGGTGCTTGGATGGAAGCAATGGGTCTCTGGGCACCCAAGCCTCCAGACATGTGCCCAGCATTCCCTCGGGGGAGCAGGTAGCTCAGGGCTCAGTCCCTGTTCTAATCACTGTGTCAACATCTCACGTCAGACATCCCGGGAAGAAGGGGCTCAGAGCAGCGCCAACATCTCCATGCAGCCGGGAAATATTCTGCCTCAATGAATATTTAATGACTCCCTGCACAACAACGATATGCTCCAGGAGGAGGAAGGGAGCCCCAARTCCCTGGGGGAGCACCATGGCTATGAGCACCTTGCTCCCAGGCATCTCCCTGCTGCTAGCAGCTGGTCTAGCCATGGATTCACGCCAGGTTCRGATTTTCAGGTTCAAATCAGCCTGGGGAGAGCTGTGTCTAAAGCAAGAGCTCAAATCTGAGGRGAGGATCACACAACCACTTACTCCAGCAGACACCCAGGCAAGAGACAGGGGCAAGGCTCTTCCCCCCAGTCTACATTTAAGCAGTTAAATCACTCAGGGGGCTTACTTATAGCAACTCTCTTATCTTGGATAATTCCTCCTGCCTCATTCAGGCTGAGCCTGCACTAGCTCCTACTAGCACCCAGTGCTCCAGGAACCACAMAGAGCCCAGCACCCAGCCCAGGGGCCTGAAGCATCGAGCTGGGTGTGCTGCCAGCCAGRGGCACCCACATCTCCATTGCAACACCCAGCAGGCACAAATGCATACAAGCAGAGTGTCCCTCTGGCTCAGGCCAGAGATTCTCCCGTGTCTAATATTACAGCTGAGGTCTGGCTGCAGCCTTTCCCTTAGGCAGAAGCAGGATTTTGTTTCTCTTTACCCAGCTATTTTTTGTAAAACACATGAATAGGTTTGTATCCTCTGCTCCTCTGCCAAAAGAGGCTGAATTTAGCCAACAGACGCAAAGAGTATTGACAGATGGATTTGCYTCACTTCCTTAGGAAACCTGGTTAGAAGACATAGCTGACCCCGATTTGCAGGCCACAGCAGGACTGTTCCTCCTCCAGGATTCTGCTCCTGGCCAACAGAGATCACTCCAGCTAGAGACTTCCTAACACTTGGGGAATTGCCCTTCCATGGGCTTTCTAGGGAAGAATTCACTGGGGTTGAGGATTCACACACTCCCTTGGTTTCAAATTCCTTGTTCCCCATTTCTTACCCAGCCCCAGCATCCTCAGGCAATCACTGTCCTATTGGGAAAACTCTGGTGAAGACCCTTTCCCCGTTTTGAAGAAGCTGCTGCCTTCCTGCCCTCCAGCACCCAGCGCTCAGCACCCAGCAGCACCGCCCTCCTCTGCTGAGGGAGCTCCCCACTGCCAATTACTTCCCYTGCTGCGGGGTGCCTGTCCCCGGCCCAAGGCAGGGGATGTTCTCMGGGCTGGGGTGCCTCCCTAGGGAACATCCCGGGAAGGTGCAGCTTGGGAGGGGCAGGGTCACAGAGATGGAGCCCTGGAGGCTCCGTGTGAGCCCAGCCTTCCCTTCCTCTCCGGCTTTACCGGCACGCCCGGCAGCAGAACAAAAAGAAAGCGTTTGGGCAAGGAGGCGCCGYGAATCCTGCGGGGACGAAAATCTGCGCGCGGTGCAGAGCCCGGCACTCCGACAGCCCCGATCCGGGSACTCGCACACGCCGCTGCCGGGGACAGAGGGCGGGAGCCTCCKCACCCACTGGTGACACTGACTGCAYCCCCTGCACGCGTGTGCGCACACATACATTCAYCCCCATTCACCTTTTTGCACGCAGGCCCGGCGTGCGCACGCCATGTAATACGCGCACATGGCCCGCACCGCGCTCGCAGGGCTGTGCTTTGCACTCACACTCACACCCTCGCCCACGCTCACACACACTCTGCGTGCGGGCACACCCGGCCAAGCGGGGCCCTCACACTCACACCCTCGCCCACGCTCACACACACTCTGCGTGCGGGCACACCCGGCCACGCGTGGCCCTCACACTGACCGTGAAGTTACACACGCGTGACCAGCTGGGGTACACGCCCGCAAGGTGTGCGCGCACCGCATGCACACACACGCACCCCTGTGCATGCACACACACGCACCCCTGTGCATGCACACACACGCACCCCTGTGCATGCACACGCACGCGTGCACACACATTCACATTCACACATGCACGGACGCGGCTCGCACGCCTCTGCGCAGCCACCAATGCTCCTGGCAGAGCTGCTGGCAGCCAGGTCTGTCCCCCCCGGGGCTGCCCCAGTCCGGTCCACCGAGACCCCCGGTCCCTCACCTCCATTTGGTGCGCCGGTTCTGGAACCAGGTCTTCACCTGGGCGTCCGTCATCTTGAGGGCCTTGGCCAGGGCAGCGCGCTCGGCCGAGGCCAGGTATTTCTGCCGATGGAAGCGCTTCTCCAGCTCGCAAATCTGCAGGCGGGTGAAGGAGGTGCGCGGCTTCTTCTTCTTGGGGGGCGTGCGGTTCTGGTAGGGGTGACCTATACGGCGTGTTACAGTGAAGGGTGAGAGGGCCACTGGGGGGGACACGGGAGGAGGGGGGATGAGAGGTAAAGAAGCAAGCAGCGATACATCAGCAGAGGGGCTCCGGCTCCCGGGCGCTGGGCTGGGGACCCCCACCCCCGTTTTCCAAGCCGCCACTTCCCCGCAAAAACTCGGGCTGCAAAAACTCGGCGGCAGCGGCGGCCCCGGGTGCCGGGAAGACCCGGCCGCATTTCCTGGGTGCTGCGGTCACCCGCCGGGCACCTCTCGGCCACGGAGGAGGGGAAGGCGGCCGCTTGTCCGACCAAGCGCCTGACGGGGAGCGGGGGATCAGCAGCGGCAGTCGGTCCTGGCGCCGGGCCGGGGCTCCGCGCTCCGTGCCGACCGAGCTTGGGATAAATTCGTTTGGGAGCGGCGGCAACCCTATCGGCCCCGGCCCCAGTGCCTCGTACACAGGAAGTAAAGTCCCGGGTTGGAAAACGGAGCTGAGATTCGTTTTGTTTGCGCTTTGTTTTCTTTTGCTTTAAATATATATATATGGTTTTGTATATATGGTTTTGTATATATGATTTTTTTTCCAACCCCACGAAGAAATAATTAGTGAAAAGCCGCATTGAGTCTGAGCCAGGAAGAGACCGCGTGAAATCCAGTCAGGTGCTTGCCACGGGAAAAGCCCGTTCGTCCACGCGGGGCCGTGCCCAAACCCAGAGCCATAGGGTCGAAATTAAACGAGAACTTTCAAAAATCGGGCCTCGGTTTCTGCCMTCGGAAAGAGTGGTCGATTCGGGCGCTGATTTTTCCAGGTTGCAAATTCGTTTTTTGATTTTTTTTTCGGTTTGTTTGTGTCTCTTTTATTTCTTTTTTTTCGTTGTTCGAGTTTTTGCTTTGTTATCGCCGAAAGAGGAGCCCAGCTRCACCTGGAAGCGGCGGCAAGGCCGGGAAGAGGCTCTAGCCCGAGCCTCACTSTGCCCGAGTTTACAAAAAGTCCCTTTCGGTGGGCAAAAAGGCTGAGCCGAAATCCGCAGCCGGGGAAAGCCAGCCCGGTTAAGGAAGGCAACGGGACGGCCTTCTCGGTCAGGCCAGGGCCGGGGCCGCCTGTCTGCCTTCCCTCCTGCCGGGCCGTGCCTCCCAAATAACTTTGGGTTTTGAAGGAAAGTTTCCCCGGGTGTTGGGTCTGGCAGCAGGGACWGGRCAGCCTTGCCCGGGGCTCGCAGGAGGTGGTGTGCGGAGTTTGCCATCCCTTTTCCTGCTTACCCGCCTTTGCCGAGCCCCATAGTGAACAAAAATAAAAGTAATTTAAAAAAAATAAAATTTACACCAAACCAATAAATAAATAATTAAAAAGGAACTAAAACAACAACAACAAAAAACAAACCACATATACAAGTAACCAAACCAACCAAATTATCAAAACAAACAACAAAAGGAAACACAACTTTTTAAGGGGAGCCTGAATACGTCCCATTCTCCACCCCGTCTTGCTTCTGGCCTTCTCCCGAAACGACTTCCCAGGATCATCCSGGCTGTTTTCTCCACCCGGCCGGAGACATTCCCGGCTGGATCCTGCGTGCCTCAGTGGGCACCGGTTGCCGCGCTGAGGCCGGGCGACGGAGGAGGGAGCGGGGCAGCGGGAGCAGGGAGGAAAAGGGGGTCCCGGTGGCGCGACTCACCTGTGAACCTGTCTTTTGTGTATCGCCTGTTGCTCTCCATCCAGGGGAAGGTGAGYCCTGTGAGACTGTTCATGCCGTTCACTGCGGGCACGGCGGCGGAGAGGGGCTGGTGGACGCCGCCGGTGACGGGGCGATGGGCCGGGACGCGGATCACCCCGCCGGCCGAGCTCAAGGTGTTGCCGTTCATGCTCACCGCCATGTTCACGTTGTAGGAGCCGGGCAGGCCGCCCATGCTGCAGGATGTCCCGGTGTAGGCGCCGGCCGCGCCGCCGCTCGCCCCGTAGCCACCCGTGACCGTGTTATAGGCGCTGCCCACGATGCAGCCCAGCCCGTAGTCCGCCGAGTCCTGCAGCCGCGGGTGCGACACCATGCAGCTGCCCGGCTCCGACGTGTTGAGGATCTGGTCGATGCCGAAGCTGATGGGCTCGGCTTGCCCTTGGTGCAGGTGGTGAGCCCCGAGGTGCTCCATGCCGCCGCCCGGGCACCGGGGCCGGACCTCCGCCCCGGGCAGGGCAGCACAGCCCCGCACCGCCCCGAAACCGGCAACGGGGCCGCGCACAGCCGGGACACGCCAGCTACGCGTTCAGTCCCATAGCACGACGGCCGAGCACCCCAAGAAAYGCCAGCAGAGCCACGCAAGGCCGGGACACGGCAGCCAGACGCTCAGCACGAAGACACWCCAGCACAGCCATGCGCAGCCCAGGCACAAGAGTGAAACACCCCCGCAGCCCGGGACACGACAGCCGTGCCCAGAGCGACACAGGACACGGACACTCGAGATACAACCGCGCCAAACACACCCGACAGCTCCCAGGAGCGGAGACGCGACACCCGCAGCCACGCACACTGCTTCTGCTCCTATGAGACCCAGCACCCCCACGTCACAACCCCAAGACAAAACCACTCCTCGTCCGAAGCCTCTCAGCCAGGACACACACACGCACGCACGGACACACACACACACAGGCGTGCCCCGGGGACCCCTCGCCGCGGCGGGCAGTGGGGAGCCGGGAGCCCCGCGGAGCGGAGCGCGGCGGATTGCGAGTGCGATCGCCCGCCGCCCCGCTTGCCCATCAATCACCCTACACTGGGCCTACGGCTGCAGGCCCTCACTCTCCATTGGCTGGATGCTGAGAGCAGCCCAGTGAATGACAGCAAAGAAGAGCACACAAGAGGAGTTCCTTCTTCCCCAGCCCCTCCTAGCATCCCCACCCCACCGCAAAAAAAAATCACCGCCTGTGTCGGCCTTATAAAGTGAGCMCTGGGTGCGCACAGGGCACTGGAGGGTGAAAGAGTGGCAAATACCGCCAGGCAGAGCGGGAACGTTTCGTCCCGGGGTTTGTGGCCGTGGACTGGTGCGAAGGTGGATCTTGGCTGCACCCCCTGCCGCAGAATCAAGCTTAGGCCGCGATATCCMCGGGCTGATCCTGAGCGAGGGCTGAAACCGGAGGATCCCTTTCTGGTGGGGCTTCAGCTCCGCCGTGCCTATTTAYTCCGAAAGGCTGCTCTCAATTTCGAAAGTCAGCCCCTTTCAAAAATCCGCGGAGGCGGCTGTCCCATCACCAAACCTCAGAACAGCGACACGGGGACGTTGAGAAGGGCAACCCACAAGTGCCCGGTCCCGTGGAAGGGRTCTGGTGGGACGAGGAGAGGGGCTCCTGGAGCATACCTCCCCCGGGGAACCGGGGCGGTGTTCATTCCTCCCGGACGGTGTCCGGTCCCAGCTGCTCCCCACGGCGCAGCGGCCACCGCGGCGGGGCGAGGGCTGACGGGCACTCGCTGCTGTTGGCCGGCCCCGCCGTCTGCCGCCGCCGTTCCCTCCTGCGCCTGCCCCTGTTTTCGTTTTAAAAAAAAAAAATAATTAAAACTTTAAAACAAAATTAAAATTAAAGCCGCTATTGCAGTTTTTGCAAAACTTGTGGCCATGGYCCGTCGGTGCCTGCTCCGCGCAGTCGGCCCGGGGGCAGAGCCGCCGGTGGGGCGGAGGCGCTGCCGTTTCCTTGGATCCGGCCCCGCGCTGCTGCCGACCGGCGCTGCCCAGCGCGGTCGAATGCTCCCGGCCGCGGTGTCAGGGTTTTGCCCTGTGGTTTGTGTTCTGCAAACCTTGTTCTCCCGCTCCTGGATGGGACCGGCCCTCCAGGCCCCCTCCTCCCTGGCTGGGGCAAAGGCTGCCCTTTATGTCTTCAACGTGCCCGTGGTTTAGTGCCCACGAGGGACCGTGGGGATCCCACAGGACARCCTGCTTTGGGGTATCCCTCATGCAAAACAAATGCGCTGTCACAGCCGCGCCTGTGCACTCAGATACACCTCCTCACTCATCACCAGATACATCATCCCATCCCCATGCTCACACACACACACCCTTGCACACCCTCACAGTTGCAAAGTTGCACACAGGCTCACAAACACTCTCATGAGCTTACAGGCACTCACACTCACAGTCCCACACATTCTCTTGCACACACACACCTACATTTGTGCTCTTATTCAAAYGTGCCCCMMMMYYMMMAAMMRKTWMMARCCCCCCTRCACCCACACAAGTTCTGACACACTCTCGCTCACACCTTCACAGCTGTATGTATTCATATGCCCACAGTCACTCCCAAAACAGACAGTAACACCCCTGGTACCTGTGCATTCAGATACCCCCAGACATGYACACACAGACACACCAGTGCTTGTGAGTTCCTGCAATCCTCACCCAAACCACAGCCCTGCTGTGATACCCCAAGACCCATCACTGTCACACCCACCACCACAACCCCACACGGAAAGTCTGTGGAGACAGCAGGCAGCAGCAGCATCCCACAGCCGCCCCTCAGCCCCATGCCCGATCGGTGCCCGGCCAGCCTGCCCCCCTCACCGCCCAGCCCTGCCTGCACACTGGGGTCGGGTTTCCCCCCTCCCAGTACCTGCCTCAGTTCTTGACTTCTGAACTCTTCAGGGAACTCGCTGGCGCCAGCTCCATCAACCAAAGTCCTTGTGGTTAGGAGGAGCTGGGAGAGGAGGGAGGGAATGAGGGCTGGGGCCAGCCAGGGCCGGGAGGCTGCCCTCGGGCAGGGGGCCTTCTTGTCCCACAGGACAGCAGCTGCCTTTACCCTTCTTCAGGATATGCCTGAGCTTCTTCTCCTGCCGCTTGTCACACAGGTGATGTGGGGCAGWGCCTGCTCACCCATCCTGAGCATGTCAGGTTGTTTCTACAGGGAAGCAATAAAACATACAATACCAGTCCTGCACAGTGCCACAGAGCCCCTGCCAGTGAGCTCTGACATCCAGAGGGACCCAGATCTGCTGCCAAGTCCTGAGACCCAGGAGATGTTCCCCCTGCAGTAAATAACACAGCTGCCTGATGCTGCAAAGGTTCCAGTTGATGCTGGGAAAAGCCTTGGCCTCCCCTGCACCAGGGATCCCCCAGGCTGAGCAGATGCTGAAGGCCCCAGAGGGACTGGCCTTGAGAAATCACAAGGTCACCACCAGTGATCCAGTCTGGATAGTGAAAGTCACAGCCCTGAGCTGCTGAGCCCAAGGTAGGGGCTTTTGGGCAATAAAAGCTGCCAGGAGACAGATTACAGGTAAATCAGAATTTCTTCTGTCCAGCACACAGTGAGGACAAAGGAGAAAATCAGGCAGGGAAAAGTTCTGATGRGGATTCAGAATTCCTGGAAGTCCGTGGGAATTATTGATGAGTTTTGGGATGGTGCATAGCCCCAGGATTTATTCCCTGCACAAGCCACAGACTTCACTTGCATCCTTGGAAAAGCCACACAACTCTTGTCATTGGAAGTTTGGGTACCACATGTCTAAGCTCCAGGACAACACCCACTTCAGATGTTCYAGTTCAAATTGCTCCTGGCCTCAGTTTCCCCTTGGGCTCTGCAGGGCTGTGGCTTGAGCAGTGCTGTAGAGCACATGACTCTGGAAATGTCTTGTCTCATTAGGGCTGGCAATCAATATAGAGTTATTTCCTCTAACTCCCTAATTCTGGGGCTGAAGGGGCAGCACTGCAAATTCACACACTAAGACACATGAGAGCCAGTCTTGGTGCTTTCAGGTTCACACCCCAACAGGAGAGTTTACAAAGATCAGCACCTACTTTGAAGTGCATCCAATGACACTACAAATGGATCCCTGGGGTGGGGCCAGAGGCACCCCAGCCCAGCTGTCTCTGCCTGGCTGCCCAGTCCGTATGCTTCCRTTTGCCTAGGGCTGGATTTGTCCCCCTTTGCTAGGACTCTAAATGTCAGCCCCTGCAAAAAGTAATTCAGATATCACACTCTAGGTAGAGCCCAGGGATGCAGGCATTCCCAGATGTTTGCCCAAAGAGCTGCTTAGGGTAGTAGGGTTTTTTCTCTGGTCAGAGAAATCTTATTTTTTAGGAAACACCAATAAGGTGGATCAGACCTCCTTGGAGGTAGATGAAAGTGTCCAATGCAGGAGCAGACACGCGCACTAAGTTGCTGCAAAATTTATTCACTGAGGAAGCCCAGTGTCCTTGAAACTTTTGTCCCTCTTCACCTACCGCAAACAGCTGCTGGGACAAGCTCATTTCCAAAATGGTGCTTCAGTCCTGCCCCAGCTGAGGGTTGAGTGCCTAGTGTATCCATGGTAGGAAATYACAACTGAGATGAGGGCTCTTCCTGATGCATAAGGCTCTCCTCTCCCTCCCCACCAAGTGCCCAGGGATCCTTTCTCAGGTTCTCTCATTGATCGTGTGCATCTGCCTCCTGCTAGCAGAGAAGAGCAGCCCAGCCAGGGCCTGACCTCCACCCTCTATTCCCCTTTTCTTCTGCCTTGCTGTTTTGCCAGGGCTCCTCTCGGCCCCTGAGCCCCTCTGCAGCTCGGGGCTCCCGGGAGTTTGGCATGGCAAGCTGCCTCTCTGCCTCGCAGCTGCTGGCCGGGACACTGCTGCGAAATACAAGCCCTCCTGAGGGGACCGGGGACAAAAGTGGTGTGTCTGARGCCTTGGCAAGATCCCAGCAAAGCCCACTGGGCTCGGTCCGAAAAGTGTACTTCGAGCGGTGCTTTTCCAAACCTGTAAAATCCTCTATTGCTGAGAGTGAGCGATGCCGCGGGCAGGTGCGCGGTGACAAACGCCCCCTCAGCAGAAGGGTGCACCCCGACTCCTTCCCTCCCTCGCTTCGTTGCTCCGGGGCCTCCCGGAGCATATTGTCCATCGTTCCGCACGTCCATCACCTCCCGCAGCTCTTTCTCTTCCGTCCCGGCCCCTGTGAAATCCGTTCGGCGAAGGCGCCGGTGCCCAGGCGGGGCCGTGCGGGCACGGAGGGCTGCGCAGGAGGCTGGCGGGAGAGCTCCGGGGCCAAGACGGCCCCGTCGGGCGTCCTTCGCTTCTCCCTGGACCGGGGGCCGCGGTCTCCGCTGCCGTCGGGGCTCTATCCCTCAGCGCTGCCGTCCGCTCTAAGTTAAGGCCCCGATGTCGCGACAGACGCCGACAGCAAAGCAGGACGCTCTCCGCATCAACCAGAGGGGTTCCTGCGGGGCTGCAGGCTGCCCAACGGGAAATCTCGTTTTCCGCAGTTCCCACCGAGCCCCGAGCCCGCATGGAAGGCGGCCGCTTTCTCCGGCTCAGGGTCCGCTGGAAGGGCGGCCMGCGCTTCCTGAGCGTTAAAAGCAATTAACACCATTTGGGGAATTTTTAATTGCTCTATAAAGCACGCTGTAAATAATTACTCCCAGCTCTGTTGATCCCTCGAACACGCACTGACAGTTGTAATTTATGGCTTTGGAAACGTGGCCCCGTGCATTCAGCATAACTCCTTATTACAGTAATGACTTAGCGCCGCTGCACTTAATGAGTATAAAGCGCCCGGCGCAGCGGGAGCCGCAGCATCGCACGAACTTCGCCCGCAACGATATTTCTCCCCTTTATGGTTACAAACGACCGAGGGGCTACGAGTTAATACGGCGGGGAAGGAGCGGCGGGGCCGGCTTTGCGCTCTGTCAACGACATCTCCCGGGGCAGCAGTTATTTACCAAAAATAAGTATTTAGAGCAGTCCGCAAACAGCCCCTTCACCCCACTGTAGCCGCTGGCTTCCTGGAGAAAATGGGYTCAGCAGAGGGAAGAGCAGAGTAACAACTCATCGCGCCGGCGGGCGCAAGCAGCGCGGGTGCCATGGAGTCCCGAAGGGAGAAAGAACCTGCGCCTTCCCTCTGCCTTCCCCTCTCGCTGTCCCGGGACTGACCAGCTCCACGCAACAGGCCCGGGATCTCTCGTCCTTACGGGCCCTACCCAGCCGGGGGTACCCGCGGGAGGGGAGGAAATGGGGTGGTGGCCGATGGGGCCTGCCGTGCCCGGCGGCGCACCATGAATATTCAGTGTCGCCGGTTGCCGGAGGAGCATCTGCCAATAAATTATTGGTCCTGCGGCACCAGCCCCTCTCTCCACCGTGCAGAAATGCGTGTAATCCCATTAGCCCCGTCCCCTTGGCCACCCGCCCCGCACCAGCCYCGCTGTAATGAACGGCGTCTGGCCGCCACCCCCGGGGGCATTGACGGCAGTGGGGGACACCGCGGGCTCTACCCCGTTATTAACTCACAGTTTTAATTACCCTCCCCGCGACACCAAGGGAACAGACGTGGGCTGGTCACCCTCGTCCCTCCGCCGCCTCCCCCTGGATATCCCCCGCTTCGAGAAGCGCTAACCCTTGCGACAGCCAGGCCTATCGCGACATAGAGGATGGCCATAGAGGATGGTCCKATCCTGCGGTTGCCCCGCACCCAGAGGGGATGCTCATCGCCGCCGGCCCGGGCTGCCGGCAGCTGCCCTGTTTGTTCTCTCACCGGGGAAGAGGCGGCCGCTTTGTCTCCCGCCCGCCCCGAGCCTTAGGCCTTTTCGGCATCAGACAAAGTCCTGTTTTGCCAACAGATTTGTGTCTCTCCTCTCCCCGGCCCCCCCCCATCTTAAAAGCCACCCTCGGGGGCAAAGGCGCAGGCAGCTCCCAACGCCGGGCAGGCGGGAAGGGGCCCGCCCTRCAGGCTCCGCTAACAGAGTAGCTTTCACTAATGAATGAGAAGATCCGATAATAATGGTCTTAATTATTGCAAACATTGTTACGGGCTTAGYTCTAAAAACCTCAAAACCCTCCTCGGTAAATCCTCGCGTTTGTTTGTTTATTTCCTCCTTCTTTTTCCCTCCCAGAGGTCAATTAGCGCGCAAAAAGCAAATACAAATCATGGCAGAACCAATGGGTAGACTTAAATCTAATTTACTGCTGTTTGCATTAGCCTTTGAACAGGAAGGCCGGGCAGGCGGGGGATGCCCCGTCCCCCCCGGGCAGCTGCCGTACAGGTGGGCGGCTGCGGGAACGAGTCCTTGCCCTGCCCGCGAGTCCCTTCGGTCCCCCAAGTCAAGGGACTCCGAMGGGTTCAGACGCTTTTCCTCATTTACGCTTGTCTTTTCACAAGYGATTTATATACGGGCTGCAATATCTGCTCTGTAAATAAGTAGAAAATATTTTTGTACCTATGAAAAGTACCGACAGCCTCTAGCGCTACAGATTATGACTTACAGGTAWTTTTTTACCCAAGTATCTTTTCTTGACATCTACGTACTTTATGAAACCRAAGTTAACATTTGTGAAGTTTTGTACCATTTATTTTATTACATTTTGAAACGTAAGTTTTGAAGTTAAYAGTCGGCAGGCGAAAGTTTCCTAGCAAATGATTACCCTGCTCACCATTTAACTTTTTTTTCTCCTAAACTCATTGCTGAAGTTCAAGAACACATACAAATTCTGTCAGGGAACTGACAAGACTTGCCGCAGCACTTGTCGTTTGCAGCACAGGGTATAACCATGACAGAAAATCGGGGACGTGATCTATAAATACGAAATCATCGGGGTTTCCAAACCCTAAGTCTCCCCTCGTGGCACAACCCGCTCCCCGCGGATAAAACACCGAGTGAGTTCCGCCCAGGGACCGATGCCCCGGGGATGGGCACCGCAAAGGATTATCTGTATTTAAACATGATCGGCCATTGATGCGAAGCGCAATCTCCACGCTGGTAAATTTAATCAATTATTTCCAGTTTTCACTTCCGTATTAAGCGTATTCTCCACCTGTAATTCGTTGTAATAGCCACTGCTACAGCCTCCCGATTCTCCAAGTGAACACGGGGAAAAGTCAGAGCCGGTTCTATCCCAAAGGCTTTGTGGATGTTTCTAACTGCCCAAATGGAATCCCGAAAATCAGCGTAAAGAGAGCACGACAGAAAACAAACATCAAACACGGTGTGTAAACGTAAGTCGGGAAGGGGAGTAGGTGACACCAGTTTCCCAGTTCCGTGCACATCACCAATGGCTTTGAATTGCCAGTGTCGACAGGGTCGGGGTTTACGAAAAGTCCCTGTTTTGTGTTACTGCTCACTCCATGACTTTCGCAGCGGGAGCTTCCACGACCCCAGAAGAGCCCATATTGCCTCACTGGCCGGTAAATGTCACCCACGGACACCGGGGGTACGAAGGGATGAGGACGGTTGTARGTGGGGAATGAGCTGTGATTTCTGGGGACAAATACTTCACCTCTCCAAAGGAATGGAGCTACCCGAGGCATTATATAATCTTCCAAGACAGCTTTGTCCTTTCCGTAAAGAATGCCCTGGGAAACAGGGACAACTTCCAGCAGCTCATTCTCTGCCGCAAATATCTCCAAAATCGGAGGCGGCGGGAGATCAGGCTTAGAGGTGAAGGGAAAGATGCCCACACAGACCTGATCTTTCAGAATCGGGATGACGGGCAAACTCCTCTCCTCAGCTCCCACTCTCAGAAATGCGGGGCTGGTTGGAGGGATTTCAGTCCTAGGAGAAATCCTGATCCATCTTCCCGTTGAGCAGGGAGCATCCTCGGAACCAAGCCCCGAGTACAGCCTCGCTGAAGAGCCCTGAAGGTCCAACCAGGACTAAGAGGTAACGCAAGGCAGCGAGTGATCTCGCAGCAGGATTTGCCGAGAGACGCTGGGAGAGTTCCGGGGTCCGACATAGCCCAGTGTAAAACCCGGATCCATTCTCCAGCCTCACTCAGTTCCAGGAGCAGCTCAGCAGCAAAGCTGAAGTTTTGGCAGGGCACTGAACCTGCTGCAAAGGAAACAGTAGATTTGACATCCCCTTCATCCTCCCAGCGTATTTTTCCCCTTTTTCCCAGGACTTTTACTGCTCAGAGGAGATGAGTCAAGACATTTCCTTCTCCCCTTTCATAAATATTGCATCTCCCAAATGCAATTACCAAGGGCGAAGCGACACAAGTGTTTGCTAAATAAGATTATGTGATAATGTATTTTATGCCTGTGCTGTGACACCAGACAATCCCCCTATTAATAACAGCTCAATGAGATGTGGAAGTTCTTAACAGGGTGCTTTAGGGGATCGGGTTTTGTTTTTTTTTTTTTCTTAAGGGTTTTTTTTTTCCACCAAGGGAAAGGCAAGCACAGTATCATGGTATTGGTTGCAAGGGAGAAAGAGCAATTCCGGGCACCAGTTAAAATAGCAAGGGGAGCTGTAGGGAGCCCGGAAGGTCCCGTTGTTCTGTAGGTAACACACAGACTACTTAGCTGCTAACAGGGYGTAAATCACTCACAGACTTTCATAATGCAACAGGCCTAGAGAGTTTTTTTGCACATTACCTGTGAATGAATTAGTGCCTGACTAGGAGTATTTGGGGACTCTAGGTTTTTTCGRAGTGCTCTATGCCAGCCCACGCATCTCAAACTCTTAATAATAGGCAGAGCCTCACCGCTTTCCCTGAGACAAGACAAGAGCAAGAAAAGCAATAACAAAAACTACCCCTTGGTTCTACTTCTCTCAGCAGGAATACCTCAGTCAAAATAACCACATATCCTCTGAAAATCTCCAGCTCTCACCTTTATGTGCTTGTTTTTTCCTTTCTCCAGTGGCCATGCCCATCTGCCAACTCCTATTGACCGGTCCATCCCTTGTGGTCTTCTGCCTCTCTCATATGACTCTCCGTGTGTCCCTTTGCATATGGTCAAAAGTCACTGGGGATGCTGGCTGCCCAGCCTGAGACATTTAGATGTGACCCGTATTTAGGAAATCCTTTGAAAACTCTGTACTGCAAAGCCCAAGCTTTCTCAGTGGTCCCCAGTCCCAGCACCCCCATAAATCCACCAGATCCATCCCCCTGCGCAGCACACAGCAGCCCCACAGTGCATTTGCAGGATATGGGGGATGCACAGCAAATCACTTGTGCTGAGCTGCCCACACAGCATCGGCTGAAAGCGTCAGCAGCCCCAGGCATCCAAGGCAGGGGGTTCCCTGCAGACCTTTCCTGCTTCAGCCCTTGAACTGACAGAGACCCTCCCAGAGCCGCTGGCCAGAGCTTGGTCCTCTGGGTGGCAGAGCCATCATCCCCATGTTGATACAGACGGTGATACACGAGTCCTTTGCCTTCTTTGATGCTTCCAGGGTAAATTCCTCCAGAGTCTGCAAAGTTTGGTTCTCTATTTCACATTAGCACTGGTTTGTAGCTGCCCTCTGGCCCCAGGGGTGGAAGGTCAATCCTTTATTTACTTAGTCCCTCACTTAGTTCATCTGCAGCCCTTTCAGCGCTTTGGATAACAGGCACAAAATGGGCTGCTAAGCCATGAGCCTGCACTCCTCACCTCCTGTGCCGTGGAGAAGTGTGTTGTCTTCTCTGGGTGACAGCAGTGCCACAGAGCAAAGCAGGCTGGGCAGGCAACAGCTCTTTCCTACACAGCACAAGGTCTGATTCATCCCAGGATGAAATGAGKGGCACACATGCTTCCAAGTCTGACATCCCTAGGCTGAAGATCATGAAAGGCACAGGAAAATGATATCCCTGCCACCACACCTCTCCTGGCAGTCCCTGCTTGCTGGTACCCCTAGAGCTGGTCTTTGCTGGCCTGCAGAACAGCATTGTGCCTGCACATGGAAGTGTCACGGTGCCTTTGCCCTCTTGGAGTGACTCRGGTCCTGTCTCGAGCCCATCAGATGCTGCTGCACTTGTGAGAGCCTCATCAGACAAAACCAGAGCCCCGTGCTGAGCTGGGGAATGTGCCAGCTCCAGGCTCCATGCCCGGCACAAACAGCCAGCTCCCTGCTACCAGTGCCCTCTGTGCTGTTAGAGCACACCCAGGACAAGAGAGCCTGGTGGATCCCTGCCATGTCCTGGACACCCCAGGATGGCTAATGAGTGGACCCAGAGACATAAAATTCCCTAGAAGCAGAGGGGTACAGAGCAGTAGGCCAGCCACAGCTCCCAGTTGCAGCTGGCCACAAAACCAGTAGCTTTCAAACCTTGTCTGCCTGCATGAGCCCAGAGAGTGGCATTTTCCCAGTCCTGTCCCACCTGGGGACAGCCACTACTGAGCATCTCTCCCCTTATTTGGGATGCTGCAGCTCACTGTGGGGCAGCCGAGCCTGACCTCAGCTCTCCGTTGTCTTCAAGTAACATCAAACCAAAGTAATCAATAGTAGCAAACAATCTGTATGAATAACCAAATGGTTATCAAATCATTACTGTTGAATATTATTAATATTAACAGGGTTAAGGAAAGTGCTTCTCAAGCACAGCCACACATGTGCTGGGTTCAGGCTCTGATGAAGCAGACGAGAGATYCTGACTCTCTCAGAGGAGACCACGCACCAGATGTCTGCACAGGAGCTGGGGTGCAGTCCTGTCCCACCCTCCCATCAGCAAGGGATCCAAGGTGCTGGAGCAGGCACTGCTGACTGCAAGGAGTGTGGGTGGCTTCCAAGGGTCTGCCAAAAGCAGACACAAAAGGGGTTTCCTTGAAGGCTCCAGGCACTGGGAGAGAAGCGTGCCCTTTGCCTGGGTGCCCCTGGCTGGGTGTTTAYTCAGGTCCTGCAGAACAATGCTGCAGCCGGAAAAACACCCTCCCCCCTGTCCTAGGCCTGTCTGGGGGGGCTGTGTGTGTCCCCCTGAGCTTGTCCCCTGGGTGGGYGAGCGGTGCCTTGGCTCACAGCCATGCTGATCATGTTTGTCACCACAGCGCCTTTTTTCTTTTTTTAAATCTTCTGGTTTCCGTGCTCTCCCACTGCTTTGGAGGACAGGAAGCAGCAGCTTCTTGGAGAGGAGGTTGGGGATTTGGGGAGTTTCAGGCTGGGAGGGACCACAAGCTCATCCGTCCTGACCTCCCACTGCAGCCCTGTCCGGCAGCATTGTCTGGCTGCAGGAGTGCTGGCTGTGACCTGTCACACATTCCTGGCTGCACCAGAGTGCCACTGAACCAGGGACATCACCCCTGCACAACAACCSAGCCCCTGCTCTTGGGATCCCAGCAAACCCCAAAACTGGGTGCAGTGACAGCAAGGGGAAGGAAGAATGACAGCAGCCAGTGCTGTGGTGTGTGGGTTTGCCCATTCAGATTTCCAGAGGGCASAGGGTTCCCAGGACACCTGCAAGCCAGGATGGTGGGGTTTCAAGGCAGGACCAAGCTAAGCTCTATTGTCCTCTGCACAGACCCCTTTTGCTGGGCAGCCGGGGGAAATGGGAGCAGAGTCCCTGCTGAGGGCTACAGAGCCAAGGCTGAGCCATGCCCAGCAWTCAGCAGGATTAAACCCTCACAGCAGTGGCATTTTTTATCAGCTGGAGGAGCACTGCAAGGCAGTGCTCTGCCTYTGGATTGAGTGCTCCCTGTGTTCCCTGAGTGAGATGTGTTCCCACTTTGATTGCATTACAGGATGTGACAAGCTGATCCCTGCCAGGAAATTAATGAGCCCCAAACACCTTGCCYATCCATCACCACCCCAATCAGCTGCTGAATGCACTGCCCACCCTGGCCACACACCCTGCACTGCTGGACACKGAGGTCCTGGAAGCTTCACTATCCAAATTGCCTAATGCTGCTGCCAGGCTGGGCACCAGGCCACCATGGGGCCAGCACATCCCAGCCCTGCTCACACCCCAGCAATGGCTGCAGAGCTGACATCCCCTCCAGGCTGTTCTGTACCACCACTGCCTGTTTTTCCTGCTCATAGGAACTCCTGGGGTCTTCATGGTCCTCAGTATCAAAGCCGTGGGGAAARGCCCTGACTACCAGCAAACACAAACCTCATATTTAGCAATGATTGGGACAGGTTAAYACAGAGCTGAAAATGAGAGCAGAAAACCTGGCAGGCTGGAGGAGTGTTTCATCACTGAATGGAATCAGGGAGATGATGAAAATTTTGAAGGAAAATGAAGTGGTTTATCCTGTATCAGTGGGGAGAGCATTGTCCCAGGGCTGAATTTCCCAGAGCAAAGGCACAAAAGGGCACTTGCAAAACACTACCAAGTGGCACATTTTCAAAATCCCTGATAAAAGGACCTGGAAAGCCAAATGGATGAAAGCATTTCCAGCTCCTGAAGGCTGGCTGTKCTCCCCAGGGTCAGGTCCCTGCACGCTGCTGTACCAAAACTGGTATTTAATTTGCTYCCAACATTGCACAAGTTTTTATGAGACACTGGTGCACCATGACACATTTGCTCATGCCTGCAGCTTGCCAGGTGGATCCTCTGATGTTGCTGAGGGGTTTTGGGGCAGGATGCTGGATGTYTGATGCTTAGCAGCACGGCAGCAGTGAGACGACAGCTCCCTGGGCTCGTGCCAGGTGAGCAGAAATCCTGCCTGGCATCACACATCCCTCTCACACACCCTGCTACCTGCACATCTGGTGCTGGAAGGAGGGGGAGATGAGGGTGCCTGGCCCCCCAGAGAAGAGGGCCAGGGGGAGAGGTCCCTGCTGGGAGCCCCAGTGCCTGGATGGGGCCCTGGGAAGATGATCAAGCAGCCACTTCTCTCCTGCAGCGATGGGACTGGGGGTGCAGGGCAGCTCTGAGAGCCCAAAACCTGCCCAGCAAGGACTGATATCAGCAGGTGCAGGGACTGAAGCAGTTTGCACAACAGGAAAGGCCAAGCAAAGCCTCTGTGGGTCTTCACAGGWTGAGGGCATCGAAAATGTTCTTTTGTACCATCCCAACATGTGCAGAGTCAAGGCAGGAGGCAGGAGATTGGGTCCTGAGGCTGGGGATGTCTGCAAATGCTTTCTGACGAGCTGCTTCTCTCCTGGAAAAAATGACATTTCATTAAATCAGCTTTGAAGTAGCAGGCGAAATTCCCACATTGTGTTTGTGCTTCACTTTGTCTCCATTGGATAATTATRATAAATACAACTTTCCAAGTCTGTCACTTGCTCCTCTTCAGCTTAAAAATGTCTTTTCCACCTCGTTCTCCAGGCAGTATTTTTTACTTCATCTTAACTATGGAAAAAAAAATTTTGAATTCCTGGTAATAAAACAAAGTAGAGACAGAAACTTTCCAAAGTTTCTCACCAACAAAGTAAGGGCCAAGTGAAACATTTTTTTCCTGATCATCTTTGTTCCCCTTGAAAAATTTCAAATGGAAAGAAGTCACCAAAAGACAAAAATTCAGTAGTTTCCTCCCTGAGCTGATGGAGATCTCTCTAGAGGAAATGTGTCTGATAAGCTAAAGTGAGCCCACCTCCCCTGCTTTATCTCAGTGTCAGATGGGTATTTCTAGCAGGATCTCTTCTGGACACTCAGAGCATCAAATTACTCTCCCATCCTGTGCTCCTCCACTGAACTGCTTCAGAGCTCCCAGGCTGATCCCAGAGGCACCGGGCAGCCCCCCTGCCGTGGGATGTGATCCCTGGCTGAAGGGAAGGGCTCTCACCACCGACAGAAAAATGTGCCTGTCCATCCTCCAAAGTGGCTGCTTTGTTGGAGAAGCTCCCCCTTGGTGGGGAAGTCTCAGGAGCTGCCCACTGTGCCACACAAGTGGCTACAAATTCCCTGTTTTATCAGGGGTTTTCAGTYTTAGGACAGCTGCTTCGGTGCCTCCGTTTCCCCTCTAAGGGTTTGAAGCAGACACCTCACTGCAGACTTTCATAAAGCAAGTGCAGASTAGAAATATTTGCATTTCCTGGCATCAGAGGCCTCCCAACCCACCCCTAAAGYCGGCAGCCCTTGCTTCTGACCCCACACAGGGCCAAACAAGGAGCTGAACCCCTCAAAGCACCCAGGTCCCAAAACACCCCACGGCTCAGAGTGGACACGTGCCTGGCTGGGGCACAGACAGCAGTGGTGAGTGCAGGGTCAGTCATGTCCTCATCCCAGCTGTGTTTGTTTTCCGCATCTTGGAGTTTGTTGTTAATATTCCCACTTGCCAAGGAAGTCACCACAGCTGCCACCACTGGTGGGTCAACCCACACCTCTGTTCACTTTATCCCTCAGGGCTTTCCATCCAGGTGCCATGATGGGGATGCTCATTTTTGGGAGGACAAAAAGGAGCCCAGCCTGGGAACCCTGAYCCAAAATCAGGTCTATTACCCATTAATTGATGCTGCTCTCTCCCCAGTGATTAATTGTCAAGAAAAGCCATGTCACATTTTGCAAGCCCAGACTCCGGCGCAGCGACACCGCAGGTCCTTTATCAGCCCCRGGGCCAGCMSTGGCACCAGCCTGTCTGAGCCAGCCAGGTACCTCCACGTCCCAGGGCTTGTTTGTTTTGGTGTAAGCCTGAGCGTAATTGGGGCCAAAGAAAAATACCCACAGCAAAACAAATGCGGCGCCAATGATGGACACRGCCCTGCAGCCAGCACAAAGACAGATGGGAGGAGAGCCTGTCCTCAAAGCCCAGGTGGAGATGCCCGGAGAGTTCAACGCGTGGCTGTCAACTGTGCAATCCATTTCCAGCAGCCCCTGGGTGAGTGAAGACCTCAGCCAAGCACCTCCTGCAGACTGGATGTGTCCAGGGCCAGAGGGAGAACCCTACTGCATCCACTCTGTCTTCCCAGCTGGGTGTCCAAGAGCAGCACCAGCCACAGGACCCTCTCATGGCTTTCCTTGCCTCAGTTTCCCATGGCACCATCCYGAATAATTCACGTACAAGACAGAGAAAAGGATAAATCACAAGCAATGATTAACACGAGTTATTTTACGTGCTGGGAAGATCTATTGGCCTGGCTCCATCAGGTTGCAGTGATTAATGCAGCACTGCAGCTCTGGACAGGACCTCTCACATTCAATTACAGATGCTGGGGGCTCCTGGACTGCAAGAAATCAAAGACAGGACTGAGTGGGGAGACTCCAAGCCACTGTAAGACACTTTGGRTGGATCCACCCCATATTAGCCTTAATCAGGTTTGGTGGGGTTCAGACAGGTTAAGAAACCAAACACAAATCAGGCTCAGTCTGACATCCCTGTGCATTTGTGATTTACTGCAAAACCATCAAAGCTGGTTCTTAGGTCACATCCATCAAACAAGTCTGCAGGTTTGTCAGACCAGCCCTCTGATGCCATGGGAGCAGTTTAGCTTGGTGGGCAGAACTTATTTTAGAAATAAATTCCTTAAAAATGCAGCATCTGACTTGATTGAAGTTAATTAGATAACTAATGATTCAATAACATTATTTTATTAACAAGCTAAATGTTATTTTACTTCTTTGATAACAGCTGACTCCAAATGCCCTATTTCACCCTGTCCAGGGCTGCATTTGTTCTGGGCTGGCCTGGAAGTTTTTCTCTTTTGGGGCAGGCTCTCCCTGTGCCCCAGGAGAACCAGAAGATTTGTTCCCAACATCCAGCAGCCTGACAGAGATAATTCTGCATGTAGACAAGTTCACAGGTATGAGCCCCTGATATGTTGGGGTTTTAATCCAGCTCCTGCACATTGACTGTTTTTTTTTTTGCTGTTTGATCTGTCCTCCTGTATCACAGGCTTCAACAACAAAATGCCTGCTTATTCAGATCTAGATCTTACAAATCAACGYAACACCAAATTTAGGACCAGGAAAGCCACTGACCCATATCCATATGGCTTTAACCACACGTTATACAGCCTTGGTGTCATAAGATCTGTGGCTTTTCATTGAAAACAAGGGGAGGATTCATGGTCACAGACTGCCAGCAGTAAAACCTTTCCCTGCTCACTGGCATGGCCAACCCCACTCCCCTCTGCAGCCTGGCTGGGCCCTCRTTTCACTGCACAGCACAGTGATCTTCCAGGGAGGGCTTACATTAGCCCACACCATTAACACAGAAAGTTATTAGTGGGCTCTTGGGCAGAGTCTATTTTCATATTCATTTAGCTAATTAAATGTAAATCACTGCTCTGGATTATCACTAAGGATCCCAGGCTCCATTAGCCAGCGTGTATTCACAGGGGACAAAGGGTGTCACCCCTGTGCAGGAGTGATTCATGGTCACACAGGACAGGCCTGCTCTGCCGTGTCAATRGGTGGCTTTGTCACCCATGGGTGACACAGGGGGTGATCTGAGTTATTTGGGCTCCAAGGAACAGGTACCACTTCTTGCTACCCACAGGGTATTTAAAGCAGGGACATCTGGCTATGGTTCTCCACGATGGCAGGGTTTAAAGATGTTCTTTGAGCACACTGGCTGTGATCAATATTTGGAGCCTGCTGGCCCTGGCTTGCCCTCCCCAGGGCATGGCAGAGCATATGGGTGATTCCAAGCCACTGGCTAGTGTTGCAGCAGCTTTTAAGGTGTCACTGATCTCCTCACAGGGACCCCCACCAGTCACGTAGGCTGAAGTGGCAGGGGAGTCCAAGGAATTCTGCAGGGTCACAGCACCAGCCTGGTCCCCATTCCCATCTTGGTACCCAACACATCACATGGCAAATGCTACAAAATTAAAAAAAAAAAAAAGGGATTTTCTGCTCCAGACAGGAGACTGAAGGCTGCAGGTGGGGGAGCACAGACAGAGATGGATGCCATGAGAAGTGATGAGGAGATGCTTCCCTGTGGCCAAGGCACTCCTAGGAGGGATGTGGCCTCTCCAGTAGCACTGGCACCCCTCCTCTGTTTACCATGTACTCAGTGTCAAGTCAGGGCCCTGCCACAAACAGCAGCATGGCTGGATCTGGTTTCACTCCTTTTCTCAAAGCAAACAAACACAGACAGTGTGGCCTGCTGCATCAGCCTGGGGGGCACCAGGGCAGGCAGGCTTCATCCTCCCACGGGTGCTGCATGCGCCCTGAGCTGGCTTGGGTGCTCCAGGTTCCTCCTGCCTTATCCCCCATACTCAGCCTGGGCACCAGCTTTATCTTGGACCCCACTGGTGGGAGGAGCCAGCCATCTCTCCCCATGGCCAGGGTCTCAGGACTTCCACATAGCTTCATGAGGGTGAAACCACCCTTTATGTGATTCAGGCAGGACAGAAGAAAATGCCCTGCGTGGTTTTGAGTGCCTGGAGACGAAGGGCACAGCCCTGCATGCACAGAATGCTCAAGGGATGAGCAGAGAGGGGCAGAGCCGAGCTGCAAAGCCAAGGTCAGCGGGATTTTGAGAGTCCAGGCTGGGGGAGAGTGCAGGGAGAGCGGCCGTGCAGCGGTGCTGGGGGAGCCAGTCCAGCCCCAGCGCCTGATTTTCAGTGCCTGCAGCAAAATCCAGCTGCCACTCAAACAGCCCCACACCCGCCTGCCCCGCAGCCCCACTCCAGCTGCATGTCCTGGCTCGCTGCAGACGGATGGGCTGGGAGCAGGTCAGGAGCAGACTGGGTTACTGGGAGCCARRGGTACTTTGTCCCTCTTTGGGGCARCTCAGAGGMAAAGCAAACCCGGGGTTCCTGGYGGACAGAGCTGCAGCATCACGCTCATCCTCTGCATTCCTTGTTTATTTGCCATATGCTGTGTGGATCCCTGGAATCCAGCTCAGTGCTGTTAGCTGGCTGCATCAACCAAGCCAAGCACACACTTAAAATGAGCCCTGMAAGGTGAGGAAAGCAGGGGATAGGGTCTCCAAGAGTTCAGGAACTGTGCCACATTGCCTGCAGTCCCATGAGTAAGGAAGGGGCAGGGGACTCTCTCTCCATTGCCCCCAGGTATTCTGCAGCCCCTTGCCCCACAGCCAGGCTGATCCTGCCTCTGCCAGTTCCCATCCCACCTGTCCCTGCTGCCTCCTGTTATCAGCCACTGAAATCCCACCTGTTTTCCCTGCCATTTGTAGTAGCAGTCCTGTCTGTGTTGACCCTTGACMCCACTGGGCTTTTTTTGGCAATTGTGTTTACCAAGGACTTGGAGGATGAAGGGGTTTTTTTTTTCCATGCCAGAGCTCAGCCATCCTGTCTCCAGCCCAGGATGCCTCAACATTTCCCAGCTTGGAGAGTCTGCAGTGTCTGCAACCTGGCCCAGGGATGCTGCTCCTGCCAAGCCAGCCTCTGAGCCAGAGCAGTCCCAGCATCCCTAAAAAGCCTGGTAAGAACTGGTGCTCACCTTCTGCTGGGAGATCTTTGGAAGAAGTCCACCACCCTCTCCAGTGGTGTTTGCCAAAGTTCCCTGGGACCCCCATCTTGGGTGGCTACCAACAGGGAAGGTCTCACCCTCACACCTCCCAAGGTTTGGGTGAGTTGTGCTTTCAGCTGCCCCTGCTCCAGCTGGAGAAGTTAGACCTTCCTGAGCCCCTGGGAGCAGGGGCAGAAGAGGGTTTAGGGGGTGGAGGGCAAGGGCAGAGGTTGTGGGGTGGAAGAGCTGTAAATCCTCACCAAGCGAGCCCATCCCAGACTTGGTGGATTTCCCTTCAGCCTCCTCCCCTCACTCACCCTTCCTTAATTATTCTTAATGGGCAAGCTCATAAGAGCTTCTATTAACTTTATTACCAGATCAATTAGCGTTTTCTTCCCCCTCCCCCTGCCCCCCAGTGTTAATAATCTCATCAAACATGAACACAACATGCGCACTGTAAACAGCAACCTGGAGAAGGTGCTGGGGAGCACAGTCTGGTCTGAGCTCCAGATGCTTTGCTGGGCTCTTCCAAGATCGATGGATCCTCCCCAAGATGTGGTCCAGCGAGGAGGGGAGCCAGGGAGGAGGAAGATTAATTGGAGAAGACATTGGCACCGAACGACTCCAAAATGTGCTGGCATGAGCTGAGCAGGAGCGGTTTGGCAGCAGAAAGAAGCCCTCTTGCCTGCAGCCCTGCGAGCTGGTAGGGCTGGCACAGGCAGCAGAGGATACAGGTGTTTGTTGGTGGATCTGGTGGAAGAAGCCACGGCATCAATCAGAGCACCATAGGATGGCAGGAATGGCACTTTTGGCACAGGAGATGGGGGAATGGCTGCTTGCCCTGAACAGAGGGAAGGGGACACCTGCCCGGCACAGAGAGGGGAGCGGTGCCAGCACCTCTGTTGTGCTTTATGAGGGATGTGAGGGAGGATGGGGACACGCTTGGGGCACACAGCATCCATCCCCATGTCCTCTCCAGAGAGAGAGGGACACAGAGGGTGGGTGCTGGCACCAAGTGTGCCATCCAGCAATCCTCCCCAAACTCTGTCCTCTTTGTGTTCCCACTCCAAGCACTCCAGAGGCGAGTGCCCCCCTCAGCCCTCGGCACAGCCCTTGCACAAACACACATGCTGGATGCAGATATGCAGGAGCTGGCTGCAAGCTGCAGCCGTGCTGGATGCCCTGGCTTTCAGCAGGGCCATCACAGCCTGACTGACAGCCCCTGAAGGACATGCTCAGAAAAACTGTGGGAGTGAAAGGATTTTGAAATATTTGACCGGGGAACCTTGCATGGAAAGAAACTCCTCTTGCAGAGACACCAGCTCCCAYCACAGAGCATTTCTCAGAGACCCCTCAGCTGCCCACGCAGTTTGTTCCAGCCTGAAAGGACCCACTTGAACATCCCGGAAAGGACACAGCATTCCCAGCAGCCYGAGTCACGTGTTCTGCTTGTGTCACGCTGACAGCTTGCAGCTTTGGCACTTGGAAAGTACTGTAGGATCACTGCAAGATTCCAGCCTGCCTGGACATGGGGCAGCATGGCTCTGAGCCAAAGRGCTGCCAGCCCAGGGGCTCAGAGAGGCTTCTTGTCCCTTGGCTGGCTGGGTCAACCAGGAGAACAGCAGCATGGGGACAACTTGTACCTGAGCGTTTTGGGTAAACAAGCACTCACACTCAGACAGGGTCTGCAGGGCCACCAGCCACCCAGAGCAGGTCCTTGCAGAGACAACTCCCAGTGCTGTCCATCTGAGCCATGCTCAGCATTCAGCATCAATACAAACTGGTTCACCTGCCCATGTCCACTCCCAGATGGGGCACTGTGTATTTAATCTGGTGAAGAAAACCCACTGGCAGCTTTTGGCAGCTGTCAGCAGTTCCTTCTGCGTGGAGACATTGCTCCTTGACTGCATCACCTGAGAAGATGTCCCCAGCCAGAAAKGAGTTAGCAGGGGATTGCATCCTGCTCTGCTCATGGAAGGAGGTTCCACTGCTTCCTAATGTCAGGGGTGGTCAGCAGCCACCAGCTGAGCCCATATTTATGGCCAACACTCCCCATGGGGTACTGGTGGTCTCACAGACACATTACAGTGCTGTCTGCTGGCTGAGCACCCCAAAATCCTTCGTCTGTCATCTTCCCAATTGCCCCAAGTTTAGCTCTCACTCCTGGGTGAGAGGCCAGGCTGGCCTTGTCCTTGCTGTCACCTGCAAGTGTCCCTGTGGGGCTGACCCAAGGCTCTTTGGACTCCCAGCACTGAGTCTGTAGGATCTGTCCCATCCAGAGCTTCCAGAGACACACAGGGACTCTGCATGACTGGGGAGTGTCCTGGGCAGAGCACCAAAACCTTGGGATCAGTCACAGACAGAGGGCTGGTGGGAAAGAGTAACACCAACATCACAGTCTGGAAAGAGAAATAAATCCAGCCTGAGTCTCTCAGTATCCAGCAGAAAATCCAGTCAGAAAACTGATGCCAAAGCCTTCTAACTTCATGTCCAAGGGCTTCCCCTTTGCACAGAGTGGGTGCACAAGGGGGAGAATGATGCTCTTCTAGAATGGGGCTATTGCTGCCGGGGATGGAGGAGGAGAGAGCAAAGCACTGCTACTGCCCCCCGCCACCCCAGCCCTTCCAAAATAAACAGGCCTGGGAAATAATAGTCAATGTGGATGGAATTAAAAAGGCTTTAGCCTCTGTGTGTGTGTGTGTGTGTGTGTGTGTGTGCGAGTCCTGCCAGGTTAATACTGCTGCCTATTCGCCTGACAGCTCCAAGATTGATTACCTGCCTCAGCGCTCTTTATAACTTGATCAGTCGAATTAATCTCTGGCTGCGGGCCCATCTGATGCCAGGCATCACAAATTTAATTTGGAGGTGTACGGGATCTTTTATTCCTCCCTCCCTCCCTCCCTCCTCCTTCCCCCACCCCAATCCCTGTCCCTGTCCCTTTCTTTTCAGCTCATCAGTACACATGATTTTCCTGCTGATGTAAGGATGACCTGGGCTGTCAAATCTTCCTCGGGGCTGCAGGGAATAACGTCAGCAAGTAAACCCATG
>NW_026623244.1:2114253-2144467 GCF_030028575.1 Malurus melanocephalus | reverse complement strand
AAAACCCAAACCCAACCACAAAACCAGAGGCCAAAGCAGACACTAAGTAAGACATATTAATGTACTAAAGACTTAATGAAGTTGGGGGGGGGGGGTGTGGAGGGGAAAGTGCTTACTTTATTAGTTTATGGCCGATTAATGGGAACGGTCATTACAATGATGGAGATGGATTGCTCCCATCAAACACAAGCACCAGCCCCTTTCGGAAGGAAGAGGGGTGCCGGTGTTAGAGCCTTGYTCCTCAGCCAGGGTTTGGGAAGTGGGTGCTGCACAAGGAGGGGAGATGAGCTCAGGGAGGGCAGGGGGCTSTGGAGATGCCAGGGAGGTTTTGGAAGGTGCCATAAGCTGGAGACTGAATAAATGAGGGGTTCAGGTGGGGGGACTGAGGGGTCAGTACTTTGGAGGAAAAATCCCACAGAGAATAGGAAAATAAAGGACTAAGTGAAGAGGCCAAGGAGTCCCCATGCCAACAACCAGACAGGGGATAATTTCAGGTCCACAAAGGTTTGTTCACCTTCTAGGCTGAGAGGGGCACAGCATCTCAGATGTATTAATACCCAGCTCCCAGCCAAAGAGGRCACAGGATGGACARAGTTTTGGGAGCCCAGCTCCATGGGCAGTAAGCAGCTTTCACCCCTCACCTCTGCAGGGGTCTCTCTATGCTGAGACCCCCAAGTGGGTCTGCAGGACCAGACCCTGGCTGGGATGTGAGAGCCAGGTYGGTTCCCTCCAGAACATGGTTAAATACCTGCTCACAGCCCAGAACCCCATGGCAATGACCCAGGGGTCCCCAGACACCTCATGATAATCAGAATTATCCARTATCTCTATAGTCACTAATTGGTAGTTACCCTCTAGCTCCCTGGGGCAGGCAGGGCTCCCATCCCTGTGAGTCGTGCTACAAGGACCATTTTCTAGCACTGGAGAATAAWTGCAGCAGGAAAACACTCACACTCCCATCCACTCGACAGACTTTGATTCCTCTGTGTTTTCAGCCCGTTTCTTTCACATCACACCAAAATTTACACCAGCTRTGGAGGATGATTTACTTTTTTTGCATTTAGTGGTCAGAATATTCACACTGATGACAGAAGTTGGGAATTGAAAGGGAACAACTTAGACATTTKTGCAAACTTTGCTATTTGTCTTTAAAGCAAAGGTGTTGAATTCCATATATGAGGGAAAGGAACAGAGGGGAATCCATCTCCTATCTTTTTCTTGGATGCCGGGGTGACACAGCACAGCCATGACATGCTCTGGCAGCCTCCTGACCTGCCTGCCCAGGCACCACTAGCAGAGAGGGAAGTGCATCTGCCTTGGAAGAAGCAAACACATACCCAAGGCAGGTCCTTCCCTGTGCAGCCTCACCTGCAGCTGCTCCAAATGGTGCTGTACATGAGCTCTGATCAGCCTGGAGGGATGGCCATTCTTTCACCCACTCCCCAYAGCCCTGCTCTCACTCTGGCCTTTCTCCAGCTTGGGTTGGGACCAGCTTGTTAAACCTTCTGTTGTGTGGGATCACTGAGTATTGGGAGATGGGCTTTGCACAGCAAGCTCAGTGCTCAATTGGCCACCTGGAGCAATGCAAGGGTCTGGTGGGGCAGAGATTTCCATCACTTCCATCACTTTCCTCTCCCAGCTCAGCACCTCCTTTCCTTCCTGTGCTTCAGCTAGTTTCCCATATGATTGCCGGACAAATCAGAGACGATTTGATCCCCAGAGCTTGGTTTAGCAAGCCCAGCTTGCAGTTTGGTGTTGTGGAGGGACTGAGATCACCCAGCACTCACTTGCCACCCACACCCACTGTCAGACAGTGGAGAGGAAGGAGCTCGTGGTCACACAGACATCGAGCAGCGCTGCCACTCTCCAGCTTCCACATGGACTCGCAGCCTTTCATCATTGCCGAGTGATGAATAACCACCCTAATGAATGGAGGGAAATTGGATTAGTGCTGAACACCCATGTGCTTGAACTGCGCCTGATTAAACCCCCATCTGTGCAGGGAAAGGCCGAGTTTTGCCGCTTCTCCAAAGCCARGGAGCTGGCAGCCCTTGTGCAGCCTCATCTGCAGCCTGTTGGGACATTTTAAGTGCTCAGAATCTTTTTCCCCTTCTACCCCTGGCAAACTACCCCCTGAAGGCTGAGCTGGAAACTTTGGGACTGGTTTTCTTCAGTGTGCTGAACTGTTCCTGCTTTTGCAGCTGGAAGAGGGACAATTTAGGAGACTTTGGAGTTGTCTTTGGCCTTGCTACCAGGTCTTTCCCTCAGTCTCGTCCTCCTTTCCTCGATTTCCCCATTTCCAGCTGATAGAAACAACAAATTCTTACATGCAAACACTGAGTTTTCTTCAGAGCAGAGTGTCTTCCACCATGAATTTGCCCCAGATGGCAGAAGCCCCCTCTGTCTTTCTTGATGGCTTTGCACAGACCCCTCAGAAAGAGTCTGGGGACACTGATGGGCCTGAGAGTTTCTAAGAATGGGTRCCAGGACTTGGAGTAGGCAATCTGCCAGGGGCAAGGCTGCAACTAGATAATTCAAGGCTAGAAGAGATGCCAGGGTCTTCTGAAGCTGCTTCAGAAATTACTCAGGACAGATCATACCAAACTGCCTACCAACACTGACAGCTCTAACCTGGGTTTGCATAAAGAATTCCTATGACAAAAACACATGGAAAAGAATCCCAGTTTGCTCAGCAGGTCCCAAAAGCTGGCAAAGCCACCTCTAACCTTAGTGGAAGGGCTTATTTTAGCCCCTCTCACTGCTAAAACATCTGAAAAAACAAAAGATCTATTTTAAGTGTTTTTCTTAGTTTGAATGGACCCATCGACCCTCCAATCCAGCAGGCTCACAGCCCTTGGATAGCTGCCCCTTGCTGCAGACCCTGGGAACAGCAGTAGGACCTGTTCGTACTGCTCACAGTCCTGGTTGCTTGGGACTGTTTTTGGGGTGAAACAGCAGCTGCAACCCATCTCATGGGCAAAAGGACATGCCAGTGCAATCCCAAGGAGCCCTTTCAGCTCCCCTCCCYCACACACAGGACCTTTCACATCCACAAGACACTGCACAATGGCACATCCCAGACCAGAATCTGGACCTGCACCCAGTTCCCAGCTCTGACCAGTGCTGTCCATCCTTCCCCAGCCTTGGCACACCCACATGAGGGACCAGGAGTTTGATACATCACCAGCCTGACCATGAGCCACTTTGGATCAGCACAACTCAGGGTGTCACTGCCAGGTAGTTTTTGGCATTCATTTTTTCCTTACTCTCATATGAAATGAGGTTGCAGCATCTGCTGAAAGGGCATCAGCAGGTAATGAAACACTGCTGCTATTGACTGCCCAGCAATCCTGCAGAAGAACCAAGCCAGATGCCAATCCCTGGATGGCTTTTCSTGATTTCCATGCAGGGTCAGGCTGTGTTTGTCCATGGTCTCCACTGGGTTTGTAAGAACAAATATTGTCTTTGCATCTCATGGAGCTTGGCCACTGATGCCGCTTTAATTGCAGGGCTCCTTTGCTGAGCTCACCAGGCCCTGATCAGGCAGGGGGACAGGTGACATTTGTCAGCTGTGCAGTGTCACTGCTGTCCCAGCATTGCTGGCAGGTGGCTGTGAGGGCCCTTGACCCCAGGAGTGCCAGGATGGGCACAAGCACCCCGGGCAGGAGGCTGCAGGSACCAGGGGGATGTGTAGCACTATCCCTCGCCAAGATAGGGTTATGGTCCTGCACAGCATCACAAGGGTGCCCCAAAATCCCCAGCTCCTCTCTCCACTCCATATGCCTGTCAAGGAAACTTTCAGGTCTGGGACAAAGTTGCCACCAATGATCCGCCACAGGCTCAATAACACTTGGGGTCCTGCCCTAGCTGTCAGGCACATGCTGGCAGCTCACCCTGGGGCTGGAATGGCACACCAGCTCTGCTTCTGTATATGTGTATTGYACCCACACAAGAAACAATTTCAGCTCCTAAATCCAGCACACACCTTGCACCCATCCCCCACCCCAAGGGCTGATCTTTGAGAGCCCCCCTGCAAAAACCCCAAATGAGTTTTGCCCTCCAGCTTCACTAGCAAGGGTGGTGAGGAGCCCTCACTAATGCAGCCGGCAGAGAAAGGCTGCGGATGCCAGCAGCTCTTCAACAATAATGAAAGTCTCGGGTATCCCAGCYTGGCCAAATCACCTCCTACAGACACAGAACGGCACTGGAGTAGCAATAAAAGTGTCAGGGATGTCTCCTCGTGCATCACCAGACCGCAGCATTTCGGGAGCGGCCTGCACAGAGGTTAATTATTGCTTCCCTCTCTTCCCCTCTCGCTCCCAGTTTAAGATGGATCTGACTGTCAGGAGGGGTGACAGATGAAGACAAAGCACAGGTACGGCTCCCATGAACTCTGCGCCTGCCTGTATCATCCTAGAGCAGCTGGAAGCACGTGGAGTGGAGCTGGGAGAGGAGGGGGCAAGGAGGAGGGAGAGTCGAGAAAGCAGCAGCTATGCCAGTGCTGGAATGGATCTGCTGTGCGGGATGTGGGGCGGCTGGACTGGGAGAAATTACAGCTCCTTTCACCCCACTCTTGTGGAAGGAATTTTTTCCTCCTCGCCTCTTCACGCAGCTTTAAAACTTCACTTGAGATTGCCAGAGACCTTCTCCCAAACATCAAGCAAAGTATGAGAAAGAGCACATGGTCATCYGCCTTCTGCTCCACAGAGTTCCCATTACTGCAGCACAAACATGTATTGGAGCATCTCCCCCTTGAGATTTAAGAAAATCTGAGAGCAGGGTCCCAGCTCTGCCAYAATCACAGATTTCTCTAGTCCCTAAAGCTGCTTCTGGCTGGAAAAACACTCACATCTTTAGGGTGGAAGGAGATTTGCAGATGCTGTTATGAGCAGTCACCAGCAGAGAGATATCTCTGAACATCCCTTCTTCTTGTGCAGCAAGAGGTGACTTCACTTTCTTTCCTGGTCTGYGGCTTCAGTGCTAGCACAGTCATTGCCATTAAAACCTTGGTTTGGCCTCTGGAGGTTAAAGAGATGACCATGAGCTTTTTGTTTGCCAGGACATGTCCCTCTCCCTCTCTCMAGAGCAGCTGCTCTGTTTTGATCACCCTTGTCCTTCCAGGGACCAGACYCTCTGCACAGGGGGTACCCAGCCACGCTGCCCCCAGCAGGGACAGGASACAGCTGCCTTCAAAGCAGCTTCTTTCCAGCCAGCTGGGGAAAGTCAGCTTCTAYGCAGCAGGCAGGAGAACACTGGTCTTTCCCAGCAAAAGCCAGCTGCTTTGCCTCCCAGGCAGTTTTTTTACAAGTTAAGAGATGCTGTGACAGGGCAGCACGTGCCCCCCTGAGCTCTTTCTCCCCACTGCCCCCACGCAGGAATTCCCCAGGCATTGGGAGCAGTGGCCTTCCTCTTCCACTTCAAGAGGGTTTGGAGGCACTCATCAGGAAGGTGGACTCATGGCCCTTGCCCTGCTGCCCCCTGCAATCTGGTTTAGCTCTCACCACTGTGCGGGGGCTGCCAAAGAATCTTCAGGGAGGCTGCAGGCTGGAAACCACTGGAAGATGCACGGGTTCTTCAGGGCAGAGGAGCATTCACATCTCCATCTCCTGCCTTCCCTTTGCTCACAGAACAGACACTGCAGCCACTTCAGAGGGGTAGAGTCACCCCAGACACCCAGGACAGGAAATTACACWGCTGCCATTCCCAGAAGGGTTTGGATCTTATGCCTGCTCAGAGCTGAGGGATGAGAAATGCCAGCATRGGCAGTTTTCATCCCTATGGAAAGGCCTTCAAGGCTGACCCTAATGGGAAGGTCTGCCTCGAGCCATTCCCAAACAGTGCCTTTCCTTTCCAGGCTTTCCAGCCATTTCAGCATGGCTTGATACCATTTAGCTGCMGTTGCTGAAGGAAACATCACTTCAAATTAAACCAAAGGGGAGCACTTCAGCTGGACAGCTTTGAAGTAGGAGGTTTTGATAAAAGCCTGTATTTCCTCCCGCTCTTGATCTATTTTTCTTCTCCCTCTCCTCCAAATGGTGAATTTTGGCATGGCTGCTACTGCACAGCCACGGGAAAGGCTGCAACTCCCCCTCCAGGRGCATCTTCCATCACTCATCCAAACAGCCTCTCCTCCAGGATGATGGGATCGGTACCAGCAACTGAACCCAAATCCAGCCTCTCTATATCACCCAGCAGATTTAAAGCAAAACCACCCAGAGGTCCCTCCTTCCTCCCTCCAWGTGCACCCTGAACAGGCCAGTTCCCTGCTGCTGGGATGGTGCAGAGMCTGAAAATTTTTCCAAGGACTTCAGTTCCTGGAGGAAAAGAGAAGCACGACTATCCAAACCCACTGCCAGCCTGTCCCATGATTTACACACTGATGCTGCCACAGTGAAACCAGGGTAGGATGCCSTCTTCAGAGCCAGAAGTGTTCTGCTATGGGAATAAGTGAGAAACTTTAACGCTGCCATTTAKTTACCCTGTGCCTTCCAGGCAGCTCCCACAGCCCCAGAAGGCTCCCATTTCTCCAGATGCTTTCCTGAGCCCTTTTGAACCCCAGTGCTGAGCCCTGAGCAGGCTGGGCTATCAGAGCACCAAGCAAGCCCCCAATGCTAACCTGGGATGAAGGTTTATCCTGGAAGGCAGCAGGAGCACCCAGGATGCAGGCAGCACGTGTGCCTCCCAGGGAGGGTGTACAGTGAAGGCTGAAGAGCTCAGAGCACATCCCTCCCTGYGCGACAGCTAAACGAGCCGAGACAATTAAATGTGCCATTTGATGGCTGCCTGGCAGAGCCAGAGCCTCTCTCTCTTTTAATAAAAGGACTCTTTCCCAGAATCGCTCAGGCTGCAGTGAGGGCTGCAGCCTGTGAAGTGTGAGAGCCCTTCACATTTAATTAAACAGCCCATCCAAGCCTGCCTCGCGTCGGCAGAGCTCACACGCTGCCAGAGATGTCCTGGCACCTCGCTGGGTGAAACACCCCTGCCTCTCCCCTCTTCACTGCCAGCACAGACAGGAGTGCATGAGCCACCCCAAACCGAGCTGCTGTGCCCTCAGACAGCAGAGCCCAGGGGGCACTTGGCCCTTGAGAGCTGGGAACCCCCTTGATGAGGGCTCAAACCCTCAGCTCACCGTGCTCGCTACAGAAAGGAGCTGCTGCTGGAGCAACCAGGGGTGAGACAGCCAGGAATGGGAACTCCGCAGTGGATCCAGCCCCATGGCAGACCATACCACCCTCCACACCCCTGACCTGCGGCCACAGAGGCCACCCCGCAGCTGGGACAGCACGGCCATGGCCTCCCTCGAGCCCTGTGCTGTTAGCACCAGCTTCCGCCTGTCGCCAGCTCTGCTCCTCATCAGCCGAGCAGGGGAAATGCCCCGCTCTTGCCCAGGGCAGATAAGAGAGATGGATAAGGGTGGGGGCAGAGGGGAGGCCGGCATTTGGGTAGCTTGGCTGATTTTTCAGAGAGCACTCGTTTCGCTGAGCCCCGCAGTTTAACCCTTCCTTCCCCAAGGCCAGGAGCTTTGGACAACTCCTGAGAACACCATCCTAAGGGGCTCAGTGCTTTTGGATCTCTCTCCAAGTTTAAAGTGAGCCCTGTTGAGCTGGCATCACTCGTTTCTGGCTCCTCCATCTTTGGGCAGGGAAGRCAGCATCCTCCCTCCCAAAATGCTTGCAGGGAACAAGCACTTCTATCCTGCAGCACAGCAGCCTGGTGGCTGATGGTTTGTTATCTACAGCATGCACTGCCTGCAGCTGCACTTTCAGGACAGGACAGACCAGAATTCCCTGGACCTTCTTGGTCCCACTGACACCAGCTAAGGTGCAAAGCCAGAATTTTTCTGTTTTATTCTTCCTACCTGAACTCTTCTGTGAGGAAGGACTGGCTGCAGCAGGTGTCMTGGAGAGATGCTGAACAGCCACCCCAGCCCTTCACCACTTACGACAACATGTGGCTGCAAAGCGGGAAAGGGGGATGGGGGGAATGGAAATGCAAGCTGCAACTTCTGCTTCACCTCACAGCCATAGCTGGGAGAGGGAGCTGTTAAAGGGGAGAGCTCAAGACGTGCTTTGAGTGTGGACATCCAGCCAGTTGAGTATTTGGGGTTTTCACAAGTAGCCCAAAGTTGCCGTCCCATGCTCCGCTCCCACATTCTCAAACCAGCAGAGTGCAGGCTGCTGGGGAAGCTGTTGATGGGTGTGAGCACTCTCCAGCCCTCCAGGGCTCGGGGGCTGCTCTGCAGAGACCCCATCACTCACACTTTCAKGCCTGCCAAGCCACAGGCACAGTAATTGCAAGCCAGATACCCTCCCCACTTCCGAAGCAGTGCGCTCCGGCAGGGACCAGGCACAGGGGCTCCCATTTCCGCCTGCCTCCGGCTGTTACGGAGCAGAGACGTGACAGAGAGCAGCCCCGGGGCAGAAAGGGCTGCGAGGAGAGACAGCAACCAGCACTCTGATAAGGCAGGTCCCTGCTGAGCACCTCCTTGCTTTTGAGATAACGCATCCCCGGCACTCTCTGAAGGATACCTGTGCTCTCTGCAGGTTGTGCCCTTGCACGGATTGTTGCCTGCTCCAGCTCATCCTCTCTCCCCACGGAGTCAGACCCCAGCCCCAAATTCCAGGCCCATGAAGAAGGGAAAGCCCAGACYGATGGGAGCAGACCCAGGATTTCAGATGAGCACACAAGCAGAGATACAACCAGAACCATCCCCACACATCACTAAGGACAAGTCTTTCCYCCACCTGACCACAGGTGAAGGTCAAAAAGTCACCTGCAAAGCAAAGAGACTGTGGGGGCTCTCCAGCCCTCCCTGGGCTGATGCTGCTCCTGATGAGTCTGCACAGGGATCATCACCTCAAGGGGATGGACAAGATGCCATGTCCCTTCACTGGATCCAGATTCAACATCCCACTCACAGCCTCAGCAATGGTCATGGACAGAGTCACATCAGCAGCTCTTGGGCTTTTCAAGCCAGAGGCGGTGGAGCTTTCAGCAAACACAGCTGAGAAAAAAAAMCAAGCAGTCTCAAGTTAAAACCTTTCACGGGCTCCAGCAGGCACCAGTGCTAGCAGAACCAGAGGGTGTCACCCTGCATCAATCCCAACATAAACCTTTCGCTGTCAACACCGGCTAAAGAGCTCACAAAAGCTGCCCCATGCACAGCCCTGCCTGCACTTCAGCCAAACTGATGGACAGAGGCTGCTTGTGTGGCTTTATCTGGCTGGAAAGCCCTCCTTAAGATAGGAGACTGCTTGTCCTGCTGGAAGGATCTGCAGGTGCCTGGAGCCCCYGGCTCAGTCCCAGACTGTCATTTGGCTGGACTGGGTTCAGTCAGTTCCCCATCTCCCACAGCCTTGCTGTAGAAGAGGCTATCTGTTGTCTAAAAAATAACACAAGGAAAGCTTGCATCCAGGGAACTGCTTCTCTTTGAGGCCATTCCTCAAACCAGAGCACAGGGCAGTCATACAAAACCTATTTTCATAGGGAAACACTACAGGCAGTCCCTGCAGCACTTCTCACATCTCTTACGCCTGCCATGCTATTCTCTGCAGGAGTGGGTACTGGGCTTTGGTGGGATTCTTCCCAAACAAAAAGGGCAYGGTTGGGATGCAAGACCAAGGAGAGGAGGCAAAACAAGCCACATCCTTAGGGAAGGTGTCATCATTCGAGTGTTCAGGTAGGCCTACAGCAGGGACCGTGAGAAAGCAGCATCTGGATCCTGCTAGGTGACGAATATGGGATGGTGCAACATCCTTCACCCCTCACCTCCATGCACAGGTGCCTCCAGACATGGCTGGACCAMTTCCATCCCTCAGCCAATCCACCTCCCTGACAAGCCCTTGTTTTTCACCAGCCCTTGAGCAAATCCGTGGCTGGAAGGACCAGCCCTGCAGCCCAGTGGACAGCACACACACCTGCTGCAGCACCAGCCACCAGCTGTTCCCTGTGCCTCACAGCATCCCACCTCRCACAGCCTCACTGCCCCCAGGAGGCTCAGCATTCTCCTGTGCCTGCATTTAAAGGCRGCCCAGGGGTGGTAAGGGTGCAGAAAAGGGCTGCCCAGGTGGAGCTGAGTTAGGAAGGGATATGGGTGAGAAATTATTGCAGAGAGGGACTAAACACAAAGCTTTGATCTGCTCTTGCAAGCTGTGCTGCCAGGGCAGAGCTCTGCCTGGATGGCTGGGCAGCCGTGCAGGGTGAAGCATTTCACAGCTTACCCCTGCCCTTGCAATAATCCCCATTTCCCCCTGCTCTGGCTCACATCCCCATGATGCCCAGGATTCCTGCAGTCCCAGCATGAGGGGCAGGTGGCAAAGCCAGCCCAGMTCTGCGTGTCCCTGCAGCCAGCTCGCCCAACCTCCCCCACAGCCAGCACCCCGCCACTYGCTGTGACTGATACAGGGAACCTGGTGCTTTTATTAAACTCTTTGCTTCCTGTTTKAAGCTTAATAATAAATTGCATGTCACATTATGGCTGTGTTTATTAAAACCCATTGGCGTGGGCTCTGCTCTGCTACAGCATTTGAATTATTGAAAGCAACCCCCCATGGAGACCTATTTGCTGCAAACGCAGGAGGATTTATTTCCATTTTGTTTATCAGGCAGCATAAGTGCTGGGTGGAGGCAGGGAAGCCGTCTTGGTCTTTTTAGTTTCTCCCTGAGCCCCTACAGCAGAGTGAAGAGGTGCTGTGCAGAGCAGAGGAGGGAAAATGCCACCCCCCACAGGGGTGGGGACAAGTTTGGGACAGAAGTCCTGGGGGGAGTTGGTCTCTCTGCCCTGAAGCTCTCTCTGGCTCTGGTTGAGTTCTCYTCTTGTAARTYGCTTCRTGCCTCAGTTTACCTGTTTGTAGAGCAAGGTTACAGTGCTGCTTCCATCCAGGCACAACCAGTGATCAGCTCAGGCTCGATGAGCCTCTGCCAAAAGCCATCAATGGGAGATGCCCACAGCACGGGGGGATGGTCAGGGTGGCCATGAGGGGTGTGGAGGGGTTTTGCAGCCCTGGTTCAAAGCAGACACCCAAAGCTTGCAGCTGAACATCTCCAGGCTCTGCCTCATCCCAGCTCTGCCAGCTGCAGCCATCCAAACCAGCGTCAAGAGGATGCTCTGGCTCTGGGGATCATCCTGAGTGACAGCTCAAACTCATGTCCCTTGCCATGGCATCGCCCCTCGCAAMAAGGCAGAGGTTCTGCCAGGGCAGGAAGAGGCCATGGAGCAGGCTCGGATGGATTCGAGGGTCAGGGTGCTCCAGGGGTGTCCTTGCAGGCTGCCCAGCACTCTGGCAGGGCTCGSAGTGGCCGGTGGCTTTGCCAGGAGATGGCACTGTTTAGCGGCTAATCACGGCCCTGGCCCCAACGGGGCTCGGGGATGGACGAGCAGATGCTCCACAAGAAGCGTGGCCAGCAGGTAGAGRGAGGCGGTTCAGCTCCTCTGCTGTGCTTTTGTGAGACCCCACCTGAGTGCTGTGTCTTGCTCTGGAGCTCCCAGCATGTGCAGAATGTGGACCTGTCCTGGAGYGAGTCCTGAGGAGAGCCATGAAGATGCTCAGAGGGCTGGAGACACACTGAGAGAGCTGGGCCTAAATAGGCTGGAGAAGAGAAGGCTCCAGGGAGACCCTAGAGCACCTTCCAGAACCTAAAGAGGCTACAAGAGAGCACCTTCCAGAACCTAAAGGGCTGGAGAGGGACTTTTGACCCATGTAGTGACAGGACAAGGGAGAATGGCTTTAAACTGGAAGAGAGTAAGTTCACATCAGATATTAGAAAGAAATCCTTTTTTTGTGAGAGTGGTGAGGAACCGCCTTAGGTTGCCCAGAGAAGCTGTAGACTCCCCACTCTTGGAAGTGTTCTAGACCAGGCAGGATGGGTCCCTGAGCARCYTGGTGTAGKGGAAGGTGTCCCTGCCCATGGCAGGGGYGTTGGAGCTAAATGACCTCTAAATGCAGCTGGAGCTGAGAACAGGATCTGCAGAGCCTGGGGTGACCCACTTTTTGGGGCAGGGGCTGCAGGAAACRTCAGAGCAGCCAGCAGCAGAGGTAACTGAATGTTTTTAGAGCCAACAAATAACCTCAATTAAGCTCTGTGGCAGTGACCGATTCCAGCCGTGCAGCAATATTGGTTCCTTTAATTTTTAAGTGGCTGGAAATGGCAATACTGGGAACTGGGACAAGGAGACACCAGACCCCTCTGTGACCCTGGAGCCACTCTGCTGCCCTTCCCTTGGGGGGAGTGGAGCTCAAACACTGGCTGAGCTCCAGCGTGCCAGTCAGACAGCCCTCTCCCACAGTGGGATCAGAGGAGATGGGGTGACACAGCCCTTTTTTGGTTCATTTTGGCCAAGGGCTTTTTCTTAAGATCCTACTGCTCACACACCACATCCCCACTGCTCTGCCAGGCAGGAACACCGGCAGCCCCTGCCAGCCACCTCCAGGGCATCACTGGGTGTGAAGCTGAGGGGGACAAGGACTGAGACCAAAACGCAGTCACCCAGGCAGGGCATTGTTCTGCAGAGCTTTTGGGGAGCCAGGAGTGTGTGACCCATCCGACACTCTCCAGCCAGACCAAAGCTGTCTCCACACCCAGCACGACCTGGATTGGTGCCAGCACAGGCACGGCCAGCCTGGCCCTGAGGAGGGTTGGCATGGCAGCCCTGGCTGGGGGCCAGCCCCCGGCACCGGCAGGGAGCCCAGCAAGCAGCTCCTGACTGCTGAAGCTCCGGGACACTCTCGGATTTCCCCGTGGCAGCCTCAGCCTGAGCATGGCCCAGTTCCACCAGCTYATTTGTGTGCAAAACAGGAAAGGCATCAGGGTGGATAAAAAAAGGTTCCAGCTTCTCTAAATGCATATTTCACACCCAAAAAAAAAGCAAAATAAAAGCCAGTGGCACACTTCTGTCCCTGGTCTCTCCTGAACACCCTCCAACTCAGATGGAGCAGCCCAGGAGGATTCTGTTCTGTTGTTAAATAGAAGGAGAAACTGAGGCACGGGTGGCTTTTGCATTTCTCTGGCTGAGAAGGAGTTTGCTGCCAGAGAGGGCAGGCACTCCAGCAGGCAGGGCTGTGGTGCCCCACTGAGCYGTGGTGCAGGGGGCCAGGACTGGCCCAGCCTCACCGTCTGCAGGAATTTTGCTCTGCTGCCAACTCCAGACAAATCCCTTTTATTTGCTTGTTCAGGTTTCAGTGCTGTAATTGTGTTGTCTGAGCCAGCTCTCAAGAGAAAAAGGAAGAAAAGAAAAGAAAAAACATGTGAAGGAGAATAGCACAGCACCCGAGCCGCCAGCCTTATTGCATCCTGCCTGCTCCTGCCTGGGGTCTGGCCAATTCTTTCCTCACGGGGTCTGGCTCCCTGCTGCAGCTCTGGACCTCCCTGGAGGTGGGACTGAGTAACTGGAAGTGGTTTGGTCCATAYTGAGGTTTTGAGCACCAGAAGTCTTATAAATGCTGCTGGTTTGGGGGRTAAAGCCCCCCTTGAATGTGAGCTCAGCCCCAAAATGCCCATAGGCAGGGGTGCTGACAGCCATCTCTGGGCTTTGAGCAGCACAGTGCAGCTCTGAGCTTCCTTCCTGTGTTCCCCCCAAATAAAAGTTTGGTCTAAATCTGGAGTTTGGACCAGTTCTGGGAGGTAGGGGAGGTAGATGGGATTTTTTTTTAATATAGCATTTCCAGTGGAAATTGGAGCAACTTTGTCCTTCGCCAACTAGGAACAGGGATGCTCCACACTTCACAGGGCAGTGGACATCAGGGTAGAGACCCCAGTGTCACAGAACACAAGATCCCAAGATGAAAATGGGCAGCAGAGGGATGGGATCCAAGAACATGGGAGTACAATGATCTGGGCTGATGCATCCAAATGATGGCACTGGAGATGGTCTGCTCTCCCCCATCCCCATGTGGGGTGAGAAGGGCAGGTCCCACACCAGGATGAGCTGTGAACACTGGGATGGGCAGGAGGCCTCCTCAGCTTAAGCACCCCACAGCCGACAACAAAACATCCACAGTGTTTGCAGCCTCCCTCACCCCCATAAYTTTCCTTGGCTAGCTTTGGCTTTGACCTACGTGGATATTTTAAATAACATCAACTGAAATGACAAAGGAAAGCATGAAGTCAGTCRAAGGCATGGAAGGGAAAACATGAARTCAGTCAAAAAAAGGCCAAAGTGTTTCTGACCACTGGAGCGCTTCAGCTGGAGTAAAGACACAACTGAAAGCCACAAGCGTCTGGTTTCCTCAAATCACTACTTTTCTGGTTAAAAACAAAACAGAAGAGAAGGTTGYTTTGGCAGCAGGTTCCTCAGGTTCTGGGTAGAAGCCGGGATGTTTCTGTGCTTGGGGGATACAGAGTAAACGTGGGGGTGACACACCGGTTATCACAGCCAGGTCCCAGCTCTCTGCTCCAAAAATGGTTCATACCATTGGCCTCACTCTCCCAAAAAGGGCTGCCTCCATCCCCAGCACCAAGTCCTCATCCACACACAGCACAGCTGTCCCCACAGTGTCCTTTGTGTCTCCACTCAGTGCCAGAGGACAGACCCACCCTGCTCCAGGCAGAGCTGCCCCTGTCCSAGCCCTTGCACCAACCAGCCAGTATCCCATCCCCCAGCACCCCAAAAGGATGTGTCATCCTGCCCCCCACCCCAAAAACCAGGCTGGTGTGCCAGGATTACTCAGAGAAGGAGTTTTGGGCCGGAGRGTGCTTTTTCCAGAGATGTCCCCAAACCCCAGGGAAGGGTCACTGTGGGCAAGGTGATCTCTGCAGCCCGACGTGCTGTCTCTGGGCTAGTAGTAGTCCTCCTCGCTCTCCCCGTAGTCCTCAGGTGCCATGTGGGCCTTCGGCAGGGAGAAGTCTGTCAGGTTGAGTTGGTCTGAAATGGCAGCATGGGCACAATGTGACATTGCCACCCTGCAGTGCCTGTCCCCATCCCCACCAGGACCAAAGCCAAACCAAGCACGGCAGCTTTTGGGGCATCCCCAAAAGGACAGTCCCACGCTCCGGCAGCTCCTGCCATGCTGGTGCACTCTGCCCAAACATCCCCTCCCCTGTCCCCAGCAGAGATAGGGACTGGTGTTCACCTGGTGTGAAGACGGTCAGGCTGGCCAGTGCCACCACCTCCCCGACCCTGTTCCTGGCRAAGCAGCGGTACGTGCCCTCATCCGTCACCCGCACACCCTGGATCTGGAGCCAGCCTGTCACTTCGTATTTCTGGGGGCCGCCTCTGAACTGCAAGAAGGGGGATTTCTGTTAGCACTTGTGGCAGAAGCAGGGGGAATCTGTGCCACAGAGCCTGGGTCCCCTGGTTCAGCAGGCAGTGAGGTCCCAGGGTTGCTTTGGCAGTAACCATGCTATTTTCTGTTTATCCCCAGGAATAAATAAGCTTTTCCTGACCCAGCTGGGCTGCAGCTGTGTTTGCAGGCTGCTATTATGCTGTGGTAGCCAGGGGTGGAGGACAGTAGTGTTTCCTCCAACCAGGCAGGGCTTGGGGTGAAGATCCTCAGTCAAACCCCGTGACAGGCTGTGGGGAGGCTTGAAGGACAGAAAGATGGAAAGGGGCCACGATGCCAGGTTCCACCTGCTCCCCTGGTTCCCTCCCTCCATCCATCCCAGCACAGTTTTTTCCCTGCTGGCTCCTGGCTGAGAAGCATTGTCCCTTTGCCTCTGCCCACACCCTCTAATAGCTAGGTACACCCAGCTGGGTGCTATATTTGGGGCTGGCCGCAGGCAGGATGCTGACCCCTGGGCTGGCCAGCTCTGGGAAGGAAGCCCTGCTGATGGGAAAAAAGGGCAGGAGAGTGCTGGCAGGACCAGTCTGAGTGTGCTGGTAGGACCAGAGGACAGTCCAGGCTGGAAGGCACTCGGGAGGTTCTCTACTCCAGCCCTTCCAGTGGGACTGCAAGTGAAGCCAGCACGCACAGCAAACTAAAGGCAGGGAGGTGACAAAACCTGCTGCAGGACTCTACAAGCTCAAATATGAGTAAGCTCAAAAACTACTGGAGGAAATCACAGAAGAGGCCTGTGCTGATGGCTCCTACCCCTGAGACAGCAGCCCTGGTCCAGTCAGTCTTCATGGTGTGCAGCTCCAGCCATCCCTTCCCACGCCCAGGCAGCCAGGCTTGGCCATTCCCAGAGTATGATCACTCTTAGGTCTGGTTGYCCATGAGCTCTCAGAAGCACTGGGTCACTCTGGGTTGTCTTCAAAGCCCTGGGCACACCCCTCACCTGGACAGAGATGTGGGGGTCATCTCCAGGCAGCAGCATCTCTGTGCCATCCTTCCTCCACTCGATGGATGCCATGGGGTAGGCAAAGACCTCACAACCGAAGATGACGTCCTGCCCKGTGATGTTCCACGTGTCATAGGGAGGAGAGGTGATCTGAGGCTCTGGGGGATACAGGAGAGCAAGGTGGGCTCAGAAGAGGCCCCACTCTTGGCAGRTCCCATGGGCTCTCTCGGGCTGGTCTCTGGAGCAGCAGCATTTGGTTCACACAGAGATGCTGGGACCCTTCCCGTGCCTCTCTCCTCTTGCAGCCATGGCAGACCCTCACCTTTCCCAAGGACATGGTCCCTCCTCACAGCTGGTACTGAGAGCTCCCTCCCCAGCCCCCTCAGCCCATGGAGGGTTGCTGTCCCTCCTGTCCCTGCCTGTGCAATGATGCTTGAGGGACACATGCAGCAGGAACAGGGTGATGACAGCAATGTCACAAAGCAAAGCTCTCCTGAGCAATCGATTGGAGCACACTCCTCCTGTGGGGCAAAGGCCAAGGGGTGCTCGTCCAGCCCGAGGCTGGTGAGGATGGATGAGGTAGCTGAGCTTCCAGCCAAATGAGGCCTCTGCTCTGACACGGGGCTCCTGCCAGCAGTGGAGGGAGTCAGCAGATCCCCATCTGCTGGATGGAGCCAACACCTCCAGGTTCCACATCCCTTCCCTGGAGGGATGGAGTGAGGACTATCCTTCTTACCCACACCTGCTCCATGATCTGGCCCATAGCATGAGCCAGAGGTCAAGGGAAGGTTTCCACCTCCAAATATACCTGGAAAACACTCAAGAACATGATCTATGGAAAACACTCAAGAACATGATCTATAGAAAACAAGGTCAATCTTGATATGTCTCGGGCTGTGGTGACAGCACTGGGTGACCTGTGCCAGACTGGGGAGGCTGGGGCATGGTCTTCCTGCTAGACTGTCCACTCTCAGCCCCCACCTGAATTTTATAAGAGAGATGRAAATCACACAGCCAAGCCAAACCAACCCTGGGTTCTATTTGCAGGAGGCAGGCACATTGCTCGGGAGCAACAGGCCAGCATGAACCCAGCACTGCCGCCAAGAATTYGCTAACAATTCCCTGGAACTTCCCCATCTGCTCCAGCAGCTCCAGAGCTTCCCATTAGCTCCACTCCCTCTTGGCAAAGCTGCTCCCAGATTTCTCCAAGCCCTGGACGTGCRAGGGGCTCCCCCAGAGCAGCAGGGTGGGGGGACTAGAGGGATTMTGACACTGCATRGAGCAGCCCCCAGTGCTGCCAYGTCCCTGTGGTTTTGCTGCCAGATKAAACAGTTAAACCAGACCCCYTTATTCGCYTCTCCACACAGCTCCAGGGGCACTACCTGACTCGCAGGGACCCTCGTGGGCCACGGTGAGGTTGGCATCAGGGTGGGCATGGGCAGCCTCCAGGAACCTGCAGATCTGKGCGTAGGTTTTGCCGTCGGAGCCGCAGAGGGCCAGGTGGGAGACGCAGGCACACTGGGGCTCGGGCACCTCTCCGTGGCGCAAGTCCCCGGCATCCAGCCGGCACTCCAGGTGCTCCCCACACTTGCCGTAGAAGTGGTTGGTGTTGTCCAGGTCGCAGATCTGYCCCTCCAGGTTGGCACATTCCCAGCAGCAGTCGCAGGCATCCCGCACTGTGCCAGCCAGGCACCCGCGTGGCGTCGGGCACTCCTCTGGCTGGCACTCAGCACAGCTCTCCCCTTCCTCCAGCAGCCGCTGCCAGCCCCGCTGGAGGTAGTCAGAGGTGCTGGGAAAAGCCTGGCCCAGCTGGAGCAAAGCCCAGTGCAAGGAGAGCAAGGAAAGCACGAGGAAAGAGATGCTAAGGGGCTTGGCTTCAGACATCCTCACGGCAGATCCTCTATCCCAATTCCACTGTCACTCGGATGGGGTTCTCTGGCACTGCTCTGGTCTTCCTGTCTAGATCTGAGGAGCCATCCTGGCCTGTAAGGAGGGAGGACAGGTGTTAACGGTGCAGGAAGTGTCCTCCCTTTTTTAGCTCCTGGCTGGCTCACCCAGAGCAGCAGCACTGCAGCCCCACGGCCACAGCCTTTGTACCCTGAATCTCCCCAAGCAGCTCCCCGCCCTGAGACACCCAATATATTCTGGAGGGATAGAGCTGATGACCCCAGCCCCACCAGGTTTCATCCTTGTGCTCTTGGCAGCCCAGCGTGCAAASTCCAGCCTCCTCTGACCCCAGAATAGCCTGGGAAGCCACAGGGCTAGCAGGGCACCGGACAGGCTGTTCTACAACATTATGGTTCAGCACATTCCTACCCCGCTCTTGCTCTCCTGTCAGAAAGCTGCTCTCCAGCCCCTTTCCTTTCCCCATTGCTTTGCAAGAGTCATGAGCCCTTTTTTAGTCCCTCACCATCCATACAAGCACAATGGAGTGGCTGATCCTGCAGACAAGGTATTCTTTCTGCGCTGGAGGCAGCCAAGCCAGGAGGATGTTCCCAGTCATGCCTGGCTTTTGTTCTCCTTCCCTTCCTGCACTGTAGCACCTCTTTTTAGGCACCACCCACCTGAGCAGGGGGGAAAATGCCCACTCCCCAGAAGGTTTTGTGACCCCCTCAGCTATCACTCAGGCAACTRTGTACAAAAGGCTGAGCATGGAGGAGCTCAGTGCACAGGTGGGCAGCCAGTGGACTGACAGCAGCCCCCGTGTGATCAGCCTGTCCCCGCACAGCAGGGTCCCTGCCCTCAAACCCCAACCCTGCATTACCTACTCAGGGTAACAGAGGCTGATCTACTCCGGGCTTCCCATCTCTGCTGGGGGAGGGGGACGAAACGTGGCATCTCAGAGCCTGTCCCCAGAGAGGGTGACAATGAACCAATTCCCTTTCTGAATATCTCTCCCTGCCCCCTGTTACACCCTGGCTGCCTTCCCTGAGATGGAGTGAAATTATGGTCCCCTGCCCCAGGGCAGCATAAGCGAGCGCGGCTGGGGAGGGGACCCAGGCAGACAGGCTGTCCCCTCCCCTCCCGCTGGGAACAGCACCGAAAGGCAAGCTGCAGCCCCCCGCCCCACTCTCGGGCTAACACAGCCCAGGGCTGGGGTGGGGACGGCCCCGGTAGCGGGTTACACATATGCACCCCCGGATAAAAACCCGTGAAGATTTGACCCGTTTACCAGAGACCACCGAGCCCCCCAGGGGTGGAATGGAGCAGAGGGTCCCAGCGCCGGAGCCCTCCCCCGGCCCACCCTACCCCGGTCTGTCCGGAGCAAGGCTCCGTGCGCCGGTGGAAAGGGTACGGGGGAACGGCAGAGTTGGTCTCTAGCTCCCTAAGTCCGGGGTACAGGCACAGAGGGCTCTGCAAGAGTGCTGGGTAGAGGCACGACGTCCCCTGAGGTTCCCCAGGAGCCACCCCGCCATAAGCCGCCACTTACCGGAGGCGCCGGTGCCGGCGGCCGCGGATGCGCAGTGGCCGTGGCGGCGGGGCTGCTGGCCCCCGGGGCTGCTGGCCCCCGGCCGCTCCGGCACCGCCGTGATGTCAGCGAAACGTGAATCCCCCCGCCCCTCTCCGGGCCCGCGGCCCGTCCCTGGACCGGGACACGGGCTGGCCGGCACCCCTTCCCTGCCGGCATCCCGCCACGCACCGCATCCTGGCCCCGGGGCTCTGCCGCTCTGGCTCCCTGGCACCGGCACCTCCCCKCGGATCCCCACCCTGGGGTCAGCCCCCAGCTGTGTGCGGGGCCTGGGCTAATGCTCGGGTGCCTCCATGGGGCAGGAGGGGACTGGGSTCCTCCTTTGCTGTCCCACTTTGCACGAGTCCTTGGGGACAAGTGAATGGGAGAGGTGGTCATGGCTAAGGAAGTGTCAAAAGCATCTCTCAGCCTGTARTTTGGTTGGGAAACAGACTGAAAAGTTGAGCAGCTGCCGTAAGTAAATGGGGGGAAGCTCAAGCAAAGCAGGACCCATCTAAAGATCTGGTTTCCTTCACCATGCTGCAAAAATCTGCTTTTGCTTTCCAACACCCTCCTGCAAATTCGTTCCGGGTTCCAGGGCTTTTGCTCCGTCACGTTGTGAATCCAGCCATGTCTAACGATGGAAAATRCGGCAGCTTCAGCCCCCTTAAATCTGTCTTTGCAGGCCAACTTCCCCCTCCAGCCCCCTGCTGCAGAGAGAGCTTTCCTGCCTGCTCTGCCTTCAGAGGCCTTCAGCCTCACGTCCCACTCCCCCTCAGTGGCCCCCAGCCCCTTGGCTCAGGGCTGCCTTCCTCTCTGGCTCCCCTTGTCCTGCCTATTGAGTGAGGTCCCCACATGCCACAAGATTTCAGGTCCAACATCCACGAGCTGCTGAGCAGCTGGGGYTGCAGCTGTTTTGGGAGAAGGGAAATAGTCAGGAATGGCTGASGTTTTCCTACACTCAGTCCCAGGGCAGGGTCAGAGCCTGAGCAGAGATGAGACAGACTGTAGGTGACCCAGGCATGGGTGCTGAGCCTCCTGGGCTATCCCTGCCATGCCATCATTCCCTCCTTGGGATGAAGGACTGCCTGCAYATTCAGGCATCCCTGCACCAAACACACCCTCACTTACCCCTGCTTCACCAAGGGGGCAAAGCAGTGAGGCAAAGCCTGGCCCCAGATGCCACCTTCTACACACGAAGTGCCTGGCCAGCACAAAAACAGTCCCCACTCAAATCGCAGGCGCTGCTGAAAACAGGGACCATCAGCGTTTCAGGTTATTTGCATCTCTTGCCCTTGGCAAGGTGGTGAGGGGGAACAGGCCCCAGTGCTGCTCTTCCCTGCACACAGTTCCTTCTCTCATGTGCCATGGCCCAAGCCCCTGGTGTGTCCCCATCTTCATGGGATTATCGTGGCCTCTGGGTGGCTGGATTCATCTGATCATCCCTGCAGTATCAGCCACTAACAAGAGAGAACCCCTGGCCAAAGGGGAAATCCAAACACAGATCTGAGCAGGAACAACTCCAGTCATGGAGAAACACCATCCAGCACCTGAAAGCCAAGGGCTCAACAAGATGGAGCTCAAACCTGGCAGTTAATTAAACATCCTGCTTAATGAGGCTATTGAATGTGCTAATAAACACATAGCATAATAGCAGCTATGAATGAAGGGTGGAAGATCTAATCTGTGCATAACAAGGAGTTCTGCTCAATCACACCTCAAGTCAATCAACACAGCCCCAGCTGCAAATGGGGTTTGTGGCTGTTGTTGCTGGGGGAACACTGTGGAGGAAAGGGTGATCACAGCCCTGCATGGCCTGGCACTTGGGTAAATTGCATTGCTGGCTCCCTACCCATGCTGGCTATTTATCTCTCATTTTTCCTCACTATCCTTGAGCCTAGTGAAGCTCCAGCAACTGGGTTTTGAAGGTTGAGTCTTAAGCACCAAAGCTTCCTCCTCTCTTCCTGGTTGATCCCCATCACTGTTTTCCCATCTTGTGATGGGAAGGCAGGAGTCAATGGGTGCTCCTGGCARGCCGACATCCATGGCATCCCTCCAGAGCTCTGTCATCAGAATGAAATCCAGAAATCCATCACATCTGATCAGGGGTACCACACTGCTCCTGGCCCCAGTGACTCTGCCACAGCTTTGGGCTGATGTCCCAGACCACCCCACGGCGATCTGGGGTTTACAGGAGATGAGGCCAAGGGAAAAATCCACTCTGGAAAAAAAGCCCTGGGCCAAGTGACTCAATGTATGTCATGTCACGCAGGGCTGGTGAGTAGTATTGGGCTGGGCTGGCGGGGTTGAGAATGTGGGTTATGTCACAGCAGAAGCAAATGTCACTAGAGATGTTGGGACAGAATGCTGCCAGCACATTGCCTGGGGCCATAAAGGTCTCCTAATAATAAACCAAATCTCTTTCATTTCATCACAAATACACTCTGTTTCCTGCCGTCTGACAGCCTGAAACCACTCGGTTCTGGCCAGCCCACACCAAGGCTGTGCAGCTCTCTCGGGGTCCCTGCTACGTTCCAGGGCGCCACTGTGGGGACACAAGACATGGGCAGCAGGCAGGTCCCCTCTGCCTGCGTGCCAGGCTGGATCCGCTCTGGGAAGCAACCAGGCTCAGGTTTCTCCAGGCTTTTCCAGACCGRATTCCTCCGAAGAACCTATCCGTCAGCAAATTCTTGGGGAAGCGGTTGCAGCTGTGCGCAGGGTCAGCTGGCCCCGAGGCGCGATGGCCGAATGACAAGGGACACCCCGGTTCCCGGTCTGCCCGGGGTCCCCGGCCAGAGCCGCGGCTCAGCTCCATCTCCGCAAGAACCATGCCATTTCCTCAGRTTTTCCCACCAGCCCTCTCCAAGCGCAATAACACGGGGATAGAAACCGAAAAGGCGGCGGGGGCTGCATTCCCGGGATGTCCCCGCCCCGGCACGGTCATGCCAACTTTGACACTGCGGTGCCGGGTGAGAGCGGGTCCCAGGGCCCCGTGACCCGGCCGGCTCCTCCCGCAGCCCGAGGAGCACAAACAGGAGCACAAACAGGAGCACAAACAGGAGCAGCCGCAGCCCCCCCGTGTCCCTGCCCGGCCCGCGGGGCTGTCCCGCACGGGGGTGCGGGTGGCGGTGCGGACAGGCGGCTGTGGGGTCTCTGCTGCCACCTCCAGGGCACTGCTGGCCTCGTCCTCGGCCCCTTGCGGTGACACTGACTGTTCCCGGGGGCTGCGGAGCCTCGGCATCTCAGCCCTTGTGTTCCTGCACGCTAAAAGCCCCGCTATGAACGGAGCCTGGGAGCCCTCACCGCACCGTACTGTCCTGAGCGGCATGGCACATCTTCCTGTGATGGGAGAATCTCTGTTCAGCCTGCCTTGGCCCGCATGGCTCCCCCAGACGGGGTGGGTGCTCCAGAGGGTGCTGCCAACTCAACTGGCGCTGTCGCCTTTGCCACCCTCCCTTTCCCCAGCCGCCAGACCCGCCAGCAGGGCTGGGACGCGGCCAGRGAAGGTGACCCGCTGCCAGCACCCCGGCACCCCCTGCCACTGGGGACGGGCACTGGGGAGGGGGAGCCTGYCCGCTCCCCCCTGCAAGAGGCTGCCCATTTCCAGGCGTCATTAAAGAGCAATTAGCTGGAAATTAAGCTGAGAACAAGTATTGATTAGCTCATTAAGGCTGGGGGAGCCGGCTGAGGCGGTAGGAATTTCTGCYGCTCGCCCTCATTATGGGCAAGGTTAAAGCATGTGGTCGGGCAGCTCATTAAAAATGCCAGGGACCAATCGATGTCCCCAGCCCAGCGCCGCCCAGCACCCCCAGCACCCTCGGGGACATCCAGCTGCTGTCTTTCTGGGACTGGCCCTTGACCTCTGTGATGAGACAGCTCGGGAAGGGACTGAGCATCCTTGCTCCCCTGTATCCACTGCTGTGTCCTGGGCTCCCCTACAGAGACAGCAGTGTCACCTTCTGGCTTGTCAAGCCCTCAAAACTCACCGGCCAAGTGAGTTTTCTCTCACCCAACCAGGGGACCCACGGAGACAAGTTCTCCCTAGCGCAGTGAGTCTGTGGGCTCACTGCACTTCTGCAGCTCCAGGAGAGAGCAGACACCGTGGCTGCTTTGCAGGGCAGCACCCCAGGCCTGCAACACACCAGGGATGAGTTTGTCGTGTCTCTGCCTAGCGGTGCCAGCTTGTGCAGATGGGAACAGACCAAAGGGGATCTCAGGGATGGAATGAAAGCAGCTGAAAGATACTCARTGGTTCTGTGTGACTGAGTACTGCCATACCACACTGCCCTGAAACCCACCCTGGAGTGGGCCCAGACTCTGCCCAGCCAGACCCAGGCACCCCAAGCATCTGTGTCTCTGCTCCCGTGTCCCTCCCATTCCCATCTCTGCCTCTCSTGGCCGCCAGCAGCTCAGGGCCAGCTCCCAGCCAGCACACACAAGGAGGGTGTCCCTGCAAAGCCGGGTGGTGTGTGTGGGAGGAGGCAGATGTCATCATTATTTTTGTTTTCTTTACACTGCTCCGGAAATATATTGTATTCTCAGATAATCCCGTTCAATTACAGCACAATAAAACACATAATAAAAACGTAATTCATTTTTCCTGAGCGCTCCATCTCCCTGTGTCTTGGCAAGCTATTAAAAATTTGTCTTCATTTTTCTGGCAAGAGCCTTGTACCTTTTCATCTTTAATTTATGAGAGCAGAATAGCTACTGACAAGCCCTTATTGCACGGCGAGGGGCTGCATTATTTATAAGCCGCCAATGGCTGGCTCAGGGGAGATATTTGCAATATTCCAGGGCCAGGAGAAGGAGGGGGAGGGATCCCTGATGTGCTTGTCCCAATACACTTGCTTCCCCACCCTGGGTGGGTGCTGGGTGCAGGTGTTCTCCTCGAGGGGAGCAGCCCCAGCCTGGCCTGTGCCAGCCCCTGCCAGCTGTGGAAGCTGTGGCACAGGGTGGCTTTGGGCTGCCTGGTCCTTACAATGTCATTGCTGCATCTGCCCATCTTGGCCTTTGCAGTGGCTCTYGTTCCTCCATCCTTCAGCACAGGGCACTGAAGAACACAGCTGCCTCCATCCCTCCTCTCCCTGGATGGACATCCACCGCTCCTTCTGACTGCTCTGGTCGGACAGAAAGCTGAGGGGGAGGCAGCTGAGCTTGTCACATCTCTTGCCAGGGTCCTGCAACAGCAGCAATGTGCTCTCCAATGTGTTCTCTGAGAGTCGTGCATAGAAAGTGGGATAAAAATAGTCCTGCAGGGGAGGCACAGGAGCAGGGCCAGGATTGTCCTGTGAGCAGGCTGCAAGAGGGGGTGTGAGTGTGGGCAGAGCCAGGGTGACGCTCCGGCCTCTCCAAACCAGCAGCATTCAGGGCAGCAGCTTAGCAAAGCTCCCTGTGCAGCGGCACRGTCCAAAGCCGACTGTACTAAAAAAAGCCCTCCTGACAGCTGGATAAGCTTAAACACACGCCAGGCCAGCCCGAGCTGCTGCAAAGGCAACGGCCTGGAAAGCAGGGAGCAGAACACAGCCCCAGGGGGTGCAGGGGCACCCTAGAAGCCAACCTGCCCCTCCCTCCTGCTCCCATCCTCACCCCAATAGCAGCCTCCACCATATACAAACTAGCAAACAACACACTTCTCTTTGCTGTTARTTTTGTATAAAGAATCTGCCTTTATTGTTTGGTGTATATAGGTACATTATACGTATATCAAAAATACCTAGAGGAAACCACAGTGCACTTAAAGCTATTTGAGAAGGTCCACCTGAAAGCAAGCACTCCAGGAGGGGGTAGAGTAACCCCTCAGRGGAAGCCCAGCCCTGAACGCAGATGGCATTAAAATGAGAATAAAAACCAAGACTCTGCTGGGATTAAAATGTGCCATTTGCTCTGGGGATGGAAGTAGCAGAAAGCCAGATTAAATCCCCAGAGCAGCCTGGAGGAGAGCAGAAGGTGAGGTGGGAGCACACGCCTGCACTGGGAGAGCCCCCCCCACTCCGAGTTAAAGCCACTATGTGCAACTGATCACTCACCCCAGCTATTCTGGATATGGGGAGCTYTCCTCTCCAAAAGCTGCTCTGCCATCCCCAGGCACCAGCTGCAGAACTGCTGGGCGCTGTCGGGTGCCTGCAGAGGYGATCTACCTTCCATTACCATGATTCTCTGCTGCCTCCTAAAAAGCTGGGGAGCAYCATTTTCTTCCTCACCCCACTTTTGTTTCCTCCACCATAGCTCAAGGTCCCTGGTGTCGCTGCCCACAGCTACAGGCACACCCAGGGTAAGCACAGGAGGAGTGCACCAGGGTGCCAGCCAGGATGTCCCCAGAGCAGGGCTGAGCCAGGCATGRGGACTGGGTTTGGTGTGGTGCCGCAGGGCTGCAGGCACCCCGGGAAGCAGGGCTGAGTGCCTGGGACCTATGGACACGCAACGGCCAAGGGAAAGCRGCGGCAGCACCAAGGGGACCTGAAGGGCAAAGCTCAGCAATGTGCTGGCCCGGCAGCTCCAGGGGACACATCTCGGCCACCCCAGGACCCCGTTCASAGCCCTTTGTTGAAGTAGACAGTCTCCAGCCATGGATCTTTCTTCCGGATCTGATCTCGYACTTCAGGCTCCAGGCTGTTCACAGACATTGAGCTGAGAAGGAAACATGGACACAGAGGATGGAGGGGATATTCCCACCAGTGGTCTTGGGTTGGAAAGCACCTGCTGCACCCCATGGGAATACTGTCCCCATGGCCCAGCACAGAGCCTTTTGTCTGCACTGCTGTGTGCACAGAGATGTGGGTGCACAGGTTCAAGCCCCTGACTACTGCAAAAAGCAAAATAATCTCTTGGGAGTCAGAGAGCACAAGGAGCCCATGCATCCCCTGCCCGYGCCCCGTGCCCACACCTCAGCCCCRCCCCACAGGAGCCACAYGTGCAGGCAAAGTGCCCGTCTGTACCTTTTCTGTGGGAAGAGCGCGCAGCACAGCGGGGTGGCAAACACCAGACTGCAAGGGAGAGACATAGCAAGGTGAAGCTGGGCTGTATAAATCACCCACACCCACCTATGGCCTGATCCCAGAGCAGCAACRAGGCAGGCCAGAGCTATGCTGGCAGCCAGGAAAGAGCTGCAGAGATGCCCTCTCCAAGCTCAAGACCCTGCATGTGGCTCCTGAGCGGGGACAAAAGGATGATGTGGTGGAACAGCAATGCTGAGCAGGAGCCCATGGCAGGCTTGAGAGACACCAAGATGGAGCAAAACAACTTCCAGCCCCAGAACATCACATCCTATCCTGTCTGCCTGGGGTGCCACCAGCCTGGCCAAACTCTGGCATCGCCCCAGGAAACTTTGGGGCCGTTTCCTCCCCTCTTGCAGTGTCCCCAGCAGCACTGTCCCATACACCTGGGCTCAGCCAYGCCCAGGGCAGCAATGCCCATCTGTGGAGGGTGACTTACCAGAGTCCCACCAGGCCAACCTGCAGGGGAGCGTTCAGGAACGGGTACCGCTGCCAGGAACAAGGAGAAGGTGCGTGTCAGTGCAGAGGACAGGGTGGGAAGGTATCTATGCCCCAACAGGGTGCCAGCCCTGAGGGRTGTCAGCAATGTGACAAGCTTGGTGGGGTGTCCCTACACCCACCCTCCCATCCCARGTTCCCTGGTACCTTCAGGAAAGCTCTCTTCTCCAGCATGTTCATGATCACCGGCGGAATAGCTGAGGCAGGGAGGAAGGAGATGAGCTCCAAATGTTCACAGCCCCCTGCCAGCAGTGGGACCCCATCCCACACTGCCAGGGCTCAGCTGCAATCTCCCAGCACAGRTGGAGGAGGGGACACTCACCCATGGCCGGCACTGCCATGCCAATGCGGGACACCACCACCTGGAAAATGGCCTTCTGGGCTGCTGCTGTGGATTCGCCCAGGCGGTTCCCATTCTCATCCGTGACAGGGATCCCCAGCTTGAGCTCTCTGCAGGGAGAGAGGGGGTCAGCAGGTCAGGACACAGGACAGAGACATGTCTCCAAGAGAGGTTAGCATTCTCCTGTACCCCATCCATCGCCTGCACAATAAATCAGAGGGGGTCTCAGCTGGACCCACATTCACACTTGGGAGCAGTCCTCAACAGGGCTGCACGGGGACCAATAAGTCCTGGGATGAAACCAGGTGCTTGTACCCTCAAACCAAGCCCCCCCATTAAGGGCCAGCAAGGAAGTCTCAGCACTCCCCATCAGTGCCTGCGAGCCCATCCCACCCCAGGGGCTCACCTCTGCCTCATCAGCGGGATGTTGATGCAGTTGGCAGCTGCCACGGCCGCAAAAGGCACGTACCGGCCGATGATGGCTGGCAAGTGCTGGGGGGAAAAGCAGGAACACGTCATGCAGAGGGTCTGGGGGCAGAGCTGGCTGTCCCTGAGTCTGCCACCATCTTCCTGCAAGACCCTGGGGGATTCCAGGCCTACTGGGGGAAAAATGTTCCATCCTCCCCTGCAACTCTCAGCTGGTAAAAGCTGCACAGATTGAAGGCTCTGGGAGGGTCACATGTCCCCTGCCAGGCCTGGACAGAGGCTCAGGGGTGACAGAARCCTGGAGATACATCCAGAGCAAGGCTGGAGGGACAGGCCATCTCCACAGCCATTGCCTTGTGTGGGTGACCTCAGCAAACCTCTTTTCTTCATTTTCTCCCCCACTCCAGGTAAATCCCCTGCTCAGCTCAGAGCTTAGGGAAACCCAGTGCAGGGGGGGGGACCAGGTCCCCCAACTGTGACAGCCAAGGGTCACCTTACCTTGGTGAGGGATTTGAGCCCCAGCGCTGTGACAATTGCCCCCGTGGTCGCGCTCACATAGGCTGTGCCCAGCTGGCTGAAAGGGCAGGAAGTGACACCAGTAAGCCAGGCTCCCCCCATCCCAGTTGTCCCTCCAAAGGAGGGGACAGCATACCCTTCAAGAGCRCCAGGACACCTGGCTTCCTCTCCCATCTCTACTACTAACCCTGAGAGCCCCAATGGCATCCATCTCTGCCTCCATCAGCTCCCCATTGTCCMATCTCACAGTTCCCTGCTATTCAAGAAGCTATTCAAGGCACCTTCCTGGTGTTTTGGGGTGCCTGGAGGATCTGGTCAGAGAGATGCTTACCTGGGGGTGATGGGTGCATCCCCGCTGCGGTTGGTGTAGTTGACAATGGCATTAAAGGACTGGTTGACCCACTGCCAGAACAACACAGCCGGTGTGGTCCTAACAGAGAGAGGAGGATGCTGGTGACACTGTGGGATGCCACCCATGCTCCTACAGTATGATCATGAGTGGGGTACAGGACACATGTGCCCTCCTCACCCCAGAGTCAGGAGGATCCTCCAGGCATCCTCTTGGTCCTGGAGTGAGGAGGGGACAGGTACCTGTAGAAGGTCAACATGCAACCGGTGATGGTCATGTTCATGGGGACCTGGGCGGACATGCGTCCCACAAGGATCATCTTCTCGCCCGTGTCAGGGTGGAAAGCCGAGTCATAGATGTACTTTGCCCGCCAAAGCTGGTCCTCTGTCAGCCCAGGGTGCACCCTGCCCGCCCTGCCAGGTAAGGATAACACCTGTTGAAAGACCTTCTGCCAGCACACATGGCCTAACTGTCCCCCACACCATTTGTGACAGCTAGCAGATGCCTTAGGGACCAGCCAGGCAGTTTTGGGGGCTGGCTTTGGCCAGGGGGCCAGCATCGCTTCTATTCCCACTCCTGGGAATGGCCCCAAGGCTGTATCCTGCCCAGGAATAGTGCTGAGGGTACATCCATCCTCCCAAGTGGGTACCTGTAGTCCTCCACCACCCGGCGAGCTTCCTCCAGTGTAGCCCCTGACAGCAGCAGGTTTCGGGGGTCGGTCACCATGAAGAAGTGCTTGGCCCGGCCCTGAAAGGTGCTCTGGTCCCAGCGGGGCTCCCGGATGTTGATGGTGGCAGGCAAGGACGGTGGCATCTTCTGGCAGGGCAGGGGATGAAAGGGTTATGTGGGATGTGGTGCCTGTGTGTCCCCCCACATCCCTGCTCCAGTGCACCCCAGCCTGGAGGGACAAGGGCTAAACAGGAAGGCSCTTTGTCAAGGAGCTCAGCAGCGACTCCTGAGCCCACCCAGCACACGGGCAGTGCGGGGTGCTGTGACCTCACCACTGCACCCTGCAATGTGCCAACGAGAACTCCCCGATCTCACTTACACCAGCCGCCAGAAGGCAGGGACCTCCCATCCAGCAGAGCACCCCTGTCACAAAGGAGGGGACAGGGACCCACCACTTCGGGATCAGAGCTACTGCCAGCACCGGCAGAGCGGAGCGAGGAAGGGCACTGGAAGGAGGAATGTCACCCCCGGCAAGGCACCGACACACCCGCACGGTTCTATTCCCACACCCGCCCTTCCCCGCGAGGAGCGGCGCTCTGCTCCCTCCCTTCCCGCACCGAGCATCCCTCCCGCCACGCGTGACCCCCCTGCACAGGGACCCGGGGCAGCCCCCGCACTCACGGCTCCCGGGGCAGCGCCCGCCGTGCCCGCGCCGCCGCCGCCGCCACCGCCCCGCTCCCGCCCCGCGCGCTCTGACG
>NW_026623244.1:2098795-2113357 GCF_030028575.1 Malurus melanocephalus | reverse complement strand
CGGGTTCGCGCTGGCGGCGCCGGGCCCCGCCGGGGGGTCACGGCCGGCCCGGGCCGGAGGCGATGCCCCCCGGGGAGGGGAACACGGGGGGACACCGGCTCTCATCACCGGAGTGAGCGGAGCGGGGGGACACGGCACCCCCCCTCCCCTGACCGTGCCTCAGTTTCCCCTTTGTGCCCCCGAGATGCTCCGCGCTAAGGGAGGAGGTCAGGGGGGACACCACATCCCTTGCCACATGCAGCCTCGCTGGGGGACCTACCCCCGGACCCCCTCGCGGGGGACACACACGGGACTGCTCCCCCCCGCCACCTGCAAGGCCAGCCCCGGCCGCTCTCGATTGACAGCTCCTGCGCCCGATGGCCGCGCCGGTCCCGCAGGGAAAGCCAATCCCCGCGGGCGGGGGGGCAGGAGGCGGTGCTGCCCCCCGGCCTCGCCTTCCCCCCCGCTCCGCTGGCAGGTGTCTCTTTCGCAGGTGGCACCATGGGGACAGGTGAGGAGGGCACGGGGCGGGGGCAGGGAGGGACGGCGGTAGGGGGTCCCCGGCGCCCCGTTCGGGGAGGGGGCGCTGGCGTGTGATGCTGGCCGGGGGGTAATGGGTGGGTGCTGTGGGGGGCTGGCAGCCGCGGGGATACCGGCATGTCCCCGGAGCCGAGGCCATGACTTATTTATTGAGGTCAGGCTGGGGCGAGCAGGGAGTGAAGTGGGGGGGGGCACCGTGGTGGCGTTTCACCCACTCCTGGAAAATCCCCGCGGGAACTGTCTTGGGGACTGGCGCACCCATCTCCAGCCCCATGGCGTTGGGAATTCAGAGGGGCTCGAGGGAGRATGGGGAATGGCCAGAGGGATCAARTCCTACTCTCCAGCATAAAGCTSATGTCCCCATGTCCCCTCTCTGGAGCCTTTCCGGATTTACACAGTCACGTAAAGCCCTTTTGCATCCCCTCTTCCGGATTTACACTGCCAGGCAGAGCTCTTTTGCACCCCAGCATCCTTACCCCAGGGCCAGGCAGCCTGTACCCACACCCCCGCGGTAGTACCACGAGCTATGTGACAGTTTGACCCTCGGGACACTATAGGACTGGAGGGGATCAGGCTGGACAGGGGGTCACGAAGCTTCTTGTGCTTCCAGGCTGTGCTGCTGCACTTGGGACCTGTCCTGCCAGCAGCGAGCACCCAGGCCAGCTGCCCCCAGCCTCACACTGCTAAAAGCRAGCAGTGCCCAAGCCTGGGCATGTGCTGCTGGACTATGCCATGTCCCCCGCTGGCTGACGGGCAGCCCTGGCCCTGTGAGGACACAGCCAGCCCTGAGCCAGACGCCGGGACGCTGGAGTGCCCAGCACCACCATGGCCCAGGACTGGGACGCAGTGCTGTCGGGGATGACGACTGGCAGCCGGTCACGGAGCTCCAGCAGTGAAGCCAGCCTAGCTCCCCGCTACCTCCTCAGCAAGCAGAGCCGCCTGCTCAATGGGACCACCCGGAACACCCGTGCYGCCTCCCCCATGGGCCGTGTCATCCTCATCAATGCCCCCATTGAAGGTGCGTGGAGTGTCCCAGTCCTCTGCCTGCCCCTGTGGCCGGGAGAGTCCCAATGGCTGAAATCCCTGAGTCTAGGGGTGGGGAGGGCTGTCCTGACCCTGGGGATCCTCCCAGCAAGAGCGACACCCCTTGCCATTGCTCACACCCGGCATGGGTGACTCAGTTGCTCCCCTGTCCCCATAGCCAGCAGCAATGAGAGCGAYGTCATCAATGCCATCACAGTGGAGAAGAGCGTGGATGGCAAACTGGGCTTCAGCGTCCGTGGCGGCTCTGAGCACGGGTTGGGCATCTTTGTCAGCAAAGTGGAGGAGGGCAGCACTGCTGGTAAGAGGGTGAGGGTGAGGGACACCAGTGGAGATAGGCACATGYCAGCAAGACCCTCTCTCTCAAGGAGTTCCCAGTGACATGGTACCACAGCGACAATGCCACCCTTCATGGTGGAAAGCCAACATATGCGCTCTGCTGCCTTTGGCCATGAGATTTTCAGGCTGGAAAGGGCAGGACACAGGAGTAGACAGCCCTGTGCCAATGACTCTGAGCTCTATCCCCAAGCCACAGCAAGCTGACAAGCCACCCAGTGTGATTGTCAGGCACCCCCACCTCTGTTCCCCAGGGGTTTGGATCAGTTTGAGGAGGTATTGAGGGAGGGGATGCCAAACAAGGGCATRTGTACCAGGTCAGGTGCCCACATGAGCTGTGTGCCCCTTGTAGAGCAGGCCGGGCTGTGTGTTGGTGACAAGATCACAGAGGTGAACAGTGTGAGTCTGGAGAACATCACCATGAGCAGCGCTGTCAAGGTCCTCACCGGCAACAACCGCCTCCGCATGGTGGTCCGGCGGATGGGCCGTGTGCCAGGGATCAAGTTCTCCAAGGAGAAGACAGCGTGGTGAGCAGGGCATCTCCCATGCCAGCACCCCAAATCCCAAYCCCATGGAGGGCATTCTTGGGGGAGGTTGGTGGGGGATTCTGGGCAACAGGGAGGATCCCAGAGCGGGGGATCCCCGGGATGGAGTGGCATCAGAAATCTCTGGCAAAAGTAGGGAGTGACCAGAGTGGGGTACAGAATGGGAYAGGAAAGTCTGAAGCAAGCGTTGTGGGGGCAGACTCCATCCTAAACATCCCCAATCCCCATCACTCTCCTCCTCTGGGTGCCACCAGTGGTCCCATCCTGCTGAAGGACAAGAGCCCTGAGACCCCATACACTGTGCCCATGCTCCAGGGTGGATGTGGTGAACAGGCGCCTGGTGGTAGAGAAAAGYGGCTCGACACCATCGGAGAGCGGCTCCGAGGACGGGCTGCGGCGCATCGTCCACCTCTACACCACCTCCGACGACTACTGCCTGGGCTTCAACATCCGCGGTGGCAGGGAGTTCGGCCTCGGCATCTACGTCTCCAAGTACGGCTGTGCCGGGGCGTGAGGGGGGTGTGGCACCCCAATCCCTGCTGTGCCCACACTGGGGCTCGGCCCCTCCTCCCTGGCTGGGCCCCTCCCACTCTCAGAAGACTGTGGGCATTGCCACCGTGGGTGAGGTGTGGGGCAGGAGCAGGACTCCAGAAAGGGCTTAGCCCCATCCTGTTTCCCCCTKCTGCCCTAGGGTGGACCCTGGAGGGCTGGCGGAGCAAAACGGCATTCGGGTGGGAGACCAAGTCCTTGCAGCCAATGGAGTCAAGTTTGAAGACATAAGCCATAGCAAGGCAGTGGAGGTGCTCAAGGGGCAGACCCACATCATGCTCACCATCAAGGTACCCACGCCCAGCCCCATGGGACCCTCGAGTAAGGCAGGGGTTGGCATGTCCCCTCGCTGGCACTGCCCCAGCTCAGCCCAGTGCCGGGGGCTGGTGCAGCTGCTGGCTGGTTGGGTTTCAGGCGGGTGGGGGGGGAGGGGGAATGCATTATTCATGGCTGGCACCAGATCGAGTTCGCCGGGGCATCTGGCACTCACTGACCCCCTTGTTGTCTCCCCCTGTGCCTAGGAGACAGGCCGGTTCCCTGCCTACAAGGAGCTGGTGGCCGAGTACTGCTGGCTCAGTCGCTGTAAGGGCAGTGCCGTGCGGGTACCCTGGGCGGGGGCATGGTGGGGCTGGGACTCCCATGTGTGTCATGTCTGACCACTGTGGGGAGGGAGAAGATCTGTATGCCACGGGGTCTCGAGGCCTTGGAAGGAGCAGGGAGCTCCCTGTGCCACTGTCAGCATACCCACAGGCCCGATGGACTGGAAATGTCCCACCTGTTCCCCATCCTTGGAGGAGACRTGAAGAGCCCCCTGCCATGGCCAGCAGCCTCGTGGTCCCTGTGATCCCACAGCATCCTATATATCCATATTATTGGAGAGGACATGATGGTCCCTATGCAATGGCCAGCAGCCCACTTGTCCCCACGGCCCTGCGGGTCCCCCCATACCCACTGTCTTTGGGAGGGATGGGGAGCTCTAGATGGCCAACCGTGTGTCACGGTGTCCCTGCTGTGCCTTTGCAGTGACCAACGGACAGCTGCAACAGCTGTCTCAGACCTCGGAAACCAGCTCCTCCATCTCCTCCTACTCCTCGGGACCAGCACCAGGGGCGGTGAATGGGCTGGGAACAGCTGCCCCAGGGCCCGCAGTCCGCACCGTGGATGTGGCCATCTCCACGGAGGACGGGCCACGGCGGGGCTGGGTGCGGGAACGTGCCGAGCGGGCCATGCAGACMGAGCCGGCCGCCGAGGGGCTGCCAGAGACGCGGCGCACAGTGCGGCCCCCCGAGCTGCTGCGGGACACGGCCATCCGGGGCCAGGGGAGCCGCGAGACCCCCGGCACGCACCCACGCCGGACCTTCACCCACTCACCCAAGACGGCACTGCTGCTGGCGCTGAGCCGGCCACGGCAGCCCATTACACGCTCCCAGAGTGACCTCACTGTCGCTGGTAGGCACTGGTGCACAGCCCCATACATGGGACTCACCCCTGGCTGAAGTCCCCTTCCAACCATGCTCCCCCAGCCCTGGGAGTCCCACAGCTCAGGCCCTGTCCCCAACTCGAGCATCCTACAGTCCCTGACCCACATGGATATCTGGCCCCCACTCCTGGGCTTCCTATAGCCAACATCTTGGTCCCTACCCTAGCACCCTATAGCCCATATAGACCCTGGCCACCACCCCTGGTTATCCTATAACTCCACATAGCCCCAGCAACAAAGCTGGGCACCCAAAGCCCAGCCCCATGGCCCCAGTGATCCACTGCACCCCACAGAAGGGCTCTTCCAGTCAATGTCTCCCAGTAGCCCCTGCAATCCCCCAAAGTTCCCTGCCCCAGACAAGATTTGGGATKGCATCCCCTTACCTGTCCACTCCAACACCCTCCTCTCTCTGTYCACAGAGGAGAAGCGGAAGAAGGAGAAGCCAGAGGGACAAGGGGCACGGGGGGCTCCCCCAGGACTGCACCGCTCCAAGACCCTTGTCAACCTCTTTTTCAAGGGGGGCCGTGCCACCAGCCAGAGCTGGGCCCCCCCCAGCCAGGAGACCCCTGGTTTTGATCGCTGGCCACGCGCCAAGTCCCCAGGGCGCTCTGACGGGGAGAGAGGTACCAGCCTGGGTGGCAGGGCAGAGAGGGACTCAACCTGGGACTGGTTCYCCCTTCTGTGGGCCTGTTGTGGCATCCCTGGCATGGAGGGGGATGGGAAGGGGTTCCCCAAGCATGCAGTTGTGACAGTGAGCGGTGATGCTTCTGGCTGCCCACGGCACTCACCCCTGTCCATCTCCCTTGCAGTAGGYGCTGTGCAGAAGATTGTCATCCGGAGCCTGAAGCGGGGTAACGGGGGTGTGCCCGGGGGGTGTGGGGCAGGCTCTGCACGCATCTGGCCCTGCACTGCATGTGTCTGTCCCGCTCTGGTGTGGAGTGAGCTGCTGGGGTGGGGGGGATGGGGAACTCTCTGGGCTGCCTAGGGCAATCCTTGCCCCGCTGGCCACCCCTCCTTGCTGTGCCTCCCCAGAGAAAAGCCGGCGTGCCACCATCCTGGGCCCCATGGGCATCGCCACCCTGCAGCCCAACGGCAGCGACCCCGAGGCCCGGCTCTCACACATCCAGGACACTGCTGCACGTCTCCTCAGCCCCGATGAGGTGACAGCCGTGCTCCGCCACTGCTCCCGGGTACGCACCAAAGACAGAGCGCAGGCGAGGCACAGGCAGGGCAGCGCTGCCACCCTGGGCTCATCCCTGGGAATCTCCTGCATCCCAGGGGCATGGCGAGCACTCTGTGCCCATGCTTAGTTCTGGGAGGTAAACCAAGGCACAAGCGAGGGGGCATCCATCCACTGACCCACCCCCTCCTGTGTCCACAGTACCTGCACGAGGGCAGYGTAGAGGATTTGGTGCGGCCACTGCTGGCCATCCTGGACCGGCCCGAGAAGGTCCTGCTGCTGCGGGACGTGAGGTGAGTGCTGCTAGGAAATATCTGGGTACCCCAATATGGCCCAGCCTGGTGTGGTTGAACTGGAGCCTCACACATGCTCCTCAGCCCCTATCACACTCTACCCCAGAGACTGCTACAACCTGTGCCCACTTTTTTGCCCTGGCAGGAGTGTGGTGGCCCCCACAGACCTGGGCAGATTTGACAGCATGGTGATGCCCCTGGAGCTGGAAGCCTTCGATGCCCTAAAGAGCCGCTCAGGTAGATCCCAGCACCCCCGGGACCCTGACTGGGGCAGGTGGTGGTCAGGAGTGGGTGCAGTTTRGGAAGTGACTGGGGGCTCTCCCTGACTGCAGTGCGCTCACCTGCCCTCCGCCCGGCCCACCATGACGCACCCCCCAAGAGACACCTCATCACACCAGTGCCTGGTAAGTGCCACCTCTAGGGGCTGCCCAGTGGGGACAAGGGGAGAGAGTACAGGGCCAGGGAGGAGGAGAAAGGGAGCTGGGATACCTCAGTGCAGGGGTTCTCAGGGAAGAGGGTATCTGGTGTCCCTGGGTGTTGGGAAGACTCGGAACAGCAGAATCTGTGGACCTTGGGAGTTGGGGTTCTTGGGGAAGAGRACATTGAGAGCCTGCAGAGAGCTGGGGTGTCTAGGGGTCCCTGGAYGATGAAGAAATGGGGCCCTAGGAGGCAGAGGACCCAGGACTTTGGGATGCCTCAGGGAAGCCTGTGTGGCAGGGGTCCCAGGGAGCAGGGCTGCAGGTCCCTGAGGAGATCCCTGAGCCCCTCTCGTTGCAGACTACCGCGGCGGATTCCTGCTGAAGCCAGCAGGGACCCCAGAGCCAGAGGAAGCCGGGGAGCAGCAGGCGAGCCCAGCCCATCCAAGAGCCTCCCCCAGCCCCCGCCGGCTTCACCCCCGCACCTACACCCCACTCCCTGACGTGCCAGTGGATGCCTATGCCTCCGCCAGCCGCCCCCTGCCCACCCTTAGCCCTCAGCCCCCTAACTGGCTGCTGGCTGAGCCCCCCCCAGGCAAGGGGCATGGGCACTCTCGCAGCCCCCGGGCCACCTGGCGCAAGGAGCCCCCCAGGACAGCGCCCAACAGAGAGGCCGAAGTGCTGGGGAAGCCCCAGCGGGCACGGCCCCCTCTCGCCCCTCTCTTTGGGGGGCCAGGGGGWGAGGCGAGGGCTGGGGCAGCCACCAATGGCCCCGAAGATGCTGGCAGGGAGGAAGAGGAGGAGGAAGAGTATCATCTGCTCACCGTCACCCTCTCCAAGCTGAAGCACTCGCTGGGTGAGTGGCACACGGGTGGGTGGCACGTGGGTGGGACCCCAGGGGTSGGGTGAAGACCCTTCTCCTGGCATCACCATCAGTGGAATTGGCAGCACTCCCTTAGCAAGGGGCAAAACCCAGAATATTCCTCCAAAATCAGAATGGGGGGGATGGTGAAGAGCTGTCCCTGCCCCGTGTAGGACCTACCAAAACAGGGCAAGACAGAGGTGCAGCTGCCCAGGGAGGGTGGTGACTACCAGCCTACCCGGGTGTGAGGATCTCACGGCTTCCTTGCAGGGATCAGCATCTCTGGGGGTATTGAGTCACGGGCGCAGCCAGTGGTGAAGATMGAGAAGATCTTTCCTGGTGGAGCCGCCTTCCTCAGTGGCATCCTCAAGGTAYGGGGGTCCCAGCATATGTGAGGGGGTTGGCAGACATCCAGACACTCCCATCCCTTGGTGCCACTGGATTGCTGGCAATCCCCTGGCACCCCAGAAGTAGCTGCACTTCACCCCACTGCCTTCCCTTCTGGGAGCCAGGCCGGGCAAGAGCTGGTGTCAGTGGACGGGGAGAGCCTGCAGAACGTCACACACCAGAGGGCTGTGGACATCATCCGCCAGGCCTACCGCAACAAAGCCAAGGAGCCCATGGAGCTGGTGGTGCGGGTGCCTGGACCACCTCCGGAGTGATGCTGCACCCACTATTCCAGGAGCCATGCTGTGTTCCAGAGGAGCCAGATGGCTCATTCCTGCACCGACCTGTGGCTGGTCTCAGTGCAGCCAGAGGGTSTGAGAGCCAGGCCTGCCCCACGGGCATGGAGCAGCTGCCCACTGCAGGACCCAAGGGAGGACAGCAGTGGCAACACAGGAGAAGGACAGGTGGTCCCTGACCCTGCCCTGGACACACAGACAGAATCCTGAAAAAAACACAGCCGGGGGCTTGTTTTTAATCACTGTTTCCAGGTGGTACACGGACGAGCCAGGCTCTGGGAACGAGACATGACTGAAATAAAGTACAAAACCCGCCCCCCCCTGGAGCCAGGGGTGACCAAGCCACAGCTGGGCACAGCCAGACTTTTCCTTTGGTTTGACCCCCCGGATACCCAGCAGGGCCCCCCCACCTCTGCCCATCCCCGGGGGTGTCCCCAGGGAGTCCCCAGCTGGCACATGCAGCACCACACCCCTCTCCCCTGGGAGACTGGGCATCACAGAGGCATGGGCGTTTTTGGGGGGGAAACAGAGGGATGCTGGGGGCAAGGGCATGGGAAAGGCACTGGGGGCAAGCTGCCCCGTGGCAGGGGTGAGGGGGCACAGACTGGTGGGGTGTGAGCTGGGAGAGGGTGATATGTTTTGGTAGGTCTATAAAAATAGAGTTATTTAAAATGGCACAGAAACGAATTCCCTGACAAACACAYGGAGGGGCATGAGGGAGGCTGGCATGGACAGGGACAGGGCACACGCCAAGTGACTGGGTGACAGTGCCAGCAGGGAGAAGAGGGAGGGGACAAGTCAGCCCTCTCCCTGCCCAAGGTGACCCTGGCTGAAGCCAGMGCCGCTAATCCCCAGGCGCTAAGAGGATCAGCAGAAACCAGTTCCGGGCRGCCCCAAGGCCAGGACTCAGCACCCACCTGACCCCACATCTCACAGGCACCCTCACTGTGGTGGACACTGATCCACCCTCACCCCAAGACCTCAATGCTGGGGAGGGGGCAGCACCCATGGTCTCCTCTGCCCCTTCACAGTGCCAGCAGTTCACAGAGCTGGGGGAGAGCAGGGGCCCCCCACAGTCCCACAGCTCCCAAAATCACAGGGGCTGGAGGCCCCTCCAAGCATGGGGCAAGGGCAGGCAGCATCTCAGATTTCGGTGGCTGTGATCTCCTCAAAGGGGGGGTCAGGTGGGTCACAGGGCTCGGGCAGGGGGTCCTCGCCCTGAAGCCGGAGATGCTGGAGCCGCTGCTCGAGCCGCCGGTTGCGCCGGTACATCTGGATGTAGCTGTATTGCAGCTGCTTCTGGTAGCGGATGACCCGCTCCTTCTCGCCCTGCCATGTGCCGCGTTCCTGCTCGAAGGCATCCCGCTGCTCCTGCCCACGCCGCCGCTCCAGGGCCACCTCYGCACGCAGCCGCTCCAGCTGCCGCCGCAGCCCCACACTGCCCCGGGGCTCCTCGCCGGCTGGGGGGCATCCCTCACCAGGTGGGGGGCACCCTTCACCGGTGCCTGGGGGGCATCTCCCACGCGCAGCTTCCCGCAGCCCCACCACCTCCTGCTCGAGCCGGCCGGCTTTAGCGCGGAAGAGGTCAGCTTCGCTCTTGCGGCGCTGCAGTTCGTTGGCGCAGACCTCCAGCTCCAGCGCCTTGAGGCGGGCGGCCTCCTGCAGCCCCTGCGCCCGCCGCTCGCCCGCCTGCAGCTGTGCCCGCGCCTCCCGCAGCTGAGCCCGCAGCCCCAGCAGCTCGGCGCCCCGCTGCGCCAGCTCTGCCTGCGCTTCCTTCAGCTGCTGCTTCAGCAGAGAGATCTCCCCCGACTTCTGGCACACCTGTGGGGACAAYGGGGCTCAGGTGCTGGCCAGGACTCCCCAGCCATAGCCTGCACCCCCTGACACGTCTGGTGCTGCTGGGCAACTCACCTCCCACTTGGTCTCCTCCAGCCGGGGTGCCAGCTCGGTGCGTTCCCGCTGGAAGGAGGCGCAGCGACGCTCCAGCAGCTCACGCTCCTGCAGCAGCTGGGCCAAGTCCTCCTGCAGCTGCTTCTTCTCCTGCTGCAGCTGCAGCACCTGGAGCTGCAGGACCTGCTGCCCCCGATGTGCCGCATGGGCTGCTTGCCGTGCCTGGGCTGCACAGCGCTGCCTCAGCCCCTCCAGCTCCTGCTCACACCGACGCTGCTTCTCCTCAAACACCTGGGAAGGGGATGCACAGGTGCTGGGAGGGCAGCATGGCACCCTCCTACTTCAGCTGCCAACTCCAAGATCAGCATCACAGGGAGGGGGCAGGATCCAAAGGGAGGAAGGATCCAGGAAGAGCGCGAGATGGTAGTACACACCTCTTTGTGCTCCCCTATCCTTCTGCGTAAAGGGCCCCCCATATTAGCACCCCCAGAGCCTGTAGGGTTCTTCCAGTTCCATCATAAGCAGGCAGCCACAATAAGTAGAAGCCACAATTCCCAGGCTCATTCAAAAAAGGGCACCCCAAGATAAGGCACCCCAGTCTGTACAACAGGTCCCATGGACCATACAAGGCTCCCCTATGGACTACATAGGACCACCAAACTGGTGGGAAAAACCTACATACTGAGACCCACAGGAAAAATCATCCCCCTGCAAGGGTAACCCCAAAGTGGGTCCCTACCCCCAGCCAGGGGGGTATGTCCAAACAAAGTGCTCCAGGGAGGAAGACAGGGACAGTACATGTGGACACCAGGGACATACCTGGCAGATGGCCACCTCGTTTTCATCCAGGCTATCACGCAGGAGCCGCAGCTCGGCCTCCCTCTCCCGCAGCTTGTCCTCCAGCTCCCGTACCAGCATGGCCTCCTCACCAGGCAGTGGAGAGCGCCCACAGGAGCCACTCTCTGAAGAGGGCCGGCCCCGGCCACTCAGTGAACCAGTGCTCTTGCTGGAGGATGAGCGCCCGCTGTCTGAGTTGGAGGGGCGGCAGCCCCCCGGAGGGTCGAGAGGGCCATGGGGGGTGGTCGGCAGGGCACCCACCTCTGGGTGCTGGCTGCAGCCCGTGCTGTAGGTGGGCAGGCTGGAGAGGGAGTTGCGCCCCGAGTCCGAGAGGGTGCTGGCACGGCARCTCAAAGAGCCGGGCTTCTCAGCACTCAGCAAATGGGTGAGGCTCACCTGGCTCTCCGAGAGCCCCAGGCGCGTGCCTGGCTGGGCACTCCGAAGCTTGCATACCACTGGTTTGAAGGCCATGGGGCGGATCAGGGTCTTCTCCACATTCTGCCAGGAAAAGAGGGGAGCTTGAGGGGTTGGAGAGGGACCCATCAAGACCAAGAAGGGCTGCCTAGGAATGTTACAGTGGGTGCCCCCAGCCCTGATACTCTCAAACCCTAAAGGAGACAGGGGCCAGTGACCACCCACTTCATCCCGTTTCCATGGGTGTCCAAGGGAGTTCCCCAAACACCCTTGGCATGATGGAGGGATCATTAGAGCATGGGGATTGCAAGTTTCCCAGGGATAGCAGAGGTGTGGCCATATGACCCCATTTCACACATTTGAGCCAACAGTCCCAATGTGGCACGGGGTGTAAAGTCAAGACTCCAGCATGCACCCACCCACCCTGCTGCTGCCCCCGCACCTCTTCCAGCTTGCCAGAGACAGGGACAAGCTTGGGGGGCGGTCCCCGGAGGTGATCACTTGGTGCTTGGTCATCACGGAGATCATCTGAGTCGCTACAGGGGCTGGCAGGAGAGGAGGCATCGAGCCAGTCACCACAGAAGCCCCCATTGGCGTAGGAGTGAGTGACACCGGGCACAGACACACGGGGCTCCTCAGGAGTGGTGCGGTGTAGCCCCTCCTGCTTGCAGAAGGAGGCAGTGGAGGGGTCCCCATCACTGGTGCAGTCGTGGTGAGGCCGGACGGGCAGGAGGCTGCCCACACTGCCCATGGCAGCAGGGGGTGAGCGGGCGGTGGTGCGGAGCTGTGTGGCCCCCTCAGCAACGGCCTCAAGGGGCACTGGCAGCGTCTGCACGATGGCCATGGCAGGGGGGCCCCCGGCGGGCAGGGGCACGCGGGCAGCCTGKGGGCAAGAGAGACGGCATCAGAGCCATGGGCACTGACAACAGTGCCCCACCAGCTGCCAGCATCCCTAGGTGGGCATGGGGGCATCCCCAGGTCCCCAGTCACCCTCCCCAGTCTTAGAGGTGAAGGTTGGCCTAAGGGGAGGCAGGCAGAAAGAGATGCCAAATGAACCAGAACAAAACCAAGATGAGCTGGGGGGAGTGGTACTAGCAGTGCCCAAGCTGGCCTCAGCACCCCAATGGAGCAGCCTGGGGCTGCCAGGGGCTGTGGGGTGCTGGTGGCACTGTAGGGCAGTGGCAATGCAGTCCTGCCTCATGCYGTGCCCTGGCGTGACCCTGCCACGGGAAGCATGCCAGGACTGGAGGCGAATCCCGAGAGGCCTGCAGAGAGCTGGCTCACAGGCAGCCTGCCCGCCTGTCTGCCCCATGACACCCACCAGTGCAGCCTCATGGAGAGCCAGGGACAGCCCCACACATGAGGGTCAGCCACCTCCTCTGCCCCACAGCCCCCACTTCTCAGCAGTGACCCCATGAAGGCTGCTTCCCACTCCAAACCATCCACAGTGGGGCACAGTGTTCCCTGGAGAGGGCTGCTAAAGGGGAAGCTGCCTGGTAAGCACCAGGCTCTTTCCCAGCCCCAAGACACAGAGGCTCGTTCCCGGCCCCTCCAGCTGGGGGGGCTCTGCCGGTCTCTGCTGTGACTCCCCCTGCCCCAACCCACGCCATAMGCCCGCGTGACGGGAGCCGGCCGACGGGCCGGATCCATCCCCCGCTGCCTCATCGCATCTTGCACATGGCTGCGGCTGGCACAGGGCGCGGGCGGGGGGGGGCCGCTGCCCGCACGGTCTCGCCCGCCGAGCTGTCACCTGAAATCAATCCGCCTGCCAGCGCCCGGGGAGGGGCGAGCAGGGGAGAGATGCCGGCGAGCCAGCCCCCCCCGCCACCGTCACCCCCACCGGCACGTGCCATCCCCAGGCACCCTGACCTCACAGCGTGCCCGTGGTACCCCTGGGTAGGTGGGTGACCCYCCCACCAGCCCCACTCACCTCGCCAGCCGCTGCCCATCCGTCCGGTCCACTCGGGCCCCCGCACCGTGAACACGGCTCCGCCGGCCCCTGAAGCGGGGAGGGGGAAGAGGAGGGGGTCAGGGGGCWGAACGGCAGCAGGGTCCCCGTGTTCCCCGCTGCACCCCCTCCCCCCCCGCCAGGCCCCTAGCCGGCAGGGCCAGGGCAGGTGGTGCCAGCGTGGCACTGAGGGTGGCAGGGGAGCCCGGCGGCGGGTGCGCTGCTCCTGGCACCCAGGGTGGRCTGCGGTCACCCCGGGAGGTGTGGGGGGATAAGAGCCCCACCGTGGGAACCTGCTGCTGCCAGAGGAACAAGAATCAGGGATCGGGAACCCCAAAGGGACATCTYATGGCCACCCAGCCCAGCCAGCCAAGCCACAGTACCCCACCCCACAGAAACTCCCCTGGGATGTGCAGGTCAAGGCGACGGAAACCCCTGGGGACAGGGGGTCCCCGCACAGCCTGGAGGGGACACCGTCACTGCTGGGGCCCCGCCAGAAAGGCGGTGGGAACAGACTCCATCTCCTCCCTCTCCCCAGCCCCCCGGCCCACCGAGAGGGTCCTCCCGCCACCCGGGAAGGGAGGGAGTGCCCAACCCAGCCTCCAGCCACCCAGTAAAACCAGTCAGCAACTGGGGCGGCGTCACCTCCAGCCGCTCCGGCCGGAGCACAGCGTTGCCGGATCCCACCGTTCCGACCCCTAAACGGCAAGGGAACACTCGGTCCCTGCTCGGCCAGACCCCCACCCTGAGCTGCTGTGATGATTGCGGGCCCCCGGGTACCCCTATGCCGCCACGGCACCTCAGGGCCATCCCAGGGCAGGGGGAATCAGCCCTCTGTTCCTCCCCACACACCCGGCACATGTGGGATGGAGAGCATCCATGCCCGGCTGTGCCCCTCTCCAGGCCCCCAGCATCCTGAGGTTCCCTCGTTGGTGCTGCTCCCCTTGCCTGCCCAACGCCCCTCCCCAACCTCCCGGTGCTCCACTGAGCCACGGTACCCAGCTTGCCCCATGGTGTTTCCACCCATCCCAACCCCACAGCACCCTGAATTGCCCCATGGCGCCTGTGGGCCCCACTGCCCTACAGCTCCCCCAGACTGCCCTAAACCATGCCCGAAGTTCCCCATGACACCCCTAAAATGCTTCACGGCGCTCCCGGGCCTCTGCTACCCCACACCTTCCCTAAAGTGCTCCTAAACCACCCCMAAAGTGCTTCAAAACACTCCCAAAGTTCCCCACGGCGCGCCTAGGCCTGCATTGCCCCAYAGCTCACCCCGAAGCACCCCTGAAGTGCCCCGCGACCCCCTCAACTGCCCCATTGAGCCCTGGGCCTCTGCATTCACAGGACCGTCCCCAAGTGCCCCTGAAACACCCGCAAAGCACCGCACGAAGCCCCAGGGCCGCCACTGCCCCCCCAGCCTCCGGACGCCCCCAAATCGGCTCCGGGGGGCCCGGCCCCACAACACCCCAAGCACCGGCAGCTCCCCTCGAAGCGCCCCGCCACCCAACTCCCTGGAGCGCCACCGCGCCGCGCCGGCCCCGCGGGACCCCCGGGCGCCCCCGGCCCGGC
>NW_026623244.1:2017079-2098567 GCF_030028575.1 Malurus melanocephalus | reverse complement strand
GGGGCCGCGACACGGGGACACCGTGGGGTGCGTGGGGACAGCGTGGGGTGCGTGGGGCACCTCCGGCCTGGGCCACCCTGGGCCGGTACAGTCCCGGTCACGTCTGTTCCGGGGGGTTCCCGGAGTTCATCTCCTTCTCTGCGCCAGCCAAGCCCCTCATCTCTGCAGCCCCAAAGAATCCCCAGGCCTCTGGSGTGGAAGTGACCCTCTAGGTTATGCCCCCTCCGCAATTACTTGGTGAGCCCAGCACTCTGCTTAGGGGTCTGAGGGCCCACTTGACATCGTATCATCCCTCCCCACAAGTTGTTACAGCTATTGCTGTAACAAACTTCTCCCAGCATTTCTCAGAGACCCAGACTGCGGGCAAACGGAGAATAAAATAAGTCCTTATGAAGCCACCTGYCCCCTGGAGTCTGGGTCCTCCCCAAGGCTCAGCTTCTTCACCCCCTCCACAGCCCACGGAAGGATGGTGTGAGATGGGGTCCTGAGCTATCCCACTGCCTCACTTCCACTCTAGAGCCCCATGACAGCACCTGACCTAGACTGGGTCAGTGAGATGGAGGAGACCCTTGGATTGACAAGGGGACACCCACAGCCCCCACCCACACTGCCATAACAAACCCTGACCCAGCTCCACTCCCCCTTGMCTTACCTCTGCTTCCCCAGGATCCTCCTCTGCCATCACCCCTGTCCTGCCTGGGGGTGCTCACACCTGTACTGAGAGCACCCAGGGTGCTCTCCAGGCGAGCTGGTGCACCCCGGAAACCCAGGGCTGGGTGTGACCACTCACCTGCTCCGGGCCCTCATTATGGCTCAGGTTAAAACTATGCCCAGCATGGAGGCTGGTAATAATCCAGTGTGCCAGGGCTGGGGCAGGACGCTCAGCACAGCAGGGACATCCCTGACCAGAGTACCCTCCCCAGACCCAGGGTGCTCCAGTCACAGAGAAAGAAAAGGCACTCATACTTATGCTTTAATAAAACTAGAAAGAGAGAAAAATCAAAGGGATAGACCAAGATCCAGCCATGGTCGCTTCCTACCATGGCAAGGACTGGTCAGGTCACAGTATTTGCCGCCTGCAGCCYTGAGGGCAGGGGGGTGGCAGTCCCCCAAACCCAACAGAGCAAGGCAGGGCTGTTCCCCACATGGTTACACTGCTGGTGATGMCCCCTGGGGAAAGGGGCTTGGGACACCCTGAGCAAAGAGGGCCAGGTCAGGCGCCAGCTGAGTGGGTAGAACAGGAGAATTCCACTTCACACCTGCTCCCACTCCAGAGCATGAACCACCCACCATCTCCCACACTTTCCTTCACCATCTTTCCCTTGCTACCTCCATCCCAGCCACGATTGAGCCCACAGACCCCATTTGTGACAGGGGGGTTTCTACTACGTGTACCTCTGCATAGCTGCCCCCCACAATCCCTCACACCTAGCGACAGCTCAGGATTTCAGCTCTATTTTAGACACAATTGAAYGAGCTGCCCTGGGACCAGAGATACCCAGGTTCTGGGACTGCAGATTATTCCCACAATCATCCATCTTATTCTGCCTCCACTCCCCCCATACTCCCAGCACTCAGCATCAACACGGAGCAGCCACTGTCTGTCAAAGCACCTTCCTCAGCTACTCCTGGCTAGGATGAGCCCACCCYTCCTCTCACGGTGGTCCCCCATCTCAGAGACACTGTGGTGGTGGTCAAGAGGTTGGTTTGTGCAGGAGAAAGGGACACAGAGGCGCATGGCAGATGCTCCCAGGGAAGAGAAGCTGGTTCTTGTGCTGCCAGAACCAGTCCCTGTCCCTCCAGATGAACTGAGGAAGACACCTGCTGGGCTCACGGCTTCTTAGAGGCTCCTGAGCCTCTCTCCGGRGTTTTCTTGGCTGAAAGCTCCTTCTCTTCCTTCATCTTCTTGAGCCTGACCTTGCTTTTGGAAGACGAGAAGGAGAGCGAGGCCTTGCTGAACTCCAATGGGAAGATACCCACGTCCCCATCGAAGCGATTCTTGGACACCTGCAGGTAGCGCTTCCCTGGCCCTGTCACCAGCTTACGGTCCTGCAGGATGAGGACGTTGTCGGCCTCCTGGCTGGCCTGGGGAGAGGAAAACATCTCCAGGAGGGTGCCAGGAATGCTGCCAGAGTCACAGCAGAGCAAGACAGAGCTGTTCCCCATGTAGAGAACAGGCCAACAGGCCTCACAGATGCTCACAATTGCTTGACCAGCTCCATTAAGCCCTGTTACTGGGCACCCCAGCCCACAGCAACTCYAGCATTTACCCAACACCAACCCCCTGTGTTCCCCTGGAACATCCCAGTGACCCACCAGGCACACCCTGTGCCACAGCACACGCCAGGGAAACGGGATCACAGGAAGGCTGTGCAGAGAGCCCCTCCTGCCCGCCCACCCACCCCGGCCAGGTTGGTCAGCATCATGGAAGAGACTGGAGTACTCAGTACAGCCCATCCCCGCACCCTCCCTGCCTCCCTCTTTAATTATTTCCTGCTACATTCCACTCACCGTCAGTGAGTATTAATTAACTGCACCTAAAGCCCCAGTAGAACTTTAGCTGACAATGAGTTTGCTCTCTGCCTGCATCTGGGGGACATTCCACACCTTCCAAGTCCCCAGTGATGATCCAGGGTGCTGATGGGAGCTGGCGATGACGACCCAACATATCCTAGCCCCTTCCTGGGACTACACTGTMCCCAAGGGACAGGAAGGGCCACCCTGGCCCTGCTCACCTTGGCAGAGCCAAAGATGGAGGCTGTCTGCAATTCCTTCTCATCATCCTCCTTGCGAGGATGGATGATCAGGGTGATGTGGCACGTGTTGTCCGTGGCAAACTTGCGGAAGGCACCGACGATGTAGTCCTGGGCAGCGAGCCTGCCAYGCAACAGGAGTGGGATCAGGGGCTGGCACTGCTTGGTGGCAGGGGGCAGTGAGGTGCTGATCCCCACAGCAGGAAGCACCCAGGAATGTGGGCTTGCTCTCCGTGGGGCAACCAAGCCCATTAGGGAAGAGGGATGTGGCACAGCAGGGATGGCTGGTAACCTGCTCACCCCTTCCCACCTCTTCCTCCCCAGGGCAGTGGATGCCCTTTAATTAGACAGGGTGGCCAGACAGGAGTAGAGGGGACACCCTGTGTGGGTCTCAAGCCCCTGCCATGACACCTGACAAGGACAGCTCCAGCAGTGAGRGTGGCAGAGGAAGGAAGGGTCACACTGGAGAAGGGCTACCTGTCCGCAGAGAGGTGCTCGTGTCCCATCATGAAYTGGAGATTGTCGACGACCACGTGGGTGATGTCGTACATGTAGACTGCATGCTGCATGGTGTCAATCACTGTCCTGAGCAGGGGAGACCAAGATCAGCTCCAGGGATTAGTGGAGGTAGGGAGGGGAATGCTGAGCCAAACAAAGGGGCACAGAAAAAGAGCTGGAAGGTGCTAGGATGGGTCCTGCTGGGACCTGGGCACATCCCACCTCTGCATCTCCCCCAGTTTATAACAGGTGCAGCCCCATCCCCACAAGTAAAGATAGCTGGGATCAGGAGGACCCAGCTGCTGCCCACACAGTCCCTGCCCACTGCCCTGCAATGCCCCCAGCCCAAGGGATCCTCAGGGCWCATGGGGATGCATGCAGGTGCCACAGTGCCTGATGAATAAAAGCTGGAGATGCTGGCCYTCCCTCTTCAGCATACAACAGCACTGCAGGTAAGCTGGGTGTGGGGGCGACATGTCCTGCCATRGGCACAGGCTGGCTTCAGAGCAGCCACCCAGCACAGGGTCAAGTTCCCTCCTTCACCCCCACCCCAGAGAGAGGCTGTGAGAGAGAGTCCCCATGACAGGAGAAACACAGGTGGACAGCCACACAGCCCCCACACACCAACCCCGGGACTTGAACAGTCCCAATGTGCCTCCTGCCAGCCCCAAATCTGTGACTCACAGCRGGGGAAGAGCCCCAGCTCCCCAGAGCCCTGCAGCACATGCCGTGAGGGGTAAATGCCACTGGGAATGGAGGTGCAGGACCATACTTGATGTTCTGCTGGCCATGGAAGGTCATGAAGTAAAGCGGAAGGTCCTCGAAGCGATCGGCCCACTCATCGTACAGCTCTAGATGGTCCTCCAGGCGCCGGCCGGCAAACTGCGTGAGCATGATTTTGGCCAGRCGGACGTTGTTGATCTCAAAGCTGCCCCACAGCGTGCACACTCCCTGCATGCACAGGTCCAATGCATACTCGCTGATAAACGTGGTCTTCCCACTGCCCGTTGGGCCTGATACAAGGACAACAACAGAARGAATTAGCTGGGGCAGATGATCTGACCCATCCTGAACATGCTGRGGATTTGTTTAGAGGTAGAAGCACCAGCGAGCAGAATAACAGAAGCCCATCTGCAGCACTYACTCCATAAATAAATTTCTTGTGCCACACTGCATGCCTGGGTACGTGGGCATGGCCTCCCACACCCTATGGGTCCCCACAGATCCCTGTGAAGAGCTGGGCAGACAGTGAAATGAGCACAGGGATGGCTTAGATAGGAGGTGGCAGGTAGGAGCAGGGGTAAGGGACAGCCGAGGACTTCCTACACTGCCYCAGGCAGGGAGTCCATCACTGCATGGGCATGCAGGTCCCACCGCACTGAGGAATGCACCCCAGCCTCTCCCACACCCGCAAGACAGGCTCAACTAAAGTCATGAGCAGAAAGAGATCTGCAAGTCTAGTGAAGCACCATCCCCAGGAGGATAAAGCCACCAAAGACCCCTCTGCTCCTCCTGTCCACCAGTCCCGTTACCTGTGAAGACAGTGAGCTCTCCTTTGCGGTGCCCTTTGAGGAGCTTGTTGAGCTCGGGGAAACGCGCCCATTTAACACCAGACACCTGCTCAGTATTAACCAGCTCCCCGAACACCTCCTCGCGCAGCTGCCGGAAGGAGACGATGGATTTGTGGCTGGCAAGCARGGCAGAACGCAGGATCTTGGTGACGTTCAAGCCCTGGTTCAGAGCCTCCAAGGGCCGGGGCTGCAGGTTGCCGGGGCGCACCAGAGAGCAGCGCTTGAGGCTCAGCTTGCGGGCAAAGAGCTTGGCAGCTTCCCAGGAGCGCAAGTCCTCACCGAGCCACAGCGTGATGCGCTTGAACTGTTCCAGGTAGGGGAGGAGGGTAGGAGGCAGGCAGCTGGCCCCTCGTGGCAGGGCCAGGCTGGCCACTCCTGCAGCTTGGTGTAATGCCATGGCATCCAGCTCCCATCCAGTTAAGACCAGCTCTGAGTGCCGGCGGCCAATCAGGGGCAGCCCAAAAAGATTGCGATAGGAATCGAAGCGGGGTAAAGTCTCTTCCACATAAGTTATGGTGCCCCCTCTTTTCTCCACCCTCACGAGCTTCAGGCCCTTCAAGGTTGCGTCTTGAGGGCTGAACCAGGGGAAGACGAGAGACCTGGCAGTCCTCAGATAACGCACCCCGAAGCGTTTCAGGGTGGCATCTGTCACCAAGGAGATACCGAACAAWGCCTTGGTCTCTCTGATCTCCTTCTCGTCCAGCAGCTCCCCGAGCGGCAGAGCCCGTTCCCAGATGCAGCGGGCATCCTCGCGAGCCTGTCGCATCTCCTCCTCCGTCTCCTCCGAGCTGGCAGGGGGAACGGGGGTAACGCCACGGTGCCGCAGCTCCACGTTAGCCTGGAAATCCTGCCAGGTGCCCTCGGCCAGTGTGGCTGTGCACAGGAAGCTGCCCGTGGTCTTGTCAATGAAAAGCGTGTACGGGGCATTGGTGGAAAGCGGCTGGTCCCCGCGGTCGCCAGTGAAGAGGCTGGGGGTGTGCAGGCAGCTATACCCATCGTGGAAGGGAATATCCTGCGCCCGCAGGTACTGCCGGATCTCGGTGATGGAGACGGAGGGCACGGGTCCGTCGGGGGCGGGCAGCACGTCCTTCTTGTAGCGCCGCTGGCCGAGGCGGCCCGACGTCCCGGCGCCCAGCGAGGCTCCCTTGCCCCTGGCCCCCCCACACAGCAGCGGCAGGAGGCTGCTGGCGGCTCTGCCGGGCCGCAGGGGCACCAGCGCCATCCTGACCGCCCCGGCACCCGCCCGMGCCGCCGCCGCTCCGCATGGGCGGCTGCCCCGCGGCCCCCGGCTCCGCAGAGCCGCTCAGACCGCAGCCCCCACGTGGGTCCGCACGGACACCGCCATAGCCCGCTCCCGCTCCCGCGCGTCACTTCCCGGCGGGGTCGGGGGTTCCTCGTCCCGCCCCTCCCGCCGGTTCCGGCTCCGGGTGAGCGCGGAGCCATGACGGGCCGCGGGTCGCCCAGCCGCTTCCTGACCGCTGTGCTGCACAACGGCGTGGGCCGGTACGTGCGCCAGCTCCAGCGCCTGCAGCTCCTCTTCAGCCCCACCGCGGCCGACGCCCGCGGCGCCAGGTACCGCCGGAGACTGCCGGGGATGGGGCGGGGAGAGCCTGCTGACCCCTTACCTGGCGGGATGGGTCTTACCCTTGCCCTGTCAGCGTGGGGAGGAGACGGTGCTGCTTGCCCTTGAGCACAGGGGAGCGGCGGGGTGGGACCCCTAACCTCCTGCGAGACGGGGCAGGAGCTGGAAGGCGGCACCGGGGGCATCACCCCAAATTCTGCTCTGCGATTGCACCCGTGAGCCTGCACGGGCTGGGGGTGACCTGGTGTGGRACCTGTGGCCGTCCTCCCCTGTCCCTGTCTCTGGCTCGGCTGGGGCTGACGGTCCCCTCTGTCCCTCAGGCAGTTCGTGGAGGAGGCGGCGCARGACTTCGCCCGGCAGCACCCCGATGTCGTTCTCTACGTGAGCCCCCACTCGGGCCCGGGCCCGGCCCCGGTGCTGCGGGCCGAGTACTGTGAGTGTTGGGGGGCTTGGGGAGGGGATGGGGATGGGGGTGACCCTGCCGTGTCCCGGCTCGGCACTACCTCTGCCCCGTGCAGACGGTGCTGGGGCAGCGGCTGTGGGATGGGGGATCAGCGGGGCTGCCGAGTGGCGCGATCCCGGCCTGACCCCCTSGCTCCGCTGCAGTGAACGGCACGGTGCGGGAGGAGCTCATTGCCAGCAAGACGAGTGAGGAGATCGTGCAGCTGGCCACCAAGATGGCCAACCAGTCCGGCCTGGACATCATCCGCATCCGCAAGCCCTTCCACACTGACAACCCCAGTATCCAGGGCCAGTGGCACCCCCTCACCAACAAACCCTCCATCCTCACTGTCCAGGGCCCACGCCTGCAGCCCCAATAAAGCCTCTTCCACCCCCATATCTTTGCATCCCTCTCTCCTGCGTGCAGAGGGACACTGCCACACCATGTCCAGACAGAGCCGTGTTTATTGCTGGGGGGAAAGTGGAGCTGTGCATGAGGAGTGCCAGACACAGAGTGATGCTCCTCCTTGGGGGTTGGGGTGGTCCTTCGGGGTGGCTCACGCCCCCTTCTTGCAGCAAAAACAAGGACTGGGGCAGGGTGAGAGAGTGTGCATATTTTGCTTCTTCTTGCCAAACCTCATTCTCCTGGAACAGGAGGCCTGGGCTGTAGCTYATGAGGGACCCCAGGGTTTCCCTCTCGTGTCTCTCCTGCAGTGCTGAGCCCTTGGCAATGTCCTGATGATGGAGGTGCAAGCAAGGAACATGGGGGAGGACGGGCATCCCCACAAGTCTGTCCCTCCCCAGCTTCTCCAGTGTCACCACACTGTCCCTGGAGAATGAGATGCTTTTGTCATCCCCATTTCTCAGGTTCCCCCAGGAGGTGGCAGAAGCAGAAAACAGGTGGGAGGATTTAGGGACCGTGGCTGCTCCTAGAAAGTGCCATGAAGAGAAGGCTCCAGAGGGAGGCAGTCCCCTGTCCAAGATTCTTCTTCCTCACTGTGTGAGGACATTTCCCTGCCCACCGTTATCCCRTAGGTGGGAGGGCTGTGCCTGAGCCCCAGTTCTCCAAAGGCACCACACAGAAGGGCAGAAACACGTGCTTGGGGCCACAGGGGCACTGCAGACGTCAGGAGCATGTGGATGCTGCGCTGGTCCCTTGTCATTGCAGGGCACAGGRTGGCTGCCAGTCCTGCTGCCAGTGCATCTTGCTGCCTGCTGCTGCATCCAGCGCCCTGGGGAAAAGGGGCAGAGCCCTGTCAGGGTCGGAGGCCCCTGGGAGTGCCACCTCCCCAGGGCACCCAGCTCTGTATTTCACCTGTGGCCTCTTCACAGTGTGCACATGCCCCTTCACCAGCTGCTCCAGGGTATTCAGGATATCAGCTCCTTGCCCTATCTCTTGTCCCTCGCCAGACCATCCTCTCCCAGAGAGGAAACCCTGCAGAAGCACATGTGGGAGAGTGGGCAGGGGCTGGAAGCCACCGAGGCCACCCCTCACAATGTGAGATGTGTCCAGGGCCCCTCTCCTGCCTGAGAGCAGGCAGCTGAGGAAACCCAGCCAGCGCTGGACCAGGAAGGGATCCTGCACCCTGTGAGAGACACAGGCTCAGTGTGTCAGCTCTCAGCCCCACTCCCTGCTCTTCACCCACCTCTCWGCAGCTGTTCAGCTCCTGTGTGCTGAGGGATGCCCAGCAGGGCTGGCCAAATCCATACGTCCACAACAGCATTTCACACCTGGACAGACAGAAACTCTCCCTCCCCATGGTGTCCACCTTCAGCCAGGTGCCAGCTCCTATCTCCAGCTTGTGGCCACCGTCAGTGAGATTTTATACATAAATAGAGCTCCAAATTTAAATAGATACTTTTTCCTTTTTTGTCTGTACAGCAAGTCTCAAAAGTGAGTGAAAAGCCAAAAGAATGGCCATGCCTGGGCCCGGCCCAGCTCTGCCATCCAGGAGGTAGTTTTGCCTGAGTCTTGTAACACTGCTGGCAAGGGGTGGGAGGAGGGGCTGGAGGGGAGGAGGGTCCCACTGGCAGGACCCCCCTCCCCGGCCCCTACACGGAGCTCTCGTCCAGCTTTTCCACCAGTTGCGTGTGTTTCCGCTTCTCCAGAATTTTGCTGAGCTCCTCGGTGAAGGATGCGCTGTAGAGCGGGGAGACCAGYGGCTCCTCCTGCTGCTGCAGCAACATGTAGCTGTTGCCATTCATCTTGCGCAGGACATTGGGCAGAGCCCCCACACCGTTGGTGAGCTCGGTCGGCAGCGGGGGCGGCAGCGGGGGGACGGCAGCCGGCAGCTCCTTGRCTGGGGAGGTGGCAGCCGTGGGTGCCTCGCCAGGGATGATCCGCAGGCAGCCATCGGGGTAGGTGAGCCCTTCTTCCTCCTCCTCCTCCCGGTGGCCCTTGCGCAGGCAGTTGGCTGAGACTGTCTGCAGCTCCACACTGGGCGGCCGTGAGTCCCTCAGCACATACTTGCCCTTGCGCTTCTCCAGGCAGGACATGTACAGGAGGATGCTGCTGAGCACGGTGCAGAGCACCACCAAGGTGACGATGGCAGAGATGTAAGCCACCTTCATGTCGTTGGTCGTCTGGCTGGCAGCGTGGGGCGATGGAGCAGCCGTAGGRCTGCGGGGCAGCTCGGGCAGCACGGTGAGGATGTAGGTAGCCAGCAGTGTCCAGAGACCCCGCTCCTCCCCGTAGCAGCGGTAYTCGCCGCTGTGCTGGGGCAGCGTGTCCGTCACCAGCAGCCCATCCACCCCCACGCGCAGGTGGTCCTGCCCCGTGCCCAGCACCTCGCTGCCGTTCAGCAGCCACACGGCTCGGGCCAGGTTGGAGCGCTGGTCGCAGGGCAGCAGCACATCGTCCCCTTGCAGCACCGTCCGGTTCTTCCACAGCAGGGAGCCTGTGGGGACACGCACTGCCTTGCACCTCTCCCAGCTGTTCTAAGGGACGCTGGACACCAGCATCCCCGTGGTCCCGAGGGGTGGCAGAGACTCACCCCGTCCAGAGCCGCTCCGGCATCCCTTGTTGCCACTTTGAATGTCCTGCACCAGCCCTGTGCTGCAAGGCATAGGGGATTTCAGTCATACAACCTCAGCTGAGCCCACTCTTACGGGGCCACAGCCACCGGGACACCCGCTGTCAGATACCAGACCTTTGGGGTCAGCTCTGAGGTGACTGTGCCACAGGGTGACACAAAACAGCATGGGATGGGGCAAGTGGAAGGTTCATGGGACCCAGCTGGGGACAGGTAACCCATCCCTACCTGTCTGTGGTGGCGATGGCACGGCAGGCCCGGCCATCCCAGGCACAGTAGGGRTCCCGGGCGAGGATGCAGTCGTAGCAGGAGGCATACCTGGCRCAGGAGGCTAGGGGCACCTGCACAATCCCGCTGGCTGCCCCCACATACAGGCTCCTCTGAGGGGGGAAAGGGCTGGCTCAGTATTAATCTGGTATGGTGCTGCTGGGCTGTGGGGTGCCCCATGGTGCCCAGAGATTCCCCCCAGCCCCATAGCACAGCTCTGCTTCATAAGTGTGCACGAGAAGGACTCCCAGATCCCAATCAGTGCTGATGGGTGCAGGAGGTGGAGGGCCAGGCCTGTTCCTTTCCCCAGGCTACCTTGCTGGGCTCCAGCACATATCCCGAGCTGGGGTAACCCAAGAGTCGTGTCCCCCCAGTTCCTCTAACAGCRCATTAGCAGCTTCCCAGCACAAGCATGTCCCTGCAAGTGCCCTTACTTGTTCAACCCCTCACCTGGACATGGGAGATCACCAGGCTTTCCACRGGCTGCTGGTCCCTGAACACCTGCACTTCCTCCACAATGTGGATGCCAGAGTTCATCACCACAGCCTTGTGGATCCAGCCATCCCCTGGAGAGCAGAGCGGGGAGTTCAGGAGGAAACGTGAGGTGTGCCCTTTGCCCAGCAGAAGYCTATCAAACTCATCCCACACTCACCCGTGCCCATGAAGAGCACATCGTAGGAGTGGCCATCCAGGGCCTGCACCCTGTCTACAGCCAGCTGGCTGTACACCACGTTCTTCTTCACCAGGAGTGGCTCACCACCGGCTGGCTTCACCTCCTCAAACATGAGTGGGTGCAACTTGACAAAGTCCAGGACATTGTTGGGCAGGTCCTGCGAGGAGTTGTAGCCCTTCCTGCGGAAGTGGTCCGTGATGCACTGCCCAGGRGAAACAGGGGTCAGAGGRGAATGCGGCTGCCCCYTGCTCCCCCAGTCTGCACCCCCAGRCACTCACAGAGCCAGGCCGGGGCTCGGGCACCACACCGTCATAGCGGGACCACTTGCGAGCCCAGTCCTGGTACTCCATGTAGGGGCCCTCGAAGGCACGCTGTACGTCTGAGATGCTGTAGCGGCACACAGCCGAGGCCTCCATAGTCCTCCTGAGGGGCACAACCTCACCTAAGCCTGGGCAGATACACAGGTGCTCCCAACCAATGCACCCCCAGGTGCTCAGCACCTGCCTGTGCATCCCTTCGAGCATCTCTGGCTCCCCCAGCACTGCAGACCTTCAGCTCCAATTGTTTTGGCCACTGTCCCACTCACCACTGTGCCGAGAGTGTGAAAGCAGCATAGAAGACAGTGCTGGCCCAGCTGCCCCCGTCCAGGCTGCAGACACTGYGCAGCACCTCGTAGTAGGCGATGTAGCAGACCAGGCGTGCCTTCATGAAGGATGTCCACTTGCGCTGCAGRATCTTCTTCCCCCCGATGTCGCTCTGGGAAGGTGCAGGGAGCGTGTCTGCACAGGCTGGGCGGGTGGTGTCCATCCCCCTCTGCCTGTGCCTCAGTTTTCCCACAGGTGGAGGCATACTGCCTCTGCACTGAGAGGAGCAGTGCTTAGCTCCCTGTGGCTGGGAACAGGCCTACCTTACAGACACGGGCCACCCGGGCCACTCGGGCCACCTGACTCTTGTCAAAGAAGGATGTGGTCTCCTCTCCTGCCCGCTCCATGAAGAAGTAGTAGATTTTGTCATCATCGCCCACGGGGCTGTCCTTGCTCTCCCGGACCAGCACAGATGTCACAAACTCAGCATCTGGGAACATGGAGCAGAAGGTGGTGATTGGTGATTGGAGACCAACCACAGAATGTGAAATCTCTCCCTGGCTCAGTTCTTTCTCATAGCAAACCACACAGGACTCCAGAGCCACCCCCCACAGCATCTCCACACTCTCTGAGGCAATGCAGAGTGTCCCATAGCCCATGATGCCAGCTGCAGGATGGGCAAGCCAGGGACATCTCACCATTCAGCCAGTGCARCGGGGACTCCTCCGTCTTCAGAGGCCGCTGGTGCAGATTTCTCCGAATGTCAGGGAGGCTCCGAAACTCGTAGCGTGTTGCCGTGTACAAGCCTCCGTCTGTACAGGGCAGATGCCCATCAGCATGGCCCTGCAGCCTGGGGACAGCTCCACAGGCCACCAGCATCCCATGCCCCAGCACGGGGAGGACCAAGTCATGGTTTGCTAAGGCCTCTGCATGTAGAGTCCGCCTGGCTGGCACCCACCRTGGGGGTGTTGGGGATGGGGCCATGGTTGGTGGCATCCTGCATGTCCCCATGAGCCCTGGAAAGGTGCTTACCCACAATGAGGCCGGTGTAGCCACGGGCAGGGTCATATGGGCACTTCTCCTTGCCTTCCTCAAAGTGGGATGGCAGCGTGAACCTGTTGGCATCCTTGAAGGGGACAGGGAATCAGGTCAGACAGGGGGGCACAGACCCACCTCACCTGCCAGCSTCAGGCTCTCTGCAGAGCCTGCTAGCAGGGACATAGTGATGCCCACAGCTGTGCCCTTGCCCAGGCAAGACAAACACCCCCAGCACCCTCCAGCTGCTCAAAACCACAGAGCCAGCCACAGCCCCCAGCCAAGAGCAGGTAGAGGGCTCCRGGAGGAAGGGGAGCCCCAGTATCCCACTCTGGCACTGGAGGCAGCAGGTCAGTGCAGCCAATATTCCCAGACAGTGCATGGCTGGCAGACACTGCTCAGCCAGCCTGGGTCCCCCCCAGGTGCTGTCCGTGTCATGGCAGGAGTTACTTTCTTTGGGGTTTGCAGTTCAAAGCACGTACAATAATGATGGAGCCCTTCCAGCTTGGCAGCTCCTCCGCCCAATTTCCAGCGTGTGTGATGGCCAAACCGGACCAGCAGCACAGCCATGGGAACAGGCACAGCCTCTCCAGGGCACCCCAGCCACACTGCAGACATGATCCGGGGCCCCTTTGCTCCCCAGCTCAGGGTGGGAGGTGGGCGAAGGGCAATCAAGTCTCCATTGACTCAAGGAGCTCCATTGACTCAAGTCTCCAAGGACTCAAAGGGGGTCAAAGTCCCATTGCCAGTTAAAGGCTGCTCTTGGACATTGCCATGAGTCACAGCCATGTGGGAACTACCAGACTGGYACAGGAAATCTTTGGGGAGGGGCTGCTGAGTCAGTCCTGCCCCTRTCACCCTTCCCTGGGCATGCATACCACCTGCCATCAGCCATTCTGCAGCCCCTGCTCTGGGAGGGGACCCTGCAACAGCAGGCMCTGGAGACCAGCTCCAGGGCTGGTGCATCCCATGCTGCTGAGCCCACGTGTGTCCCCCACGGCACTGATCCACGCCCAGCCCTCTTGCTATGGGGTCAGAGTCCAGCCCCAGCACTGGGGTGGGGACTTCTGGCACCTGCATCGTGGTGGCCACGTCCTCAAACCTACTCACCCCAGCCTGGGGGTTAGTCACCCTCGCTGCAAGCCTGGGAGGGGCAGGGACAGGGGCAGAAAGGGAGTGGGGCTGTGGGTGAGATGGTGGGAGTGGACAGGGGCTGCACCTCGCCCGGGTGACWTGGTGGCAGGGGACAGGTGGCAGCTGGGGGTGAGCCGTACTCACGATGGCGGCACAGAGCGGGTGGAAGGCGTAGGTCCCGCAGGCGTAGAGGTGGGTGCTGTTGAGCCGCTGCAGGAACCGCACGTGGTTGAAGCACTCGGTCTGCGTTGGGGGAGCACAGGCGTTACAAACTGGGAAAYGTGGGGGCAGCCCCTCCCCGGTACCCACCCAGCAGCTCTACCTTGTTGTCTTTGCCCTTCTGCAGGCAATCCATCTGCTTCTCTGGAGAGGCTTCCCAGTGGATCTGCAAGGGAAAGAGAGACTGCTACTGCATGACCCCATCACTGCATGGTGCCCCTGTCACTGCAAGCTCCAGCTTTTGTCAGAGCCATCAGATGTAACAAAATCCTTATTTAGGGAGGGTAGTTGCTCAGAGCACAGAATGGCACCCTGCACACATCCTATCAGCCTGTGGTGAGAGTGGTCCCACACCCCAACCTGTGGGCAGACATCCCAGATCACTGCAAGGCCCTGGAGGATTTTGGGGTGTCCTTCCCTGTGGGAGCCAAGAAGTGCGATTCTCCCCCACCCCTCGTTCAGCTGGGGTGTCCCTGAAGCAGGCAGCTCAGAGCTTTGGGGATGTCTCCCATCACTATCCCCATGCTGTCTGGCTGGGGAGAAAGGTGTCCACAGAGGACCTGGTGACAGACCTGGAGACATCACCTCCAGGCAAGACCTGAGATGGCGAGCGGGAAGTTGAGCAGGGACAGAGTGGCCACAGTTAGGGTGGGCATTGGGCAGCATGGGACAGGAGAGGACAACCAGCTGGTGGCAGGCAGAGGCCGGGCTCACCGTGCGGTGGGAGCCGTCAGCCACGTCACTGGAGTTGAGGGCGAAGATGGCTCCCCTGGCGCCCACGTAGAGGATGCCCCGGTCGTCCTCCAGCAGCAGGGTGCTGTAGTTGAGGGTGTGCGCGCTGAAACRCCGGACTGCTGACAGCTCTGCAAARGGAACAGGGGGCTGAGAGGGACCCCGGGGCAGGCACAGTGTGAGCCACTGGGGAAAGACAAGAGAACGGAGCTGGAAGTGCTGGGATGRCACTCACTGAGGTTATCAGGCAGACAGTGCCGGGTGCCAGCAGTTACAGCAGGAGGAAAGGAAGGGAGGAGGTTCGGTAGAAGGAAAAAGGCACTAATTGGGCTCAGGCTCACAGAGGAGATTTCTCTCTGCTAATTAAAGCACAGCTCTGGGGTGGGAACTGCAATGACCATGCTGGCAATGGGCCTGCCTCGGTGTTTAGGGAACTGCTGAAGAAAGGAGAAACATGCAGGCAGTGACCCTGGCTCTGCACTGAGCCCAGCCAGCCCAAAGGGAAGGATAAAAAAACCTGAACCAAAACTAGCATGCAAAGGGAGCAATTCTGCAGCGAGGCTGAGTGCTCCTGCCCACCAAGCTGAYAAAACCATCCAATTTGGGGTGCTGAGAAGTTCAAGGTAGGACTCAGCCCTGGCCAGAGGGACCAGCAGGAAGCAAAAATTCTATGAGGCATGGGACTTTGGAGGCAGCTGGAAAATGAATGATTGCCCCCCCTCCCCAGAAAAGAGGCATTGTGCAGAGAGAAAGGGGCACCCCAGCTGCTAATGAAACTCTTCCACCATCGATTGCTGAGTTGAGCCTCACTAATGAGGTCAATGAAGTCATGTGGATACCCAAGGGACGATGACACTGCTGTGCTCACTGACACCACAGAGGCTGGAGGCCAAGAGCCCAGTGGCAATTAGAGAAAATCATGGAAGAAAGCTCCCTGCTGACTATTTGGGCCATAAAATCCCAGCCCAGGTGTGATACCCAGCTCAGGACGGTCTTCAAGGGCTGCCAGGCAGAGCCAGGGGTTGATCAGGGCTGGCTCCCTGCACATCCTCGCCCCCAAGGTTTTTGGAGACATGACTTTGCTGTGCTCCCTTCCTTGTGGTGCCTGGTACCAGACAGCCATGTGGGCTCTGATTTCTGGAGCCCACGGAATCAGAGGTTCCCATGTAGCCACCCTCCCATGCTGAGCCCCCTGCTCCAGGGGGTGGCAAAGACCAGATGCAGTCACAATGCACCAAGGCCAGTGCCAGCAAAACCCCACACCTCACTGCCACCACCAGGACCCATGCCCCCTTACCATCAAAGGTGACTGTTGTCCTGGGGGTGGCATCCAGGTCGGTGGCAGAGCGCCGTGATGGGTAGCCCACGGCTGCCGCTGCCATGAAGAGAGTGGTCAGGAGATGTGCTGGACTTGCGCTCATCTTCCTGCTCTCTCGGCAAGGGCAGCCGCCTCAGCYGCTGCCGCCGGGCCGGCACAGCCAATCCTTGGCACGGGCTCTCCAGCTCTCCGGGACAGGCCTGGCCACCAAASCCTCCTGAAACACAGAGCACTGGGTCAGACTCTCCCGCTGTCCCAGCACCGCACAAGCAAGCAGGCTTGGGAAGGAGCCAGCTGTACGCACGCATGGATGCTTGACCCAGCACGGCCTCAGACCAGGGATGGCTTCGGGGAAAAACAAACTCTCATTTGCTAAAGGGGAAACGAAGGCATGGCACAAGGCATCGAGCCTGCGGCCATCACAGGGCACGGAGGGGAGTTTGAGCAGAGCAGCATCCCCCTGGGTCAGCAGCCATTCTGTCACAGTGGCGTAGTCRCTTGCTGAGCACTCGGGTCAGCTGCTTGGAGGTGCATTTTCCTCCAGGTCTTCTCTGGGCTCATTCCTCCTTCACTCCCAGCCYTTTACTCCTGTAGATCACCCTGACTGTAGGATATGTTTCAGCAGAGCCAGCTGATCCCCCATTGCATTTCACACTCAAAAAGCAGGCACATTGTCCCTCAAAAGCAGGGAAGGAGGCATGGGGTCAGCCCTTCTGTTGGGTCTCTTGGCACACTGGGGTACCCCGCTCCCCAGAGTGGCTGCAGCAGGAATGGCAGCAGTGGGGGTCTTGGGAGGCCCAAGGTCTCCTCTCCTTCCCAAAAGACCAGCTGACCATGTCTTGCCATGCAAGATACTTGTCACACTTTTGCCCCTCATGAAATGAGACTCCTGAGCACTGAGGCATTTGGAAGGATGCTTCAGGCATGCAGCAACACAAGGTGAAGGAAAATCCATACAGGAACTGCTTGTCATCTTCATCAAGTCTTTTCAAGCAGAAATAATTTTCCCCTGTGTTTTTCCACAAGATTTCAGTTTCACTTTCATCCCAAGCTGCCTCAAAGCTCAGCATTCACTTTGGCTCTCACTTTCATGCATTCAATCCCTCACAAATAACCCCCCAGCTGTCCCAGCTGCACTGAGCAAAGTCACCAGTTTATCCTACAAGCATTAAGGAGGAAAAAGATGATGGTATCTCTGAGCCAGAGAGCTCCCCATAAGAAACCAGCACCTATATATTTCCTTATAAATATATATATGTATTTATAAAAAMCAAATGCCTGACCCTGTAGAGAAGCTGCTCAAACATGCTCACTGTAGATGATTTCCCTGAAGCAAATACTTTGTCGGGTCCCAGGAAGAGGGCAGGTAAAACCAAAGTGAAAAAGGCTTTGGGGATAAAAAGGAGAAGTGAGGGGCYGGATGTGGATTCAGCCATGGTTCTGGAGCTTGCATGAAAGTGCTGGTTCCTCCAAGGGGTTTTAGACACACACCTCACACCTGCACTGGCTGCTGCCCCAGAGCATTCCGGGAATGGGGCAGATGGGAGGTGTTTCTCCCTGCTGCCTCACTGTCCCCCAGGCTCCAGAGCAGCACAGAGCACACAAAGAGCATCCACCAGCCCCGGGTGCAGGCAGGGTGCTGCGTGCAGGGCTGAGCTCCTTGTGGAGCAGATCCCAGAGCAGGCTCCCTCCATGTCACTCCTGTTTCCAGGACGAGCCCGGTACAGATTGAGGTTCTGCCCATCAATGATGGGCCTGGCAYAGCCATGCAAGGCAGGTGAGTGCAGATGGAGGTCAACAGGAAAGAAGTTGCTTTGGTGGCATCATGAGTCTAGCATGAGCCAAACCCACCAAGTTTTGGGCAAAGCAAGCAGTGGGGTCACACCTGGAGCACCAAAGCACCCGAGCCAGCTCTACACTGACAGCTTTCCATCCGGCCAGCAGGAGCAGGGTCATTTTAGCAGCTGCAGGGACCCTTTTCCAAGCCTCCATATGGGGACATGAATCTGGAATCACACGTAAGCCACAAGAGCTGCTGCACTTGGGATGTGAAAGCAGWGCAGAGGAGAAACTTCCTTACCACAAGCAAACAACGATCTCTAATAAATGAGTAACMGCCCTCCATGCTGCTGGGCGTCCTCACCTTATCTCCCCATGACAAACAAGCCCTGAACTTTGCCTGCTGCTTGGCTCCTGATGTGCTGGGGACTGGAGCCGAGAGTGCAGCCAGGCAGGGTGGCAGGGATGGTGCTTATCACAGGGCCACCCCAGCTAACATTTAACTATTGTGAGCACCGAGCCAGCACGGGGGAAAACAAAAATAATAAATTAAACTGCGGAATTGTGCAGGGTTCCTGGCTGGGCAGGGGGGAGCAGCCTCCCGTGCTGCCAGGGCTGGGCTCTTCTGCTTTTTCCAGGGAAGCAGCTACACCCTTTTCCAAAGGCTCCTTTGCCTGAGATCAGATGTAACTTTGTCCTAAAGAACATTTAATCAGTTACGCCGTAAGAGCTAGTTAATATTTTACTCAAAAGAGAAGGGCTGTTCCAAGCTTCCCTATTTTTTTGTTTTCTAGTTTTTATTTTTCATACTTAGGGTGGGGGAGAAAAAGCAAAAGGAACTGAAACCATCCTTGGCCTCCCTCAGGTCAATACCCTAGTCTGTAGCCACACCAAACCCCCCTGAAGCCACCATTTCCCCCTTGTCAGGCTGCAAGTTTTAAGCTCAGGGTGAAGCCGAGGGCTCAGACAGGAAACAGAGTAGATCTGGATCTGTGAAACCCATCATTAGGGCTGGGGGCAGATGGATTACACGAGTCCAGCACTTCAATAAGAAATGGAAAAAAGTTGGGAATGGAAACATCACAGTTTTCTCTAAAGRAAGGAAACAAAAAGGGGAGAGGAAGAGGTTGAAAAGCATCAATGAAACCAGGATTTTAGGAGAAAAACTCCCAGAAAAGCCCATCCCATTCCCAGGAGCGAGCTCCCAAGTCCCATGGCGCATCACCTACTTCCCAGCACAGGGGGGCTGACTTAGGACCTGATAATCCAGCCCCAGCTCCCACKCCTGCTAACGACACTGAAGAAGCAGGATGGTGGAGGCAGGACCCAGCACAGGGCTGATGGACACCCTGGGGTGGGCAAAGCTGGGGAGCAGCTGCTCTGCTCACAGTGTGTAACATCCACAGAGCTACAAGCCCACCCTTGTACCACTGGCTATCAGTGCTTCTGCAGGCTTCGGCCGCAGCTCCCAGCATGGAGCCAGRCCCAGGTACTGCCTCTCGCCAGTGGGATGTGTTTGCTGGTCCCTGGGGAAAGCCAGGAAAGCAGTGGGGCAGCAGAGGCGTGCAGGTGTGGGTGAGTGCACAGGGGAGCGAGGTCAGGTCTGACTGGGTTTACTGGGTCACGACGGAAGCTGTGTGAGCATGACTGTGCCGGCCTCAGCCTCCCACCGGCAGCCAGCCCGTACAGCACACCCAAACGGGCTGGCCCAGTCGGCACCTCCTTAAAATCCCCATGACCAGCGTCTCTGGAGGAGCAAAGAGTTTTTGATGAGTGATTTTCACAGTGGCAGGTCTCACYAGCCTGGATCCGGCCAGAGAAACTGGCCAAAGAAACCAGACAGAGCTGGCACACACCTCAACAGCCACCACAGCAGGACATTCCGTGGTGTAGGGGCCCCTTCCCGCTGCCCCATGGTCCTCAAAGTCACAAGGCAGCAGAACCTGGGAGCAAAAGCCGTTTGCAAGCTGCTCTGCAGGGAAGCTGTGCTGTCTGTGGGGCTGGCAAACATGGAGAGACCACAGATGGGGTCTAATGGGCCCCCCACGGGTATTTCCATATCAGCACGGCTAAAAATGATGCCAGCTTTTTAATTTCAGAGGAGCTCAGAAGAAAGAATGGAAGTGGTGGGTGGGAGCAGCATTTCTCCAGCTTACCCTCAGTATCCATTCTGGATGGCAGGACAGATTTGCAGAGTGGGAGAAAACACTTCCCCACCCACCCCTCCCTAACAGCTTGTGGCTGTTCCACCAAGATCTAGTAAAGAAGGAGCAGGCTCCCAGAAAGGCTGCTGGACATTTCTCCTCTCTCATGAGCTGCTTCCCTTGGCATCACAGACTGCTACAAGCAAGCATTGCTGGTTTCCCAGTGGGAGCCAGGGATTTCCAATGRATCTTCTCTGGGTTAAGGAGTTGCAAAACAGCTTTAACAAAACCCCCATCAGAGACTGCATCAGAAGATACCATTTGCACTTTGCTTTTTCATGGTAGCCCAGCCTGGGCACTCAAAACCCCATGCAGAAGATTSTACTCACTAGGGCCAAGGCTGGCACGACCCCAGCAGCCACTCTCATTCCCACTGAGCTGTTCTACCCTCCAGCAGACCCGCTCAAGTTGCCCTCAGGTTCAGCTGAAACAGCCCAACCCATTCCCAGCACGGCAGCRGGGAAAAGCACCTGCCCCAGGGGGTGAGGTGGGGAGAGCTCCCGGCCCCCATACGTGGGAAGAACCAATAAATTATGGGAAAGGAGCCATCCAGGGACGGGAAACAAGCCGAGCCCKGGCCTGGATGCGAGCGCAATGCGTTTTGGGCCCCCCTTCCCTGGAGGCGGCAGATCTTGGGTGGGAAATCCTGCGAGATGTGGGAAGAGGAGCAGGGATGGAGGTTGCCAGGCAACTTTAATTCAGCCCTTGACGAACTTCCAGCACTTCGCTTCTGCTGCAGAGCCCAAGCAGCAAATGATAGAACATCAGATCCACCCCAAGCCCATAGTGTCCATCTGTCCATCCATTTGTTTGAGGAGTTTGCTTCTGGCCTTGTGCCCGGGTTGCCCTGCAAGGACATGAGTCCCCCCGGCAGCATCCCCAAAGGCCAGCCCCAAACAAGCCCCGGTTCCCAGCACAGATTTGTAGGGGTAGGATTTGACCCATGGGACTGGGCTGGCGCTGCTGCACAGATATTTCTCAACCAGACAGGATTTTTGTCAACAGCACAAGAAAAAAAATGCAAACTTGCCAAAAGCCCTCCGGGAAGAGGGGACCCGTGCTGGGTCAGGGAGAGAAGGAGCACAGTGACCTCCTGGGAGCCCCTCCCTGGGTTTATTTTAGTTGCTTTCTTTAAACAAAACCATGCTTGACCCTGAGGTGCTTCAGCAGACACACACTAGAGCTTCCGCTGTTCAGGAAGCAGATGTACTTCTCCTTTWCCCAAATTTGGGATTTGGGCACAGAGGAGGGGGGGAAGAGCTGCAACATCAGCTTCTCTCAGAGAGTATCCTGCCCTGCTCCCGACGCAAAGCCCCCACGCAGAGCACAGCCATCGTGGAGCCAGGGAGGCGGGCAGCAGGCTCCAGCAGGCCATGGGAACAGGCTCCAAATTCCCACAGCACAGCCCCCAGTAGAACCAGCAGAGCCCAGAACATCCAGCAGAGGAGAGCACCCAGCTCTGGTCCCAGWAACGTCACGGTGGGGAGGAGACACATGAGGTAGCAAAGTGATGGATGGGAGAGCAAGCGGGGACAGTCAGGGATGTGGGCCAGTTTAAGGGGCACCAGTGCTGGAGGGAGCCAAACATCACTGAAAAGGCAAGCTGAGCAGTCAGCCATAAAAYCAACAACAGCCCAATTTCCGACAGATTTGCCATCCCAGCACCACGCCTTTATCACCCTCCCCCTGCTGCATTTCTCTGGGGGATGCTGCTCACCCCACAAGGGGCAGGGAAACACGATGTCCCCCCTGCACGGCTGCAGGGATCAGGGTGTGTTAGCTTCTCCCAAGCTCCCTCTTTTCACTAATCTCACAAGAACTCGTTCCTCTCCTCCATCAGGTCGGGTCTGACGAGGAGCAGGAGGTTCAAAGGGGCTTCCAGGCAGCAACGGAGCTCAGTGCCAAGTCCTCGTGAGAGCCCTCCAGCCATTCCCATCCAAACCCACCCAAAAAAGTCCGACTGAGAAAATAAGGAGAGCTGCTCTGCCCTGTGCCATGGCTGCCAGGCACAGGGCATGTCTGCTCCAGCTGCTCCTGACACGACACAAGCAGACAGCAAGAGCACAGTGCCCAGGACAGCAGAACAGAGCACCCCTTCGCTGCCCACCCTAATGGAAAAACCAGCAACACTGTCTGTCAGTTGAAACAGCTCCTTGCCTGGCTCGAGCCTGATGCAGAGCTGGCCTGGAAGGGTGCAAGGAGGGGAGGCTGAAGGGCAAACTTTTGGTCCAGCTCAGTGGTTGAACCAAGAGCACCAAAGGGTGCCATGGCCAGCCCAGACTCACAATCCCTGGAGAGAGCAGCAAAACTCCCCTCACAGGAGCAATTGCTCATGTGCTCGAGGCATTTGTTCTTGCCTGAAAGCAGTGAGGGCACGGTCCTGATGGCTCTTCTCTCTCACACAGCACGTATCTCCCCTTTGGAAACACCACRGCAGCAGCCCTGTGTTGACCCCACAGCCTGGGAGCACCTGAGAGTACTGCAGGGAGTCATGCAACAGCCGGGAAGTGAAACCGGATGGTGCCGAGACTCCGTGGCCTCACGCTGACTTCACTCGCACGCCTCCAGCCCGGGACACGGGGGAGGCAGAGCGCAGCCACCCAGCCCTGGGATGTGGGGTGCAGATCCCTGGGGCTCCCACATCCTCCCTTATGGGGAACAGGCAGGCTCCGTGCCAGMAACATCACCTCCAAACCCCAACATGTTCCATCCTTTCCTCATTTGCAGCACGACAAGCTTCACTGCTGGCCGGCAGCCCCTCGGCAGCCCGAACAAACGAGCAGACAGACAGCCCTCCACATCACAGCAAATTCTCCCAGCAAGGGGGCGTCTGCATCCAAGTGGCTCAGCACTGGATGTGATCTGCAATTCAGCCTTCAAAGGCTTTGTGGCTGAAGCACATTGTCTCCTCGGCAGAAGCAGCAAAATAGTTGTAGAATTAAATTCCCAGGAACAATTAGGAAGGAAAAGAAAAAAAATCCCAACCTTAAGTGTAAAAGGACATCTCAAAGCCAGCAGATTTCAGGGCTTTTAAAAGCATCCGAATCCATTTGCCCGTCCCTGTGGCTGCACTATGTTTCATTTCACTGGGCTCATACAATGCAAGACACGGAATTAACTCGGGTGTTTGTTTAAAGCCGGTTTGTCTTCCAGTTKTTTTCCAAAGCCAGGTTTGAGTTTCAAAGATGTTTCTTGGCAATGCCTGGGGTTCCCACCGTCGGGGCAGTGCAGAGCTTTCCCGAGGGGAAACAGAGGCTCAGAAATCACACGCAACCTGGGGTMCCCTTGGAAGCGGGGGCAAGAAGTGGAGCACAACCCAACTTGTCTGGAATGAACACGGGGCTTTCTGCTGCAAGCCTGTTGCTCTCCCTTTTATTTATTCCAAAGATAAACTGTTTTCTTTTCCAAAGTCCAGCAAAACCAGATGACGGGAGCAGTTTTAGGGATTCCAGTTTCAACAACATCTTCTTGTTTCCTTTGCTTTCCCTTGAACAGACTTTCAATTTGGGATGAAACCAAATTTTGATATTCARCTTTGCATTCAAAACTGCACAGCACAAAGCATCTGGCCTTTCCCAGAGCTGTTTGCATACCACCAGCTTTGCTGCCCCAAAATCAGATCCCCACATTATTTACATGGGCTGGGCTTTGTAACAGGCAAACAGTCACCCTCCACCAGGTAACGGAGGTGGGATTGTACCTGGAGGGAGCTTTTAAGCAAAAGCAGAACTCAGAGCACACCCTGAATTGCGCAGCTGCATCCTGGTCCCCTACACCAGTGCCTGAAACCCTCAGCCTCCTCCAAATGCAGAGCTCAGGCCCCAGGAGGAAGGAGGGGGTGGCTTTGGTGATGACCTTGCTACGGCAAAGCCCTCATGCTCGTAAATCACGAGGAGCTGGTGGCACAGCCAGCCAGGGAAGGATGGAGATGGCAGCATTTGCTCCTGAAGCATCAGCCCTGTAGGAGCTCTCAGCTCCCAACACAAACAGGCGCCCACCCAGTACCACGTCACGGAGGCCTTTGCAGTGGGGGTACGTAAAAAAGTCTGAGGGGATCACCACTCCTCCCAGAGAGGCAGCRGGTCCCCAGGACAGGCTCCCCCCTCGTAAAACCACCCATCACATGAGCTGCTTCCCAACAAGTCTCGTCAAGATGCCAAGCAGAGCCGGCGGGCAAGTGCAGGGAAATTCCCCACACGCGGCCAGGCGAGGCTGGCACTGTCCCCACCGCTGCCCTCCTGCACAGGGTGCCAGCAGAGCCCCCTCACCAGCCTTGCTAAGCTCACCTGGATGCTTTTTCCTGGCACATGACCTGGCAGATTTGCTGAATAAACCTCCCAGCTCCAGCAAACCCACTGCATTCCTGGTGGGTAAAGTGGTGAAAGGTTCAAATAGATGTTGGAAAAAGCAGGGGGGGAGAACAAAGCCTCATCTGCAGGAACTGAAAGGGTGGTTGGGGTTTCAGGGTTTTTTCCCCTCAGGTTGCAACACAAAAACAAAGTCCTGATAGGGATCTCTCCTGCTGGGGGGTAGCTCCCTGCCCCTCATCCCTCTGGGCAGAGCGAGCCTGGCCAAACCGAGATGAAGCACAGACCTGTCCTGCAGGGCATGAACGCAGCATCTGCGGCTGCCACGGTCATCCCGCCCAGGTTCGGGGYTCGGATGGGGGTGTCCCAGCCTGTGCCTGCCGCAGAAGGAGGCAAAGCACTCGGAGCACGCAGTGGCAGGCCAACTAGCACCAAAAATGCCGCTGTTGTTATTAATAATTTCCCTGCATCTGAGCAAAACTGCACTCCTCATCCATTTTGGGAAGCCTCTTTGTCTTTGGAGACTGTTTTTCTTGGCACCCGAAGAGCCTTTTCATGGTTCCTCCTCCCACTTCRTGCTCTCAGTTTTAAAGGCCGGGCACAAGTCACAGGCCCACCTGGGCACTGATGGAGAGACAAAGAGAGCCCCAAATACCCGTGCTGCAGGTACCTTCTACCTTTGGATTGGTACGAAAGAAGATGCAGAGAAGCCCCCAGCRCACAAGCAGGTCTGCTTTACCTGGGGGGCATCTGCAGACCCACAGCAATGCATCTCAAGGAGACGAATCTAAACGAGTCAAGGCTCAGACAAGCCACATTCCATGACCACCCCCTGATTTCCAAAGGAAAGGAGAGGGGGGCAGGGATTKCACTGCACCACCCGCATCGGTTTAGTACCTCATCCCAGCTGACCCCAGGTAATGCTCAGCCTCCCCACACACCCCCAGCAGTCCTCATCCCTGCAGACCCTGATCCCCGCATCCTGCTGGGGAAGGAAAGAGCTGTATCCAGCCCTCATGTCAAGGGCTGGTGCCGTCTGTCTGCAACTCCTACCATCGCGTTCCCTCACACCCCCAGCATGTTCCTCCATCACTCCAACCCAGGTCCCCCAGTCCCACCTCACCCCATACCCCAGACCTGTCCCCAAAGAAAGCTCCTGCACTGCCACCAGATTCAGCATATCCCACCTCCCCTCCTGCTCATCATCCCCAAATCCTGACCTACATCAGACCTACCCTGAACCCCTCTCCATCCTGCCTCCCTCTTGTTTCCTCCAACACATTATTACCTGGACTTCATCCACAGCAGGTCAGAGCCCTGCTCCTCTTTCTCTGGACCCTTCCTGTGCGTGCAGCACCCACACCCAGCACCCCAGATCCTGCCTGTGGACTCGGCACCCGGATCCAGCACCCGGATCCAGCACCCGGGCACACAGAACCAGCATTCCCAATCCTGCTTGTGGACCCTGACCAAGACTCGGCACTCCAGATCCAACAGCCCCAACCCTGCCTGTGGATTAAGCACCAGCACCCCGATCCTGCCTGCGGACTCAGCCTGGGATCCAGCACCCAAAGCCTTGCCTGCAGACCCAGACCCGACCCGGAGCCAGCACCTCAGGCCCAACTAAGCGATTCAACACCGGCACCCAGCACGGCAGATCCTGCCCGTGGGCTCAGCCCCAGCCGTRTGCGCGCAGCACCCGCACCCAGCCGCCCGATCCAGCGTCCCGGATCCTGCTGCAGGCGCGGCGCCCAAACCCAGCACCCCCCTGGCCTGCGGACCCGCACCCGCACCGGCTGGGCTGGCGCTGCTCGCGTCCCCTCGGTACTTGCCTGGTTGCGGTGCGGAGCGGTGCGGGGGCGCAGCAGGTGCGGGCGGCGCGGGCGGCACGGCAGGATAGGGTAGGGTAGGGCACGGCACGGCTCGGATCGGCTCGGCCCCGTTCGGCGCTCCGGGGCTCAGCTCGGCTCGGCTCCGCTCGGCAGCGCAGTCCCGGCTGTGCGCGGCCGCCCGTGCCGGACCGAGCCCCGCCGAGCCCCGCACCGCCCCCTGCCGGCAGCGCCGAGTGCGGRGAGCGCCGGCTGSGGCCGCGAGGAGGAGGWGGARGAGGAGGAGGAGGAGSAGGGGAGCGGAGCGGGGCCGCCCCTGGCCGCGCTGCGCGGAAGCAGGTGGCAGCATGTCCCAAGGCACAGTCCCGCACGCAGGGTCGGGATGCTGCCGTGCAGCCCCCGCTCTGCCTCCGGAGCGTGGGGTGGGCCGGGGGCTCACTCAACGCGGGTTTGGGTGATGCAGTCTCCAAAAAGCCCGTGTGGACGCCCTTTGCAAAGTCAGGGAGGCAAAGGACTGGTATCGTGGACTTGGGACTGTGAAGAAGCACGACTGAACATGGATGAGCGTCATCCTCTGCCAACACAGCAAGCACACGCTGCGGGTAACATCGTGCTACAGTCGCCCGTCAGAGCCACCAGTGTCAGCACGGCACAGACCCCAGCCAGTGCCATGGTGCAGATAAAGTTTCTTGCTCCCCAAAATCCCCTCAGCATCCTGCACTGCATGCCTGAGGCACCGTGCCCCATCTTCTCTCTGTTCTCAGCACATATCTCGCCATTCACATGGCGGAAGGTCGTTTGGAAACACAGACAGGTAATGGTTTCTCTGGGGCCCTGTGTGGAGCCTTTTTATCCTGGGTGGCCTCTGCAGCTCCTCCCCATGTGCAGGAGCTGCCAGGTCCGGGCCTGTGTTTGCTCTGCTTTCGTAAGCTCCCAGCACCTGGCCAAGCCTCCCTYCTCACCCCTCTCAGCAGCAGCCTCCTGAAAGCCAAACTCTGAGCCAACGCGGTGTGTAATCAGCAGGTTGGATCTAGGGCAGTTGGAAATCAGCTGGAGCAGGATGGGGAAATGCTGTACCTGCGTGTGCTGGATTACTCGGGGCTGGCAGGGTGGCCGGCTGCTGCCAGCCTACAGAGAGAGCCGTGTGGTGCCCAGTCCCAGTGCCACCACCTTTGGATGCCAGCTCATCCCCTCCGCTCCACACCAACCCCTCCAACYCCAGGAAAGGGACAAAGGCCACCCCAACCCTACACCCTGCAGACCTGGAGCCAGACACACAGCAGCGCATGGGGTTGAGCAAGTTGTGCTGAAGCTGCTGAGCATTGTCTGATGATGAGGGCCAGCCCCAGCTGAACTTCCACCACCTTCTGGACATTTAGGGTCAGTAAAGGCGGCAGGGCTGGGGGTTTCCAAGGGTAGTCTGACTAACGCCATTCTCAAGGCCTCTGACTGCCAGGATCCTGCCTCCTACAAATACTGTGGGTGGGAGGGAGGGTGGCAGAAGTTTGAATCCCCCCAGTCCTCACCCACTGATGGGTCTCAGCTGAGAAGGGACCCATCTGGGTGCTCCTGAAGACAGGTGACTCTGTCACCCTTGCACACACTCACCAAGAAGCCACCATTCCCTCTTGCAGCATGATATCCCAAGACCCATTCCATGTCCCCACTCTCAGAGCAGGAACGCTGCCCACCTCCTCAAGCATTCCCTGCCTTCCCACCCTCACCTCCTGCATGSTCCAGAGGCTAATTACCATTTCCTYCTGTCCCTGGGCAAAACCCCAGCRTCTYCTCCATGCCTCTCTTTGCCTCGCCTCTCTGCCCACCCTGCAGAAGTGGGATGCCCACGCACTGGGAGCCAGGCAGGGTGGTGAGGCAGGGATGCTCTTGGCCATCCTGTCTTACCCAGGGGTGGGGGTTTGGGTGCTGCAAGGCAGCCAGTCCTGCATATCCTCTCCAAACCCCATTCCCTACCTTAGCAGAGGCACAGCTGGATGTTGTGGGGCCAGTTATGGGGAGAACTGGTCCATGAGCAGTGGGAACGTGGTGCCAGGGCTGAGACAGGGCTGCCCAAGGCTCCCCCTTACCCAGGGCACTGTGCCCGTCCCATCCTGCAACAGCTCTCCCTGCCTCCCACATGGCTGGAAGCCGAACCCAGCACAAATTGGAGCTTCGTTAGCTGCTGGCCTTGCAGTAGGATAATTAGTACGTGAGTGCAGAGCAAGCCGAGCCTGGCGCGACCAGCACTGCGCTTTTACAGGCCCGAGCTTGCGAGGCTTTAATTAATTAACACGAGTCATTGGCAGCTGGAAACAGATCTATTTTCAGAGCTTTGCCTGCTCTGCTGTCCCCATGAGATTAACTGAAGGAATTTAGGGCTCCAGGAGGTTGAAGGCCAGGGCCTTCCTCTTCTTTGCATGGCTTTCCCAAGAGTCAGAGAGGGTTCCAGGCAGCAGGAGCCCAAACAAACCCAACCCTGTCCYGCACTTCCATTCCTCTTACCCACAGATCTCTTCTGCCAAGTGGGGAGGTCTGGCTCCTGCTTCAAACTAGCCAAGAGCCAGGAAGGTGCTGGAAGGGGAATTTCCTATTGGGGCAGCTCTAGAATCACAGAATCATTAAGGTTGGAAGCTGTCTCCAAAATCATTGAGTCCAACCTTTGACCAAACAACACCTGGTTAAAARAACCACAGCACTGAGTGCCATGTTCAGTTGTTTCTTGAATACCTCTGGGGATGGCGACCCCACCACTTCCCTCATCAGTCCATTCCAATACTTGACCACATTTATAGGGAATAAACTTTTCATAACGTCCAGTTTGAACCTCCCCTGTGTAGCTTGAGGCCATTTCCTCCTGTCCTATCATTTGCTACTTGGGAGAAGAGGCTGGCCCTCACCTGGCTACAGCCTCCTTTCAGGCACTTGTAGAGAGCAATAAGGTCTCCCCAGAACCTCCTTTTCTGCAGGTTAAACAGCCCCAGCTCCATCAGCTGCTCCTCACAGGACTTAAAGCCCTACAACCCCTGCCCTGGCCCAGGGGACAGCCCAGAGCAGGGGACCTTTTGAGTCATGACACGGTGCCTTGGGAAACCTCCCTCAATGCAAGGTTTTATCCTAAATGCTCWCTCCCTGTTGCTCCAAACAGCCTTTAGGAAAAGGAAATGCTTTCGTGCCCTCATCACCAGCCCAGAGACTGGTTACTGTTTAATTTCTTCTTGTTGTCACTTGAACACYGTGTCCCACAGAGAGGGAACCGGGCAGAGCTGGCTCTTTCTGTCACAGTGCCGTYCATACACTGCTCAGCACTGCCCAGCACTGCTCCAGCCGGTGGCAAAACCAGGCAGATGCCGATGCTCACCCGGCATTTTTGGGTTCACCTGCCTCTGCCACACAATTCTACCCATGGCAGCAGGCAGAAGTACCCACAAACAGCCCCTTCCACCCCTCRGATGCCAGGGAGCCAGGGCAGAGCTGTGGCAGCTCTCATGTTTCACTTGGCACCACACGCCCATCCCAGCCGGCATCCCAAATGATGCGAGGAATTATAACAGGGCCACGACACCGTGAAATATTGATGGGATTAGCGCGGATCAGCTCTCCCAGCACACATGCTGCGCTCACCCCGAGCCGGGGAGACGGCGACCTGCGCGCACTCAGGTTGCAGCTGAACGCTGCCGGCTGCTCCCTGCCAGGGACAGCTTCCCCAGCCACCGCCAGCCCGCAGCCTTCCTGGAGGGACATGGGGACCCCGTCAGAGCATGCAACRATATGATTTAGGGTGCTTAATGCCTGACATTGCTCTGCCTCGAGTGCCTCGAGCCATTGTCGGGCTTGGTTGTAGCTCAGCACCCATTGTCACCCTGGACCCCAAGGGACCCTCACCCTGCCTGCAGTCCCAAAATGTGCCAGGCCCCAGGCTCCAGCAATCTTGCCCTCTCTCAGGTTTATCCTGCACAGCCAAGACTTTAGTGGATGTCCCTGCGCTGGGGTGTCCAGGATGTGACAGGAAACCCCCACTGCTGAATGTTCCCTCTCCAGCTACTGGGAACAGTTTGGTCAGACAGAGGATTTCACTGCAGATCATGGAGGTGTAAATACRAACAACTTAGCAGGATCAAATAGCAGCCAGGATTAAATTAAAAATACACTGGCGGGGTGCACACCAKGGGAGCAGCATGTCACAAAGGACTCAGTTTTGGAGTTGCAACACTAACAGGGTGTCAGTGCCCATCAAATCCATGGGGTTGACCAGGATCCCCAGCCTTTGATAGGAAATTGCAGTACCTGCAGCCTGCCTTTCCTTTCCCCCAAGTAAGAAAAGTGAGATAAAACTCCAGATCTGGGATTTGGTTTGCCAGCCTCTGCAGCCCGAGAAGCAGCAGGCATCCGATTGTTTCAAGCTCCTCTCCAGACTGGTTTGAAAGTCAGCTGGGAGTTACAAAATCACGGTGCTCCAGCAGCTGGGGTTTTATGAAACCCACAAAGGAGTTGTGAAACTCAGGCTAAGGCTGTGCCAGCCCACATCGTGGCGTGARGCATGTTATAAAGTCAAAACCACCAGCGGAAAAACGGGTACTTTCCCCTTTCAACATGAGAAAGCAACAAGGAAATCAGCCTTTTCTCCAGGCCCCTCCATCCCTCAACTACTCTGCATTGCTGCTTTACCTGCCTCCATGGACAAAAAAAGCGCCCAGTGGGGAGCACGCCAGCCCCACACCACGGGGTCAGTCTCACTGCCTCAGCACCCAYCATCTCATCAGCCCCCTTTGTCCCCCGCAGCAGCAGCCTGCCCAGATTCCAGGCCAGCAGAGCTGAGTGAAGCAGAAGGGCAGAAAAGACCCAGTGGTGTTGCCTGGACTCTGACAGCAGCACTTRGGGCTTCCCAGCAGCTGAGTACACACTCACCAGGCTTGGCTTTGTTTCTTGAGAGTGTTACAGACTCGTCAAGCCAAGCGTGATGCTCCACCGATTAGCCCCCGGGAAAAGAAAATATTCCAATGGGCACAGAGCATGAAAGGCTTGGTAGCCTCTTCCCTTCAAATCATTGAGCAAACTYTCCAAACCACTGTTTCTTCAGGCTGAGAGCCAGCAGGGAAAATTACAATTGCAGAAGAATTTGTCTGAGAAAGTTATAAAGAGATGGAAAAAGGCAGGGGCAGACCAGAAGAGCCAGCCCGTGCTGCAGCCTCTCCAGCCCAAGGCTCAGCTTCAGGGAGGGACGGGACTTTTTCCCCCCCCAGTGAAGCACAGAGTGGCTGCCTCGACTTCCTGCAAGATCAGATGCTGCATTTCTCCTCCCACAAATGTTCGGCAGTGGAAATTGGGATGTTTTGCCCAAGGCCATTTGTTGATGAAGGCTGCCAGGTGCCGGCAGCCCCAGCCGCAGAGCCAAGCACMGTGCCAGGGCAGATTTTCTCAAGGGAGAAGCAGCTGAGTCACAGCAGCCTGCGATCCGTTCCCACAAGCCCGGCTGCAAGAGACGCACGGGAGTTCACGGAGGACAGGCGCTCACACAGGGATCTGGCAGCTCTGCTYCGCTTGTCTGCAAACCTCTCTGAGCCAGCGGAAARCATCTCCTGGCTCAGGATCTGTCGGCAGCGTGCCCTCGGGGAAGGGCTGGTGAGACTGCGGGAGGGCAGGGTCCTGACCTGCCTCTCAACCAGGCAGAGCTGCTTTGGGATGTTCCTGCAGCAGGGAGGGGAGCGCCAGCAGTCACAGGGAAACCCTTTAGAGGATGGARTTGTGGGGCTCGGTGTGGGGTCTTGTCCCAGCTCTGGGGCAGGAGCAGGGCACAGGGGGCTGCAGGCAGAGGCAGAGCTCCAGGAGAGGTGACTGGCTGGGCAGGACATCAGCAATCCCTCCGCCCATCTGCAGTCCCAGCTGCTCCCGGTAAAAGTGGGCAGGCTCCAGGCTGGCCGGGGAGCACAGGGGAGTCTCTCTCTCTTTCTGCAGTGGGGCACAGCAGGTCAGGTCCCTGCCACACACTGCCCAGAGCAGCAACACAAATACCTGGGGCTGCATGAGGGCTGGGATAAGACTGGTGGCTTTTAAAAGCTGCCCTTTTGGGTGAGCCAGCCTGCACCCCGCAGAGCTAAAGGCAGGAAGGTGTTATGGTCCCCAGCATCGCCCCTCTGGGCACAGCCACCAGACAGGGTCCGTGTCCCCATGGCTTCACCTTGGGGCTCCCGGTGTCCCTGTGCCCACGCCACCTCTCTCCCAGCCCTGCTTCCTCCAGCCCAATGCTCGGCTGAGCCRTGGGCATCCTGCCCCTCCTTCCCAGGCACCGAACCCCAGCACTGCCATCTCTGCCACCAAAGAAGAAACCCGAGCAGCACAGTAAATAACCCCCACACACACAGCAGAGCACTGGCAAGCAGAGCCCGGCACATCCATCATTCTCACAGTTTTTCTTCAGCTCTGACACTTTGATAGGGGCGAGGGGGTGGGGAAGGAAAGTAGCTTCCAAAATTTATGAGCTAGGATTTAAAAATACAATCTCCCAGAAGCACTGCAAAACCCAGGGATGGCGAAGGCGAATGGCTTAGAAGTTGCCTTTAGAAATGAATGCAAAAGCTGTGCCTGCCTSGGAAAGAGGGATTCGAGAGACCTGCATGGCTGATGTCACAAACCACGTCCCTGGTGGGATCATTTTGCAAGTCACAGCTCTCCGTGCCGTGCATTACAAGTGAAATGAAAGGTGGAGGTAACAAACGATGGGTTAAAATCCCTCCAGCCCAACGCTAATGTCACCCTCAATGCAGACAGGATTTGGACTGTCACCTTCAATTTCCCGGAGTTTCTCCTCTACATCCCTGACCTCCCACTGGTGCATGCAAAGCCAGCCTTCCAGCCCTCTTGGAAACAGATCCCCGTTASGCAAAGGAAAGAGCTTGTAGCTGTAAATTTAGCTGAAAACATCTCTGCCACAGGGAATCATGTATCAAATAATAAAGCCAAACGAATGTCAGGAAGAACAACCACAATATTGGAGTCCTTGGTCTTTACAGATGGACCGTCCCTCAGCAGGGTGCTGCAGAACGAACAGCTGAAAAACGTTACCCAGTCATTAAAAGCATCTAAAAGTAATTTAGCCTGWGTGACAATGATGCTCAAAGCAAGTTGTTTGTCTGCTCAGATAAAATGAGCTATTTCAAGCTTGCCTTTTGTTGTAGCTTTCTTTTAAAGTCAGAAAGGACTGAAAAAACCACTGAGCTGACAGCCTTGCCAGCAGAGCCCTGGCGCTGTGGGGAGCATCACCACGRGCTGCTCTGATCCCCCCTGCCATCRCTGTCCCGTATTCCCTGGAAGGATGCTCAGAATGATCCGGGAAGATGGTGCCCRGGGCCACTGCAGCATCTCTGCTGAKTTACCGTGCCRTTTAGGATGATGGTTTTGCTATGGAAACATCTCACTCCTAACAACAGATCTGTCAGCACGTGTCCCAAAAGCAGACCAGCATTCATTACATGGTGATTTTTGCTTCCCTGTGATGGAGSCCAGAGAGTTACCCTTCCCATGCTTTTCTTTTAAAAAAAAAAAACCCAACAAAAATCCAACAAAACTGAACAACCCGAATATCTGGGCTCACCCATCAGTAGCATGGCATGAGCCCAGGATTCATCTAAAATCTCCTCGTAAGCATATTTTTTGGTGGGCTCTTAGGGCACACAGAGCATTTCAAATGCCCAGTGTTAAATATTTCAGGTGAAACATAACTCTTCTAAGTGCAGCCAGCCTTACTCTGGATCTCCAAGTCAGTGAAATTTCCCAGCAGCCTTCAGGAATTGATTTGCTTCTTGCTGGTACCTTCTCTCTGTGCTGTTCAACTGAGTTAATGTATTCCAAAACCTGATTTTTTTTTTCTCTCCCCCTACATAATCAGATTTTTTGGAGGCTGCAGTGAGATGCCTTACAAGCAGTTTTTATCCTTAGGTGTTTTCTGAGCAGGCTGCATCCATCACGTCCTGGTGCTTTAGCACATCTCTGTATGAACGGTTCATTCAGGAGTCAGCTGAATTCCTTTGATTCATGTTCCTGCATATCCATATAGCTAATTCACCTTTATTAAAAGACTAAAAAAAAAAGGGAGAAAAATAGAAGGGAAGGAGAGGAGCTGTTAGGAAGGGCAGTGTCGAGGCCAGCAGAGCGAGTGCTGGAGGGCCGGGTTAATGAGCTGCGTGGCTGCTGCTGTCCAAGCACCCAGGCTGGCTGGAGCCAGGAGCTGCTGCCCCAGCAGGGCTGACTCAGTCCTTCACTGGGCAGACATGAGCTGCAGGGTCCTGCACCCTCTCTGGAGAGTCCCTATGCTTTGGGGTCCATGGTTAACCTCACTTGCTTGAATCTCCTCCCCGATATTTTCTACAGCAGGGTCCCTGTGTGTGTTCAGCTTGGGCCAAGCCCCCTGCACAGCCCAAGCTGCATCCCTGTGCTTTGGGAAGGAGGTGAAACACGAATATGGAAAAATGGATCTGCCCTCACATCTCACAGGAGCAGCACTCTGTTCACTGCCGTGGGCTGGACAAGGACACTGCCCCCCCTCGCCTGTGCCAGCAAGGGCACTGCGCTGTGCCCTGGCAAGGACACTTCCAAGGAGAGGGAGCAGGGATTTGAGAGACATTCATCACGATCATTTATTCCTGTCATTTCTGACCCTCAGGGTAGGAAGAACATCAGAGCACTGCAGGCACAAAACAACAAGCTTTGTAGGTCATATCAGCGTGTAAAGTGCCATTAGGAACCACAGCACGAAGCATGAATAATACTTCCTTTATTCCATCATATACCTCAACGCCCTTTAAATAAATGCAAATGGGTTTTTGTGGACGAGGTTTGTACGAGACGCCTGCTCAAGGCCACGGGGCTGAAATGGAGCTGGAGCAGTAATTTTGGTCTCTTCCACTGTGACAAGTCAGAGTGTCTGCAGCACTGTCTCATGGTGACAGTCCAAGCCAAGCCAGGCAAAAGAACCAGGAGAACACTGTAAATCTTTCTYGCAYAGATTTATGCTCTGCCCATTAAACYAGAACCACAAAACACATGTCCTTCCAYGCTACCCTCCTCTCTCTGAAGGACACCAGAGCAGGAAAAAACTTTGAAGGACTCCAAGCCTGCAAAGGGACCTTCAAGATCCAATCGCATCATTTCTGAAAAACCACCACCAGTCAACCTCGACGGCTTAAATCCTGAAATCCTTTCAGCAAATAATGACCTCGATTGCTAAAAAATGATCAGATAACGCAAAGGCAGAGAGAGATGCGCAGTGACTCATCGCCCCCCAAGCAATTGAACTCCCTTTGGTCTCAGCCGGAGCGGGGTGAGGTTGCCCCCAAGAGGCAAATCTGACACAGCAAGTAGAGAGGGAAAATGCTGAATTGTGCTCTAGAGGTATCACGTGGGAAAGATCTTTTTTTAAAAAATATCCTCATCTGCTCTTATTTGTACTTCTCCCTAGCTGCAWACAGCAATGGATGGGGTGGGAGGGGAGAGGAAGGAGGTCAGCTCTGGCATGTGGTTGGCTGTGTTCTGCTGGAGCTCCTGAACCACACAACTCGTTTGCCTAGTCTCACTCACAGGGTCATTATAAAGATCAAAAAATGTCACTGAGTTTTCTTCAGCCAAATGAAACATTTGATCCCATACACCTCGCTAGGCTCCTTCGGAGCACGGGCTGGCACCACCTTCAACAACAACTTCTGCCTCGGGAGCGGAAGGAGAGATGCGATGGTGGACACGACTGACAGTTTGGAAACCGTGAGATGACACGACATGAAATCCCTCAGCTGTTCACATAAAGCATACAGGCGGTAACACCACACTGGACCAAATCCTAGCACCTTGCAGGGGCTGAAGGAACAGGGCAGACATCTGGGATMTCTTCCCAGCACATGCTCCACCCTCCAGGGATCAGCAGCCTGAAGCTTTCTCAGCCAGGAAGAGCTGCTTTCATTTCATAGACCCCCCGCTGCATTTTTCTGCCGCAAAATGCTCTTTGAACCTCTAAGCTTTTAGCATCCACAACATCCTGAGGCAAGCAGATCCCCAGCTCCTGCCTCTTTTTGTTTGCTTTGAGCTTTCCTGCTCATAAAAGAACTATGGAGTCTGAAGCCATATTACAGAGCGCCACTGAATGGCTTCTCCTCATTTGCCCTTTTTCAGGCCGTTTGATTGTTGAGCTCTCCATCCTCCTTTCCAGCTATTTCAGAGAGACGCAGCCGACTCAGGGCCGCTGCAATTTATTCCCGTCCTTTACACACGCACCCAGACTCGCTCACAAAGGGCTAAACCTGTGACATAACCAAGGATTTAATTGTTCCTGCAGTTCTTTTCGAGAGGACACCGTTTAAACACCCAAGCTGAGATGCACCCAGGGTACTCACTGCTCCTGCASCAGGCTCCTCGTGGGTCCCCCTGTCCTGCTCAGCCGGAGAACATTCCCGCATCCCCAGCACGAGCCCCTGCCRCAGCACCTCGGCTTACTGTCAGCTCCAAACTGGAAGCGTCATCTCCAAAATTACTGTTGMGCTGGCTCCTGCCAGACTCTTAATTAGAGGAAGGCTGACACAGTTTCTCAGCAAACGGCGTTCGCATACTGCGGGAAAAAAACAGAATGAGGGCAAGAGGAAAAATGGGCTAATCAGAGAAAATCAACCAGAGGGAAAAACACATCGTGTTGTGCAAACCTTACCATAACAATACCAGAGCACAAAATACCGGGGGGGAAAAAGGATTAGTGCACAGGGGAGGCAAGCAGCTCCGCAAAGGTGGAGGAGAGCTGGCATGCGGTGCAGCATCTCAGCATCCTCACCTGGCAGGCCTCTCCCCACAGCCTGGTTAGGACAGAGGGGACAGCTCAGCTTCCAGCACGCAGATCAATGTGTCTGAGAGCCTGGACGATGCCGTCTGAGGAGCCCACGGCYGCCCTGCGTGATTTATGCTGCCTTTATAAAAGCCTGCAGTGTGAAAAAGCAGGAAACTGAATGCCTTGCCCCTCTCTCCCCACCGCTGCGCCTGGCAGATTTAAGCTATTGTTTTTATTCCAGCTGCAGCCTGGCTTTCAGTCCGGAGAGGAAAGGGATCCTCTGCTCCTGCATCTGCTCCGAGAGCCCCGAGTTTCAGCAGGCTCCGGGAGAAGAGAGCCTGAGACCCAGAGGCAAAGCCCCTGATCCTGCGTGCCGAGCCTCAGCTCGGGTGAAGGACCCTCCCCGTAGCACAAAAGCAGCACAAATCCATTTACCCTTTCTGCTTCTCTCTGCGAGGGGGAAGGAGCACCGCTCGCCGGGCTTCAGGCAGCTTCGGCCGCAAATGCAATCCTAAAGGAAAGCACTGGGACAAGGGTGTGTGAAAATGGCCCCTTTATCCACTCCTACACACCATACGGGCCAAACCTGCCTTGAAAAGCTTTAGGTTTCCCCCCAGGCTGATGGCAAAGGCGCTTTGATGACAATGAAGGGAACAATTCCAGTGGAGTTTCCACCCCCTTCCCTGTGACCTCCCTCCAGGGAACTGGGAGGTGGCAGGAAAGCTGAAGGAGGTGGAACATTTGCAGCAGCTCACCGTGCAGAGACACGGGAGACATCCAAAAAAGTACAATGTATCCGAACGCCACTTAAAAGCAGCTGAAAGTATAGCACTGGCTTTCACCATCCAGACCGAAGTATCAAGTTGGGAAGACGCGAATGTTTTTCTTCTCTCACCACCCAGCCTTGCTTTTGATACCAGATAAAACACTCCCTTTCAAATTCSTGACTGCAAAGGCGAGGAAGCGCTGGCTGAAAAAAGCATCAGTCAGGCAAATCTAAAAGCCTCTCGGCTTTTAGAGAAGAGAAGCCCGTCGAGGAATTTACTTTCTCTAGAATCCTCCCCATCATCAGCCGGTCCCAACACTGAAAGCCCTTTTCAACGCGTGATAAGCAGGGGGCCCTTCCTACCTTTTACCAGTAAAGCCGCCAAAATATCCACAAGACAAAACATGAGGGTATTGCACAGCCTGGGGGGAACATGGAAAAACTGCAATTTAAACAACATTAAGAGAATTCTGCTAAGTTTAACCACAAGGAACAAGCTAAATCCACTAATGATTGTCTGACCTCTCTGGGCAGCTCCTTTGGAACTCCTCTGCAGCTGCTTAGGCTCCTGCAAGCTCATCAGACCTCTTCTCTGCTGAGAGTCAGCCTTTTCTCWCTTTCAGGATGAAGAAACAAGCGCGAATATGCCAGTGGAAACATCTGCCCTTCTGGCAGAGGGTGACRTTTGCCACAGGAAAACTCTGGGCAAGTTTTCCAAAAGCTTATAAACCCGAGGAATGAGACCCCAGAAAAACTAGGAGGGTCATCTTCAGCAGAAACCTGATTTGCCCTTTTCAGTAAAACAAAAAGTTGTACAACTAGCACAAAACAGTGTAAGACAAATAAAAAAACCAAAACACAAACCCAAAGCCAGGGATACTGTGCTATACATACAGCTCCTCTGGGAAAGAAAGCAAACATACGAGACCAGTGTTAATTCTGTAGCTCCAGTATTCCTGTTGGTGACCGGATCAGCAGAACCCAAACTCCTGGAAGTACTTGCTTCAATCTCCACAGCAGCACAGTCTCTATCACAGCCCTGTGCCCAAGTGCTGGCCCCAGGACACTCAGAACTGGTGCTGGACAATGCTGAGCACAGGAATCTCTAACAGAGACAGACCTGGCTTTCTGTGTCGGAAAACCAACWCTGCAGTATCCATCCCTCAATATTAAAAGACTTTTTCCACACTGAAGTGCTGCCTCTGAAATGCCTTTGCAGACATCTAGCCCGCTGCTCCACCAGTAATAAAAACACCCTTCAGGTGTTYCAGTCACCTGCTTTTCCCAGACTAAATCATCAGCTTTGGGGACTTCAGAGAGTTCCTGCAGCCACTGCATAAATGATGTGTCCTACTGACCTTCAGCCAGCCCTACSTGCAAGTCATTAATCACTTCTGAAATCCCCAACAGAAACAATGAGAATATGAGATGCACAAAGTTTCACTGGCAGGTTTCTTCAACTTTAAAACCAAAAGTGTTTGTGTTATTTTAAGACAGAGAGGCTTGTCCGAAAATTAAAAAAAAAAAAACAAGGAGCTACATAAATTTATAATCAGACTTTAATTTTTTTTGTTATTACCGCAAAGTACACCTTCTTCCACATGAAATGTGATAATGGGGCTCTTAATGCAGCCAATATCGTATCAAAAGATAGACCTCAGTGCAAAATGCTTCTCTGAAGACATACCAAGCAGTTAAGACCTTCAGTGTGCAAAGAACCTTTTCCAATGCGTGTAAGTCCTGGCTGGGGACAAGTGAGTTGGCAAAACGCGAGGGCTGCAGGGTTTGCTATTTCACTGCCAGGAGCCCCTTGTAAAGATTCCATAGTGATGCTCAGGGATCTCCTGTGCAAGGATTCTGATGAGCACCACTTCAACCCACATCCAGACTTCAGCAATTGTGGAATTACTCCTCAACCACAAAACAGATGGAAGAGAAGTCCAGACAAAGCAGGAGTGTGAGAGAATGTATACACAGGCATTAACCATGAAAACACAGCACAGGCTGAGCTGAGAATGATTTCAAGACTGTCTCCATCTATAGTGAGCTAATCAGCTGTGAACCCAAGAATTGTAACGTGCCATAAGAACAAAATAGGACCTGCAGCCATTTTCTTTGTGAAAAAGAGCCCATTTTTGTCCAGGGACATTTAACTAGAAAGGCGTGTCTGGTTTTATTTTTTGTTGTTCTGTTAAATAAAAGTAAATATCAAACTGGTTATTTTATGTGGAAAACCCCCAAATCTCAGCAGTTTCAACATGCTTTGAACTGCAATACAAAAGCTGTTCAACTAAAATTCCCTCTTTTCTTCAAAATACACAAGCCAGCAACATTAACTTCACACAGTAAGAAAATATATACAGATTAAATACAGTAAACATTCGGCATTTTATTTACCTTTATACAATATTAGTGAAAAAAATATAAACATTAATAAAATTACATACAATATATTCAACAGAGTGAGCAATTATTACAAGAGGGAAGGCAGATAAGTTATCAAAGACAGAGCAAAAGATGGCATTGACATAACTACATAACACGTGAAAGAAAAACATTTAGTATGAATTTGCAAATAAAATACATTTCCTCTAAGACACGTCCATTCTACAGCAGCTCCTTTATATGTAATATACATAGTCAAAGTTGAAGATTTTGGGGTTGGCAGTTCTTTTGAGCCTTATTTTACATTCTTATTATACAGAATTCTTCATACAAGACAGTAATCCACAAGAATTAAAAGGAAACAGTATTATAAAACACATGTTGATGTTATAAAAAAATCTCACTTATTACCGGAATCCCCATTGGTGCTGCTACCCAACACTTTAACCTTCTCTTCCTGTATGCACCCACCCTACAGACAGAACAGAGTGTAGGATTTCAGTGATGACATTTGTACAGAGAGCACAAAAGGAGATCACACCTTCCTCTGATAATTTCATAAACAGCTCCTGGAGCTTAGAGCACATATTGTGGGCGCAGCAGGACTTCACGCCAAGGAATTCAGTCTTATATGGCTTTCCACAGTCTTTACATAGGTGAGCCAAATGCTGTTCTCAAATCTCCACTGAGATAATATTTCAGGATTAGTATTTTTCTCCATTTTGAAAGAAAAAAATACAAAATACAGCAGTTGCACTAAGAGACACTGGATGTTCATATCAATTCTGCTTTGCAGATTACCATGATTCAGCCCAGATCTGAACCACTTCCTCACCTGCTCAGAGCAGGGGAGGTCTAACAATGCTTCTGAACTCATGTTCCATGTCACAGAGCAGTTCTTCTCCAGCCAACCTAAAACAATCCATGCAGGTACGTGCTGGCAAGAAAATGAATACATACTGTTTTCAAATATGTCYTGTGATTAACAAGGGAAACAAGAAAATTTCCCTCAGGTTTCAATATGGTAATACATTTTTAGCCAATTCTGATAGGGCTATAGGAATGGCTGGGGTTTTTTTCAGTTTATCCACTTCAATTTTACRGAAGTAGAACATTTGTAGTAAAAAACAATGTTAGTCAAATCCGATCCTCATGTGTCTAGTATTTGCTTGTATCAAGCTCAAGTTCTAATTCAGGTGACTGACTTCTTCTGTTCCAAACAAGGTGAAGTTCCACCTTGGGGATGTTTGGTCATCACTGTGTGTCTTTCTTGATTTCAGTTTCTCTGTTATTTTCCCTTAACCAGGCAAGATTTCATGAATCTGGCTCCCAGAAGTCATGCAGTTTTCCCTAAAGAGTAAAAACAATTTAGTATACAAGTCAGAAACACAGTATGAGAAGAAATGAGCAGAGTAGGCATTGCTTAGCTTGGGAGCACCACAATGTGCTGGAAAAAGTCCCTGCAACTTTATTCTGAAACACTTGCCAGTTTCCCATATGTGAATCAACCCCAAACATCTCTTAAGAAACAACTCTGAAAGACCTACATCATTATCAACTTTCATTAATTACTAAGCAGATTCTGCAGTCATGTGTTAACACAGGTCACTACCTGCTCTAGAACATGAAATATCACACACGCTACACACAACTTTGTTTTTTTGCACATTGTTGGGAGCAATTAGTAATCTTTACAAATGGTTAATTACACAGCTTTTAACTGCAATCAATACCAGGCATACATGTATAATTTAAATTTAAATATACTCTGCATTACCATAAAGCTAAGCTTTTCCAAGAGACATAATTTCATGTTCCAAGCCAGGACTCAGTTGTTCAGATCACAGTACAAAAGAAACCTTACAAGCCAAGGCTGGAAGAAACAGCTCCGAACTTTTGGTATCAGTAAAATTTATCCACCCATTCCACCAAGGCCACAGGTAGTGGTGTCACAAAGGTAAATACTTCTGAGAYTTACCATGGCATTATTTACTACTGCATACTTTTACAAACATGAGAGGCTTTGCCTAATTGTGGCATAATATTTGACACATTCAGAGGGGGAGGAGTTGTGGAGAGCCTATGTGGATAAAGCCCTGGACTCAAGAAGTCTCACTCTCACATGGTGCCAGATCACAGCAGGAAGTGTCTCACTGCATTCCTGTCCCAATGTCCTTTTGGAAGCATCTGTTAATAGCTGTAATGAGTGACAGGCCCTGTGACTCGACTCAGGACTGGGATTTCCAAGTACTATGCACACCTTTACAAAAAAGYGCTTTAAACAATGGAGAGGAGATCTTGGTTTTAGTGAAGCCAGCAAAGTAAGAATTTTAATTGAAGTCCATTCTAATATAGCTAAGAGCATTCCACAGCCATGCTATCTATGAAGAAAAAGAAAAGCCCTTTAAAAGAATATGCTATTTTCAAGCACTAAAAAACGAGTTTAATGCACCCTGCAATGTGGAGAGAGAAAATGGTTTCATTACAGTACCTGAGAAAGCCGAGTGCTTTGTATCACGTCCTGCCATTTGCTATATATCGTAGCAGCCAAGCATTTTACCTGCAAATGCAGACTGATTACTTCAGGCCATTCATGTTCAAAAAGACAAAATCATACCCTGTGTTCCCCTGCAYGGTTTCAAAATTATAAAACCCCAGATAATCCAACATTCAAGGTTTACTGGAAAGGAACAATTTTATTGTCACCAAGTGTCACCATCTTAACTTCAGATCCCTGTGACTCTGACTTTAAAGTAATGCACTCCACAAACACATTACAGGCACATGACTCCCGAGGTTAAATGTTTGGAATCACCATGCAAACTTCTGGCCTCCAAACACCATCTCATCCCTGGGTAATGAGGTTTGTCACACAAGCCTGACTGTACCTAGAACAGGTGCAACTGCAACCACAAAAGCCAACAATGCAGCACTGGCTGCTTCTGAACCCAATTCCTTGTACATAAAACTGTGCTTTTTCAAAACCAATCACATGCAGGTGTTTAATCCAAGCCATTGGCACTGAGATTTGTTTCATATGCTGTGTTAAAACCCAACACAGTGGCATTCTCCAGAAGTTACTGCTGTGTTGCACAAATGAAGCAATGGAGAAAACCAGAGTAATATTTTCCCCTCTCAGTGCAAAGGCAAATAGAAACAAAAGTGAAAGCAACCAGTCAAGGCAAGAGTAATTAACTTGTTAAAAGGATCCATGCTYCACTAATCTGGCTGAATAAGAAAAGAATGTTTTTGWGAGGTAAGGAAGSACACAACTGCAAAYGTCTGATTTAAAGCTGAASAAGCCAAGGCTTTTCAAAGCTGAGGCTGGTCACTTTATCACTGGGCTGACTTGGTTTGCTACAACATGCAAAGCATAAAGGTCACAAAATTAGGACTACCAGTAGTAAGCCACACACCACAAAGCAAACAAAAGGCAATTGTCCAAGCTTGATGCTACGTTACATACACTGTTGGCTTAAATCCATAACATTTTTAATTAACTCGTTCATTTGAAAAAATAAAATGGAGACTCATGCAAGACAGGCAACTTTTTCAGTCCTCTGCAGCCTGACTTGCATGTAGGCTCTGCCCTTACTACTGGAGTCAGCCAGCAGAGACTGCCACAAAGAGAAACAGAGCAACTCTGTGAGCCTAGAAGTTGAGATGGCTAAAAGGAAGACCAGTCAATTTTAGAGCTGTTAAGAATCCTGTTGTTAGTAAAAGGAGTATTTCCAGTGAATTTAATTAGGCATATATTTATCCACATGAAAACATATGATGCAGACAAGAAAAGTCCAAGGAAAAAAACCCCAAACGCATGAGGTACTCCTAAAATTTCCAGGGCTGGGATGAGGAAACAACATACAACACAAACACCAAAAACCACCTCAAAACCAAAACAAAACAGAAAAATCAAATTTTGTGTCTTACCTTACACCGATAAAACAGCCTTGCATCTTCCCTAATATCACCTTTCACGTGCTTATCTAAAGCACGACAAAGCTTCAGTAACTGTTGCTAAATAAAGACAAAAATGTACAGCTATTAAATCCTCCATGTCGAAACTATAGGGTTTACTCATATATATCCATTAAAAATTACATGCTTCCGTTTGAATTCTTCTCAGAAACACACAGTAAAGACAGGGAGACAAAAGAAAACAAGATCACAAGATCCTCTATCTGTTGCTGGCATGCTCCTGGTAAACCAGATCTTAGAATTTTTAAAAGCAGCTTCAAAATACAGCAGAGCTTTACAACACAAATTCTAAAGTTCCTACTATTTAATTTGCAAATTCTTTCTGCCCCCAAAATAGTGAACACAGTACAGTGCCATTCACATCTTTTATCAGCAAAAAAAGTTCTGAAGCTACAATAGCTAAAAATACCCTTTTCAGTAATGATGATTCAGGTAATTTCTTTTGTAGGAATTGGCTGAGCAGGTAAAATATAACCAAGGTTTATGCGCTGATCTTTTATTTMTCTCTAAATTTCTGATTACTTTAATAAAGCAGTTTTGCACTTCATGATCTCCTGATAATGATTCCCAAGGTCTTTCACATTCTATTAATTTCTTCATAAAATTCCTGTTTTCAATCTCTCACTTAACAGCTGCCAAGAGGCTCCGCTCTGCAGAACAGGTGAGACATGCTGAAATTCTATTTATAAACATTTGCTGGTGTCTCAAGGCCACCACAATTTATCCCCCTCTAACTGGAAGAGGGCCAGAAGTTAAATAATCAGATTGATTTTACATGAGTCTAGCCTGCACWATCTTCAGCCACACCCCTCTTGCCACTGGATGGCTAAAAGGTCAGAGAATAATACAATCTTTCTTCATTGAGAAATTGAGACATTAAAARAAATAATTGAAAATACCAAATTCTCCACAAATCTAAGTAGTACATTGAGATACTTAAGCCTCCATATGCAACCAAATATTACTGCTTTGTGTCTCTCAAACAGGTCATGACAGATTTCTTAAAAGCCAAGAGTGATTCCACAGAGCAGCAGSTTTACACAAACACCTTGCAGAAAGCAATTCCCAGTAAATGATCACAGAAATCTGAACAGGAATATTGAAAGGCTAAGCAGAAGGTATTACTTAGCAGATGTTCACATCACATGGCACAAAGGAACAATCACTACAGAGAAAAGCTACAGCCCTTGCTTTCACTTGCTCCATCCCAGCACAGGAAACTGTAACGTGCTTGAAAATATTTTACTGGATATTTTTAAAGTGGTTTTCTCCCAGAYAGAAAAATTTCAATCCTACTTCCAAAGTTGATAAGATTATTTGACTTAGAATTTCTGTGTTGAGTTAATCTCCAGATACTCTCTGAGAAAGATTAACACAACAAATGCCTGCTCATCCACAGCCTTATGTTTGGAAGAAGCTCTGTTTGCAGAAACACAGAAGAAAGGTTTCCTTTCTCTGCAGTAAACACACTCTTCTGCATTTACCTTGCCCCAGAACAAAAGTTTCTCCCAGTACTATTATGCTCTGGTGATCTTCTATCACATATCTCCTACCAAAACAAACTGAGTGTGCAYGATAAACAATATTTTAAAATCTAAAGGTCTAACCACTGAAGTTACTCACCCTTTGATTAGAATTTACAACATCAAGGAAACTGGCTTCACTGACTAGATGAAGGAGGACGTAGATTAGGTAATATACCTGGAGAGAAATCAAAAGAGCTTTAGCAGTCAAAGCACCATTATAACTCCTCACATTTAGAAACAGCACTCTCTGCTTTCCGGAACGAATCCTCACAACAGGCAGGTCAATGGACAAGTATACCAATGTATCTGCCTAAATAACTATCTTGAAACAGTATATTCATGTATTAGAAACATTGTAAAACAGTATTACACTGTTTTACCTAACTGAACCAACCCATAAAAACTTCTGTGGTTTTAATAACTGAAACTTATRTTCAGCAGTTAGCTCTATTTTCCCATCATCTGCCTCCAGATCAAATCACTTGCTGAGAGATTCCATGRTAACCACTCAAATAACCAAACCAATATTCAATTTTTTGCATGGAYGGAAATACTACATTTTTCTAACACTTGTTTATGAGAAGAGATTAATAAAGGATTCATAAATCTTTTTCTGAAGCCTGCAGGTGAAGGTTTGGCTCAGCACCAAACAGTTTTTACTGATTACATCAGAAGGGAGGGAAGATCATCCTCTAATTACAGAAGTTGGAACTCAAGACATCCCCATGACTCATAAAATCTGACCATTTCCCTGTTTGTAAAACAGCCCCATACAGGCTCCTTCACCACGTGCTATTTTTTCCTTCCTCCATGACTATAGCCAAAATACTATTTTAAAGATGAACAGTAACAAAACAGTGTATTCACAGCTCACATACAGAAATGTCCATTGTTAAAAAGTAAAAGAAACATTCTCCAAATTGCATAAAATATATAATATTTAAAATATATAAAAGATGCATAAAAAACAAAAGCAAGAAAGCACTATTAGCTATATACCTCATGTTCTAGTTCTGCATGGTTTCCATCAACTTTCTGCTCCTTCAGTTCTTCTCTCATCTTCCTCAGTAGATAAGAAGGTTTCATACACACCAGAAAGTCATGCAGAAGAAACATCTACAGATACAAACATTGACAAATTGGACTAATTTACTGACAACAGAAAATTGGAAACCGAGTGCCACTTCAGTATTAGTTGCCATTAAGACAAGAACAGGAAAGGGATTTTTAATTAAAAAAARGAAGTTTTCATGCTTTGGGTGGTTTTGGTCTATTCACAGACTTAAGTGCTTGTACATTGCCTCAGCAAAAGATCTAACSTAGGAAAACAGTGTGTCTCCACATGAATACAAAAGGAAGACTCAAGGAAGTGTAGACCTCTTTCCAATGTCCAAAATTAATGTTTAGGCACATAAACAAGCACAAGCTGCAGAACATACAGATTACACATGGGCAAATACACTTTTAACACTAATCTRAACAGAAAATTATTTTGCATAGTCATTTTGCAAGGTTCTTGAAAACAGGCTTACAGTATTAAAACATAAAACAAAAATGTACATGTTTTCTAAATTTCCAAATTATACAAAGACAACTCATTTACACAGTACCTGCTTGTCACARTCATCAGGTATTTCTACATCCTTTTTATGTAGAAGTTTTGCAATTATCACTAGGCTAAGACGTCTTCTTACTTCCCTGAAAAAAAATACAAAAAATAATTTCCCATAGAATTTCTCAAATCCACACTGTTTCTACAAARTATGTGAGGCTATACCTGGCTTCCCTAGACATAAACTTGCTTGCAACTATTAAATGGGATTTTCTGAATATAGTTCCTGTATAAACCAGTAAGGAGGCTAGTAAAGCAGAAGTACCCTTAATCTCATTGCAGCACAGCTTCTGCACAAGTAAACAATGCTAGATAYTTGTCTCCAAGCCTGAAGTTAATGACCCAAATAACTCTCCTTGYCCAGTTACATTATAATTACTTAATTTTAAAGATACAGACCTCAGAATGATGTTTAGAAACAGACATAGATCACCCATGGAAAATTCAAATTTTGGCCATTCAGGTGAGAATTAGAGTAAGTGATGCATCTCAGAACCTAAGCTAAGCCTTTCTTTGCTATAGGGTACCAAGAATCCACAGCCCAGGAGCTACATAAAAGATTCAACAACCCTTTTTCACAGCAGAGGTGATCAGGAAGCTACACATGCATACTGAGAATTGCATATACATTTGTAACTTAAAAAAAAAAAGCATTTGTGTTTTCTCTAAGTGCCATATAATAAGCATTATTTTTTTTTCAGACTTTGAGCTTATACAAATAAACCAGCTGTAAATGACCCYTGTATTTCTGACATTACAGTGTCATTACCGTCCACGCTCGATCCAGCTGGGCACGAGCTGCACGAGCCACAGGAGGTTATGGTGGTTACTGGAGAGCTCACTCACTGCCAGGCACAGCTCAGGCATCTTGAAAAGAACAACAAAACATCCTGATACTAAACAACAGCTGTTTGMTTTATTTGCAAAGGAGCACACATCGACTCCATAGAAACACAGGCAGCACAAGCGATCAAAGGAACTGATCTAACAAGAGATGAGGTGAACAGTGAGATTTCTGCATTGCACCTGAAGGTGAATCTGCTAAATACTAYTTATAGTAGGGTAGTCGAGATCAGAATGTTTTTAATGACATCTAACCAGCATAGTGCAATAATTTCTTCATTCTTTCAGATTGCCATTTTAAACATACACCTATTTTAGCACACTTAAGATAAACTCTTGTGGAGAAGGGACAGGTAGGCTCAATGTCATGCAACAAAAACCCTCTCAGTATACCCACCCACTCCCTAAATTTCACACAAACCCAAATCTGAATTTTTCTTATTATTATACATACTATTACTGAAAATTTTGTATTACATTTTCAGCCAGTACTTTTCTGRCATGTCAAGAAAGAAAAAAATCCTTCAAAACAGAAGCTGCAGTTTCACAATTCCAGTACAATAAATTTATGAAGTTACCTTTGTATCCCAGCATTTTATATTCATCAGAAGCTTTACAAAAAGGCACTGAAAATCTATCAGAGGAACTTGTTTTAAATGTTTCTCCAAGCTTATTTTAAATAGCAATAAAAGCAGCAGCCATATTTCTTGATCAGTATATCCATCTTGAATTACCGACGTACAGAAACCTAGAAACTTCAAAAGAAATACAAAGCATTAAAATTTGGAATTGTTTTAGCTTATTTTGAAGCATGATAAGAAATCAAGTTTTCCACATTCATATTAAAATGTGCCTCAAATRATGTACAGTTTTGGCAACAGTTGTGTATTGACATGTCCCCATCTCCCAGTCAGAGCACCCTTTTTTTTTAATACCTGCTGGACACTCATTTTTTGAGCAATGGMAAAATTCCCCAGACACTACCAGAGCAGGAAAGATCTTTCTCCACTACACAGTTAATCCATAATTGAAGGAAAGGCCAAAAGATTTTCTAAAACACCACTAACATGGAAAACTTAAATCAATGGATAATTTCTTCTACATGAGGGAGCCAAGATGTTCAAYAAAGTGCCACATCTGGAAAAGGGAAGCAACAAAACTCTGCAGTTGTGAGTGAAGCCAATGGAAGTCAAGAAACTGAGATTTGCAACACRCCTGCAATAAACTCTGCTGAATGTGAAGCTGAAGCCTCAGGATAGCATCTACTCAAACACATGCTCAGGACTAGATTGCAAACCCTATCCTCCCTCTCAAAAGAAAACATACACCAAAAAAGAAGCCCAACCCACAAAAACATTGGAGTTTTCTCACCTTAATCACATTAATTAAATTGTTTTGAAGTAGACTGGGGAAAGCTGGACTGGCAGAGACTACATCTCCTTTTGGCTGTTGACTCACTGTTTCTTGCACCTGACTTCTGATAGAASAAACACAGTCTGAGCAATAAACGAACAATTTAAAAGCCCACAAAGGCTTATTGACATCAAACTGAAGAAAAAAAAAACCCAAACCCTGAATGTTTCAAAATGCCTTCAAATCAAAACAATCCTCAGTTACAGTACATCTAAAACACACATCTAACTCAACTTGTAGGCAATTATTTTGACCAGCTATTTAGCCAATATTCCTGCAAACCTTCATTAGGATGATGCAGGACAAAGGATAATGCTCTGGTTTGCTGAATACTTGCTACAAGGTATTGTTTGAAGTTGAGGGTTATTTATTCTTACTAAGACCTGAGCTGAGAACTTAAAGAGTATGGGAAGGGAAATAAAGAAGAACCTGATTCTAAATTCCAAGTACAAGACTTGTTTTCACAGGATCTAGGCAATAAATATCAAAAGGGAAACACTTACAAAATATCATGCTCATTGAAGGCRGGCTGAAGATGTTGCAATAGAAAGAGAGATCTGAACCCAATACCCATATTGACAAAAACAGCTGTTAGATCAGCTATTGAAGGAATCCATGGYTTGAACTGTTCATCACTGATGGAAGCTACAAATAAAAGACATGGAGTGGATTAGTTTAAATTTAGTTCTTAGCATTAGTTCCTTTTAAAGGAAACAAACAAGCTCGGCAGCATCAATCCTACCAGCTCTCGTCTCAAAGTCAGTACATTGAACAATAAGCTTGTTTTCAGAACAAGGAGGGAAAGAAAAAAGTATAACACAGGACTTTACACTAGGGCAACATCTTGCCTAGGCAACAGSTCGATTACTTTCAAGTTCCACCCATTTTCTGTCAYAGCTCTCTTTCATCACAAAGAGCARAAGAAGCAACAAGGCAATATTTACATCTAACAGAACAAATTATTGCCTGTGTAGATAATGGTAAGAGGGTGTTATCAGAGTGAGACTGCAAGTRGAGCTAAGCAAGATTTGAAAACAGGCAAGGTTTCTGGAACAGAAGTGCTAAACAAGGAACTCCCAGCCTTAATGRGTTTGAATGCTCATTCATTATCTTGAACTGCTCATTCAGAATCAAGCCTAATGCCAGCAAGGCACAAAATAAAGGAGGCTACATTCCYTCTCAKATCAGCTCACAGTCTGATTTCAAMAATAATTAAAATGTGGGGTAYTATTTGGACAGGCCCRAGCAAATACTTCAAGAGAACCACATTACTTTAACAATGTTAACCTGTAGCCTTAAAAGAATGTCACTTTTGATGGATCTGAATGAAGCCACGGGGAACATACAAAGGAACTTGYAGCGGAGAAATATTTGAGAGTACAGACAAAGGAAGGCAAAACACACAAGACATTAGCAGCACCGTGGGCTGAAGCAGATCCTTCAAAGTGTTTCTGTGCAGGTGTATGATTCACTTCCCTTTTGTCATATATCTGGAAAGTAAATCATGAAGTGCTACACACTGGGTATGACAAYGTGAAAAACATCTTGTAGTCCTTGAGCTACAAATGTCTGCATCATCCAAAGGAAAAGAGGGAAAGCAGAGCAAACTTTTGAGCAGACTGGGCTTCTCTTTGTGAAGTACCAGAGTGCTCTGTGTTGGATGCACTGCTCTGCAGGTACGTGCCAGGACCACATACTGTGGTACAGGTTGCACACACTCAGTGAAGACCAACCCCAGCATTTTTGCATTATAGAAGGAAAGAGACTAAATTCATGCCAAAATCAGCCTTTTACTTCCTCACTAATACTTCTCTAAACTGAAGAGAGGAGAAATGCTTTCATTCAGATAGTCAGTTTTCCATCCTTCAAATACTTACAGTTCTTTAGTGTTATCTCCATCAATCTGTCTAAGATCTGGGTGGAAACACAATAGTCAGGATGAAYAGACATCATCTGTGAAGAGAGAAGAAGCTACACATCAAAACCCAAGCTGCATGACAGCATTAGTTTCCTTTTAATTAGAAAGAAAACCCACACCAAACCAGAACAAAAACAACACCAAACTTCTTAGCAGAATAAAATGAGTAACAGATTAAAAAACAAACAAACAAAAATCAACCCCAAAGCCTCCAAAGCAAGGTACACCAAAGAGAACAAAACACTGTGAATATTATTTCAAGCAGTGCAAAGATGACACGAGTACTTTTAAATGAATTATTTACAGTATCAGACTGCTGTAACCCCAACATTTATAAATCTTGGTTTATAAAAAAAATTCTGAGGGTTAAGAAAATGGAAAGTATCACATACCCCTTTGGAACTCATTTGCATCTGTGATCAAACTGAGCTCCCTGAGCAGAAGTGGAGGCAACAGAGTTAACTACACCCCTTTCCAGTCACAGGGAAGTTGGATATATGCARTRCTAAACTCAAACAATGAGTTCTTAYATTTTCACATAACTCTTAACTACAAAATCATGACTAAGTACAGTTCAAGTTTCTTGGAGCACTTCACTGGCCCAACAAAAACTTCTTTTTCTCCCCCAAGTGCCAGATAGTTTCCTGTAAGTGATCAGAATTGGCTCACACTTCTTCCTTATACTAGAGGAACACCAGAGCCCACAGAAAAGGGAAGGCAATTTTTTACTGTCTGGAGGGAAGGACATGGAAGAGGCAAAATGTTTAGCTTTTTGCAAACGTAGAAAGCCAGTCAATAGACCAAGGCTGCAATTTCACAGGTGGTTGAGCTTTCTTCTTTGTTTCAGGTACAGTTAAAATGTGGCAAATACTAACAGAATGGATACTGGAGAGGGGCATTTTTGTGAGTAACAACACCATACAAATTCCTGGGGATTCAGACACTGACACAGATCTTGAAAGGAGACAGTCACTACACTTCCTTTGAGAATGGATCCAGGCTTCTTCCTAAGCCATAATGTACCTTTTCCAAATGAAAATTATCTGATAATGCTGGTACCGTTGATGATTTAGAAGATGATAAATGTAGAAAATAGTACTTTTGCATACTGCAGCATGTATTATTTTTCTAAGGGTAAGAGGAAGTGAGACTAGCATTTGCTCATGATTTGGCCCACAGTATCTCTCCTCACCTACTGTGTCCTTTTTCAATGCAGTAGTGCATATGAAGATGGACAAGAACATGCAGCTTTGAATTCACTCAAGAGTGTGGAGAAAAGGCTCTTTACTCTTTTACCCCTAATGACAACCAAAGTATTTCAGACTGAAGAACAAACCAGAACGCAGAATCAATTTTTTTAAAAATCTTGATTTAAAAGTTGTTAACCTAATGGAACAGATTATTCCTGCTTCAACTGGCTTCCAGGAAAAATATACATGCACAGTGTTATTATAACTGCCTGAATAGCACAGACTTACCTGGAAAAGCCACTTCAGAATTGGTATGGGACATAATATACAACTGTAAGCTGAACTCAGAAAACCATTAACAGCTAAAGAAAGCTGTTGTGTTACACTAGAACTGTAAGAGAAGAATGGGGGCAAGGAAAGAGGATAAAAATCAATTAGTGGTTGAGTCATCACTTTCACAAAAACTTTCACATAAGAACTTCCTCACCTCTCAGGTCATCATAAACAAAGATCTGAATATGCAAAACAGATGTTATTCTAACGCTATTACTTATCTAAAATGCCATAGTAATTAAATATTGTTTTTTTAATAGCAATCAAATTTACAAATGTCATTTAGAACAATCTCTCTCTCCAGAAAGCCATACTATACAGTTTGGAAACTGTTGYATTATTATGAAAGAATAGTTTCAAACAAACATTGATTTACACTATTGTACTCTGAACCACTAGGCCTGACTACACACTAGGCTACTATGCTCAGTGAGACTATTAAATAAGATTTTTAACTTCCCAATGACCTTTACCAACACTTTTAAAACAAGAAAGAAAAACTATTGCTTTCAAATTTTTTAAAATACCATTTTAAATAAGGGGTCTGGAGGCAAACTAACATAATTAAAATCCCACAGCCTAATCTCACTGTGCAAATTTGGGGGGTGCAAACAGTAGCTGTTGGGAGGACAGACTGTGCCATTGCTGTTACTGAAGTATGTCAGTTTTAGTCACTGGGATGAGCTCAGCTGATAATGCCAATATCATGGGTTCAAATCCTGCATGGAACATTCATTTAAGAGTTGGACTTGGTCTTTGTGGGTCCCTTCCCTTCTTCAGATTCTTCTTCAGAAAGTTAGGGATGTCTTAGGCAGCTGAATTAAAGACATTCAGTTTCCCACATATCCTTCTTTAGTCTCCTCTATTCCCTCTATCTGCTAAACCAGGTAACTCTGTGTCCTCATTCCTGCATATACCCTCTACTTGTCTGACCAGTGAGGCCTCCGTGTGCCAACTGGGCAGCCAGTACATGCCAGCTGTGCCAACTGGACAGAATGCAAAAGCAATTAAATCATAACTGCCTTCTGCAAGGGATGATTAGTTTAATTCTCATTCCTCCAGTCACTGATTTACAAGATGCTTTTGAAGCTCATATCCTTGTGATCTCCAAAACATATTAATAGAAAGGCCTGAAGCCAAAGGAGTGTATCACAAACACCACTTCCTCAAGAGATGAAAAGTCACTCTCCTCCTCTTCACACCCACAATTGCACATACACATGTATATAAAATCATTTAAGATAACTGAATTCTCTCAGTCCTTCTGATGTATGTTTGGAATAAAATACCAACTGAAATAACCAGAAATTTTCAGGATTTACACTTGTGGCATTAGGCAAGAATTTGTCCAGCTATTTGTAATCCGACAGCCTCACAAATACAGGGCAGAAATGCCTGTGAGTTACAGAGCAGTTGTTTATGTACACACAGTCATACTGGTGGCTCAGTGACTGAGTTGAGCAGATGTCAGAGATCCCGACTCTGCAATCCTCATTAGATGGAGCCTCAAGTCCCAGGCACATCCAGGAGGGAAGCAGGGAAAGTCTTTCAGCAGACATAATGTAACACTAGAAGGTCACAAATAGGTAACCACAAAGCTCTTCTTTCCGTCTGGGGATAGTTAAGCTTGTGYTCATTRTAACATTTCAGTTCTGCATTTGTCTTCCACAAACTAGTCAGGTTATCAACAATAGCCCAGTGTGGTAGAAAAAGGAATAGGTCAGAGCAGCTGTTTTTGTCTCATTTRAGAGGTTTTTCAAGAATTCCAGAAGAGGAAACAAGGAAGCTTCAAGTTACAATTCACTGTTCTGTAGAACTAATCCAGAAAGGAAAATTCYAGGGAAAGGGAGTCAGTCTTGCCTGCTTACTAAGACAGGGCTCATTTGCACGCAAAGATAAAATAGTATCTTAAAACTGTTAAAAAGAAAAAGAAAATTTTAAAGTAAACAAAACAAAATGAAAAGGTTTTTCTTACTTAAGAAGCAGATTTTCTATAGGATTTTGAGGGATGAACTGAAAATTCCTCAAGTCAAGGTTATGTTGAGTGAAGATTTTCCCAGAGGCTGATAAATCAAATATGTCTTCTCCAGGGTGGTTGTCAGGTATGACATAAGCTACTACTGAAAATCTCTTTATAAACGCCCTGTAAAATTCAAAATTGCTTTTATCAATTCAAAMACTGAGAAGCTGCTTGAGACAGTTATTTGCAGGTGATGAATACATCAATCTTACGTGAAAGTTGAATTGTTAGAATACAGGAGCACCCAAGGAAATTCACCCAGTTCCAAGAGATTTAAAAATGGTCCTCATTACACATATTAACAAATGTTGAAAACAGAGGTTAGAGGAAAAAAAGGCTCAAAAAGCAAAGAACAAGATTTAATTGGTTTTGGAGTTGCAAGGACCTTTGTTCTTCCGAGAGATCCCCATTGGCATTGTCCTCATTTTCTCCATCTGAAGCRTTGTCCTCTCTTTCTATGTCTTCCTGTAACTGTTCTGCTATTTCCTCTAACCTGAAATAAGAGCAGCAGCAGAGCATATCATCAYCATTCAGTATTTACAACAGAAACAACAAAACCCAAGCTCTGAATGTGAACCCTGGAGTCAGCAGCCAGTTACACAAGGCAGAAAAGCGAGACATTGCATTTGTGTAAAATCCAAGCATCTTGCCATTCCAAGATACAAAGTGAATGTTTCCCAAAATCKAATGACTTTCCAACAGCACAATCGATCAGTGGTTTGTCAGACATGAATACACTCAACCAGCTTCTGATTAAGTTTTTGTAATTGCACAAAACTTTCAATCTTGTAGCTGAAAATTTATGTTTTTTCTAAAATAAACAAGCATTTGCTAWACAGTATCAGTTGTAGGAGTATCTGCTACTCCATGGGCAGTCAGCCCAKAGTTACCAGGGTCAGATTCTTTAATTAAAACAGCGAATCACACTCACATACCCATCACCACCATTTGCCATTAAYACATAAACCACATTTCACTTCCTACCCAAAAGATCTCTTGTAAGARCATTCATTAGCTCTGTTCACTGACCTGTGTAATGACTCAGACACCAATAGCCTRCACAACTTTGGGAACCATAACTGAGCTACAAATGCCTTTGAAAARACTAGTACAGTCAGTCTACATAAATATTTCTATTTCATGCCYGACCAGCAGCTGCTAGCTGGCTCAGTGACCTAAAACGAAGGCATCAGTAAATTTAGCCTGGCTCTTCAGGGGTAAACAGATGTATCACAAATCACTCTTTATTGCTTGGAAGGAGCCTGTCATTCAGCTTTTACAGTTTAAGCCATACTTGTACGTACTGCCAGTTGYATGTTGGTGGCACATCAGCAGGCAAAGCTTAGCTTGCTGCTAATCAAACTCCATCAGTTTTGGGGAGATAAAGCAAATCTAAGCTTCTACCACACCATTCCACATTTTTCAAACCAGCTTTGAGAAACAAACCTTCTAGATTCTTCATTCTCCTTCAAGAGATGATCTAAACTGTTCACATATGACACCTTGCTCATAACAGGACTCYTAGAAAGCTGTAAAAGAAATAGTAAGAAATTGAAAAAATACTGCAAGTCATCAATTCATTATWAGACAATAAACAATCTAAATAGAAACCTCTTCCAATTTTAATAGTATTTTACACACAGATAAAAACCCAAAGAAGATCCTGCAAAACAGTATGATTAACGGTTTAGTTTTCTCAGTCCCTTGACAATTTTACATAATCGTCAAATCTCAGTAACTAATCTAAAAATTATTGTGCTTCACAATGGATCTGAACAGTGAAGGAAGTCTCTGCATCTCTAGGGCTGACCTTCAGCTAACCTCCACAAAGTGCATTGGCATCACGAGCCTTTTACCACACAACTTCATTATTATTATTATTATTATTATCATCATCATCATCCACTAAGACCCTGGGAATCTCCATTCATGTGCATGAGACAAGAAACTCCAAAAACTACTCAGTACCTTTTTTTTACTTTCAAAATCCCTAGAGGGCAAAATTCCAATGTTCGCTAAATCACCTCTAAATTCATCAGACAAAACAAAGCTTCCAATCAAAATCCCAACACAAATCCAAATCAAGGAGCTAATAGAATTAAAAAAAAAAAAAACCCACACAAACAAACAACACAGAAAATTAGTAAATTTTGTTAGTGGCTTGCTTTTCAGTAGCCATCCTTTTATTTAGGTTATAGCAGACAACAGATTTGAAATCTTTTATGGCTGTGATTGCATCCTTTGGACAAGCAYAGCCTTTCTGACATCACCCTGCTATTCATTTACCTTTTAAATGTAAAAMGCAGCATGTCTTTGTGTAAGAAATCTTGTAGGAAAGCTGAAGACTTCTTAGCTAATTTTATATTTGGTTAATATGTGTGAAGTAACAGTTGAACAACTGAGGAATCAAAACTTTATTCCAATGTGCACACATGCCCCTTCTTACAAGAGAAGAACATCAGAGTATATGCAAAAACAGTGGTCATGGAAATTTTGGGACAGTTCTTAACCGTTTTGTCTTACTTGGCCTTTCATTTATACCAGGAACAGGCCAGACCAAATGCTGTGGTCACACACATGTCCCACTAGCATTTGATCTAGGCTGCATGTGTTTATCAGGCTTAACCAGTAATTAGGTAGCTATGTTGGCTGAGATTGTGAAATGCACAYGTAACCACACAAGTCTGATCTATAACACCCTTGATTATAGAATCATAAGGACAGATTACATAATTACAGCTCCTTAGCATCTGTCCATGGAGATAATAACTCAGTCAACAAATTAACCCTACCACTGATTGAAAAACATAAGGAGAGGGGAGGTAGAAGAGAGAAATTATACAGGTATTCTGCTGTTTGTTTTCCACTGCAGAAACTAGTGATGGGCCAACAGTCAAGCATGACACAGCTTGGTCATTTCCCCAGCCAATGGTGCAAGGCACCGAATAAGCAAAGCAAAGGCAAGAGAATTAATGGGTCAAGATAACAGTTCAGTAAGGGAAAAGGGATAATGAAACAAAAGTGATTCAGAGAGAGTCACTTAACACTTTTCACAAGCAGAAGGATGCCCAGCCAGACCCTGAGCAACAGCTACATGCCCGAACAACACCCTCACTTGGTTTTAATTGCTGAGCATGACATTATGTGGCTGGAATATATATCCCTTTGGTCATCTGGGGTCYGCTCCCCGGGCTCTGATCCCTCCCAACTTTTTGTCTGCTCTGTGGGGGCACCACAGGAAGAAGAGAAAGCCCTGATGCTGTGCAAATACTGCTCCATAACAGGTAGAAGACTGGTCTCTTATCAACACTGTTTTTGTCTGAAACACATAGCACCATACAGCTGTCATAAAGAAAATTCATTCCAACCCAGCCAGGCTAAGTACAAAATGTCTTTGTTTAAATGCATCCATTTCCAACCTGTACCAACTGTTAGGAATACCACACTAAGACCTATTGCAGGACCTTCTCCATTAAAACATTATTTTATAATAAAACTTAAAAATCACTACTTATTTGACAARCTCTTATTAAACAAATGAGCTAATTTTTAAAAACACAGACCAATTCATCACCACAATATCCTGTACACAGGATACAAACATGTCATYTATCCCTCGTGATCAGAATTCATTGAGCTTTTTGAAATCCCAAAATACTTCAAATTTCCAAGAAATACAACCTCAAAGAAAACATCACACTCGTATGGCAATCACAGACTGTGTCAARGATATATGACTAGAGCCTAGCACACAGATCTCTGAATGTCCACATCAATTTCCTCCAGTAAACTTCGGCTCACAAAAATATTACCTGACTAGGAACACAAAAACATTCAACTACACGCATCCTCTAAATGTAACCGGCTAACTTTAAAACCAGAACTCCTAAAAACCACCAAAGGCATACAGCTAAATAAATCTGCCTGTACAAACCATCTTTCAGCCCTTCCCAGGACAAGCACAGTAACAAGCACATTCCCACTCCATCTACATTGTAACTGTACAGCAGCACAGGACCCTTAAGCCAAGTAGCCARTTTTGTACGCCAATAATTCTGAATTATCATGCATTATGAATAAGGGAGAAAATTATATTAAAATACAACATAACAAAGCTGATTATCTGCTATCTCATTACACTCTGCTGTAGCTTTAATGAGAATCAGCAAGAGGTGGCTGAGTGTTAGTGCAGAATACATTTTTGACTAAAATTAATGTAAAGCAGCTATTACCAATCAGTCTCACATACCAACTGTTGTTAGCAAGGGGTTCTAYTGGCACCACTTAGACAAAAACTTGACTGAGTCTTAAGTTTACTCAACTTTTGTAGAAGACACAGACAGTTATGRCTTGTACCTTGTGTGGTAGTGGAATAGGTACTAGAAGACTACTGGACAACTCAGCAGCCAGAGCAATTTGTTATTTGTTTATGAAACAGAGCTACACAGCAGAAATTAGTTCTCTAGAACACCTGAACAAGCTGCTGTCTGTATGTGCCAGATGGAACAGGTAAGGTTGGAGGCAATTTGATTTTTGAATATGAGATTTCTTCATTCACGAGGGCCTCTGCCTGCGTTTTGGTGGATACCTACTAGATAAAATTTCATTCTCCTAGAATTKAATAATTTAGCACCCAACTAGACCTTGCACTGTGCTAAAATCTGTATTATTTTTCTTGCAAATAACAATCATAAAAGAATACTTGAAAGAACTTCTTTTTTTGGTTTTTAGCCACTTACATGAAGCTTCAGTAATGGAGTCAAAGCGTCCTGAGAAAAACTGTCCTCAGAGTCTTCTGGGGCTCTTGCCTGTGGTTTGAGATTTGAACTGAATATTTTTTGCAGTGGCATTAATACTTCTTCTTCTTCATCRTCATCTAGAATGGATTCCAAAATGTCATCTTCACTATCAGAGCTGCTTTGTGATTTTCTGTTCAGCTTGGACTTGCCCGTAGAGTTCATTTTAACTTCTAGCTCTCCTGAGGTTTGTGAAGACTCGTGGCTGCAGTCYATGTAAGAGTTTTCCAAAGGCAATGAAGGGGGAACACTTTTACCAATCTCTGGGGAGAGTTCAGGCTTTCCACACATTTCCATTCTACAAGAATCAGGAGCATTTTCGGAAACCTTGTGGTTTGTACTTGAAAAACTGTTGCTGGGTTGAATACTGTATCCTTTATTCCGTTCATGTCTTTCTGGTCTTTTATCTTGYTCTTTCTTAATATCCAATACCTGAGAAAAGCCAGCAACCTGGAGAGGGGATTTCATGCCTTTTGTTTGTGTTAAGTGGTGGGGAGAAGGCAACACAGTACTTTTTTCCTGAGAGAAAGGAAGGGACTTTTCCAAGAAAAAGCATGAGTTAGCCAGCTGCAATTGATTCTCTTTGGTATCCACAACAGAAATGTGGTTATTTTTAGCAGGACTGTGTGCAGAATATGAAGGTGACAAACYTACAGTGGAATAATTATTTTTCTCCTTTTCATTGCTTGAGTTGAGGAGTTCCTCTGAAAGAGTCAAATCATGTCTAGATAGGGCAGCAGGATCCTTGAGCTGCAGAACATCATCATGAGGAGACTTTAAAAAGACATTTTTTACRAAGTCAGACCTCCTATTTTTGCATTTTGAAGATAATCTACTAAAGGCAGGATCATTCACTTCAGACTGATCTGAACTATCTCCATCCACACTCATGGCAGTGTGTTTTCTTTTCACAGGAGAGTCTCTTGGCTTGGATAGCCCCAAGGACATCTTAAGGAAGTGTGAAGGAACAGCTGGGCTTTTTGGTGCACCAGAGGCCATCTCAGATGATGTTCTAAATGCATGTGGAGATGATGTCTCATGTTCTAAAAGCTGTGTTAGCTTTGGCTGAGATGGGTCATCTGTGAAGTGTTGGAGACAAAAATAAAACACTGTTATTATGATTAAAATATAAAATAAAAATAGCAATAATAATATTTCTAAAAAGAAAACGTGTAATAGTTTTCCTTTTAAAAAACTAACTTGCTTTTAATTCAAATAGGACTAGAGCAGTGAAGTCTGATGAGTTTCCACAGCTACAGACATTTTTTACATTTTTACAGTTTATCTTCCTACTGACCTACCTCAAGCTTCTATTTGTGAGCTTTATAGATTCAGTTCTATCTCCCACAGAACAAAATTATGGGGTTAAAAGGGGCAAAAAGCAACAAGAATACCAGCTAAACTTTAGTGGTTGCTTCAACAAGAATATTCTTTCTGAATTAAGCAGAAAGGTAAAATTCATTAAACACCACAGAAAATGTGGATTATCCAAAGCACAAGAGAAACCTTAAAAATAATCTGTGATCAAAGTTCTAAGACAATGAAATATCATAAATTCTAATTAAGTTACAATCAATGCGTTTTACACTAAAATCACAAATTACTTTTAAAACTCTTCAAACTTGCCATACATTAGAAATAACATTGACGATACAGCAGTAATTATTATTTTAGTAAGAGAAAAGAACTCTAAGAAAGCCATTAAAAAGAGGSATGAAATKATRAATCTGATAGYTTAATTTTAYATTATGTTTAATTCTATATCATACCTGAGGCAATGTCCCTTGAACMAAAATGTGTTATTTTTCTTACAGAACTTCCCTTTCCCTAAAAATAAAGACAGAGTGAACAGAAGAGTTAATTGCATACTTTTTTTAACCAGGATGTTGATATCTCAAGCCAAGCGTTGAATCCTGCACAGATTTAGTTCCAAACACCCCCAAAAATATGTTAATAGACCTAATTTTAAAATAAAATTTAAACCCAGCTGCAAAGATCTAAAAGAACTCTGCACAACCCAAACTTTTTTTCTTCGAATTGAAAGTGACCTGTAACAAAATACTACATTCTTAACAAGACCACTCCCACCTCTATTTAAATACTGTGGCTTAAATGCATTAAGTCTGAACTGCTATTAACTTCAACTTCCAAATAGCAGAAATTTGCCAGTCTGCTCCTTAAGCTACATTGTAAGAAAATGAGATTTTAAGGCATTTAAGATAAAAGCACCTTTTTCTACAAAATACAATTTCAAGCCACAATTTCTATTGCATTTCCATGCTAGATCTAGGCCAGAATACCTCCCCTGCTTTTAAGACAGGATTTTTCAGTTATTGTAAAAAGATTAAGAACCAACTTAACCAAGYATGAACTAAAACTTGCAAAGGAATAGCAAAAGAACATAAACTCCTGTGACATTTGAAAAAGCACCAAGAATCCAATCCTACAGTGTAAAATTTTTAAAATTTTTTTAAAATTTTCAAATTCATATGCATAATGGATGAGTGATTTCCACCTTTACCAACCCTTTTAAATACACCTGATGCAATACATTTGTTCTTTAGAAGGGCTTTACAGGATGTGGCTTTGATTGTTTCAGTTGCTGTTTGYCCCATTCCCTTTCTCTGCAGAGAGCTTCCAATGACCACTAAATGCAGAATCAGTAGGAGAGCAGGGCAGTGTGGAAACCTGGCTTTGGCACAGATGTGGTGCTTGCAGTGCCACTATTTCCAGCCCAGGCTTTCCAAGTGTCAGCTTCTGGTGCTGAAACCCATTTGTCAGAATCTGAGCTGGAGTCTGAGAGATCCACACAGTCATTTTTTCTCTTCCACATGAGAGTGGTGCTCTCCTTAGACCCAGACATTTCTCATTTCTTCCCTGTTCTGGCTTGGCAGTCTTACTCTTTTTGGCCAAGGAAGCTCCAAGACACTGCAGTAATGATGAATTGATGAATCACAACTTTCGGGTACAATGAACCCAGGGCCCTCACATTCTGACATTTTTTGAAATGTTTATACTGTCTTTTTCCTCCTTTCCAAAAGACACCTACCACAGGACTTGCTTGGTGTTTACTCTGGGATGTTTTTCTGCTGACCTTCTTTGGAGAAGATACGTTCCTTTCAAAACCTTCAGTGCRTAAAATTGACAGTCCCATTCCTTCATCTTTTACATTTCCTTTGTCCGGTGAGGACAGCACAGTGCGGTCTTTATGGCCACGGTCCACGAGAGAAAAGATCAGTTACTCACAAAAGCAACATTGGAATTAAAAAAAAACCAAAACAAAACAAACCTTATTATACTATATTAGTTCGTAATTTCTCTCTCACATGTAAACTAAAATTAATTTATTTAAATCATCCAGTTTTGCTACTGCCATGCAAAGAATCACATGACATATGATGCAGCTTCAGTTGTTACAAACAATCTGACTTAAGCATGAGACATAACTTAAAATAATAATTACAAYACTATTTAAGGAAATTAATTTTAACAGGAAATTGACATTTTCAGTTACATTATTAGAAAATAATTTCAATGTGCTCATTTCCACATATATGGTAAGCTATATTCATTTTGTTGCTGGTCCAATATGGAATRAGACTGAACTATTATTCTGCACATTCATATAATTAAAATTCATATAAACATATTCCATTTAAAAGAAAACATATTTACCTTGATTTAAAACTGGTTTGAAGAACTCTGTAATCATCTGATTTCTGAAGAGAAAACATAACTTTATCTTTTTAGAAGAACAATACCTAAATACCCACACAGTGAACATTGATAYAATACTGTAATTTATTTCTATAGATTTTCTTTAATGCCAGCAACTCTTATTTCTAATAATTTAGAAAAAGCAGTATCATCATTTGAACATTAGAATACAGCAGAATCTATGAACTTAGTATCTTCATCTTCTTTGATACAGTTTGCTAAGGACTTCAAGGCTATACTCAGTGCCTGTTTTGCAAGTGTCTCTTGAAGTTCAAACTTGAGTTCAAGTATTGATGAGAGAACAATTGTTCACGTTGTTGCAAGAACAGMGGAAGTTGGTTCCACATTTTGTTATCTTTCTGTACCTTCCAAGATGAAGTTATATTGTTACTGCCTGTGCAACAGTGATAACCAAGGCAAAACTTACTTACTCCATATTCTAAGCTAACATATTCAAGTATCCATACATGACTGTGGTCCCACTGATTCATTAACGATTTCCGAAGTTTAGGCCAGAAGAACCCACTGCTCACTTGTACAAAATGGATTTGGATTTAATTCTGAATCTTCCTTTAAGCTTGCAACCATCACTTTTGCATTTTCTCACATGGAAAATGTATTTTAGCACCTACAGAAATACAAAAAGCTGTTTATACTTCTCAAATCAAGATACTGGCAAGCAGTGATATTTGAACATGTCGTAACTCAGTGGAAAACCACCTGTAATCAGAATGTATAAGTGCACAAAATTGCATTCTTGGCTTACCAAAGAAAGCAGAGAAACTACTGGTCAAAGACTGGCTGCCTCCAACCTGTCCCAGCTCAATTTGACGTAGGTCAAAATATGAGCATTCTTTCCACATGCTACAGCAACAGCATTAAAGAAATTTTTGACACCCGGCTCTAAATTCAATTAAACAGGTTTACTAGCATAAATCAAGCTGGTGCCTCAAAAAAGGGACCACAAACAGAAATCCCTGGGCAATTACACCCTTAAAATCTGAACTCCCCAACAGCACAGATCAATAGTGATTTTAGCATCTGGCATCATGTCACTCTTTGCTGGTTCACTGTTTTGTTACCCACTGCTGCTCTGGGATCACATTCAAACCCTCTTAGGTTGTTTCAGGATGAATTTCAGTTGGTTCTGAAGTCCATGTTGTCATGTGGTTGTTACTGTTCATGTACCACAATTTATGGGCTGTCCACTCCAGCGATTGATTTTTAAGTAATACGTAAGCTGTTAACATTGTCGTGTCTAACTAGACTGTTAGTTAGAACCTGTTAATGTTCAGGTTGCTAGCTTCAGGTTTTGCTATARTTCATCTTTCACTTACACAAGAGCCATGCAGTTCAAGTAAAGTTCAACTTGTGGCCTAACAACTCTTGCTACTTATGTCACTCAGCTACTTTCAAGTAAGAGAAAATTTTCAGCACACAGGATCCCCACATTTCAGCTCAGCAGAAGAATCAAAGGATTAAATGCAGGTTTATTTACTGTTATTGCTACAGACTGATTTGTTTTTCTGCTCTAGACCTCCTYGCACTCCACCCTGGCCTCACCTGCTCATGGCAAAGCCCTCTCCACCTTGCATTCCTCAGGACACACCCGAGGCTTGCATGGACTGCTCTCAAGCTGCAAAATCATCCAATGCCAACAGCCTTCCACATTGCATATCCTTCCAAACCCTTTCTATTTTCCTAACTAAGTGACTGTACTCCTTTCTTCTCCATTAAAGCTTCATTTGCACATGCAGCACTGCTAGCAGGCCACATCTCATCTGCAGCTACCACCCAGAATTCTCTGCACCTAAATCTTGAAGACAAACTGTGAGAGACTGAAATGTTAAAGCTCATTGACTCAAAACACTATTGCTGAGGCCCAGRTTTGCACCCTCCAACTGAAGTGGAAAAGGAAGGGGTTTTGTGTGTGGTGATGAAACCTCTGATCTGCCTAAGACAGGGTGTACAATCACCGTCATGACAAGGATGACCATGACAAAACAAGCTGGGGGTTGAACCAGGTAAGGGACAAGGCCAGTAAAGCACAGACCCTGTGGAAGTGGGAAAATGCTTTTCATCATCCCAGKGTCCCACCTTACACAACTGGCTCAGGTRTAAAACACCTCCCTGCCCAAAGSGGGGTATTGGGATATTCACACTTAGGCCTGAAGGTCTTTATCCCTTCTGATAAGGCATAATGTGAGAAARCATGATGTGAGAAACAGCGGTCTAAGTYRGGGCCATATACCATCARAGACTCCTGAAGTGCCCCCAGACTCATTTCCGGAGCCTTGCAAAAGACAGTGTTAAATTCACCCTCTCCAAAGGARGTAGCTGRGCATTCCCACCTGAACCTGAACAYYTATTAACCCACTGAACTTATGTTCTGGGGGCTTCTCCCATCTCTGATGGATCAAGACTGCGAGMATCACTTTGACCAGCAGACATCTGAATTGCAACAATCAAGTCTCACCACTGGATCCATGGTGGTGGTATCTTTCCTCTCCACAATCTACTCTTATCACTTCTTCTTTCTTTTCCTTATATTATTTCTTAAGTGGTATTTCTGTATTTTTATWTTGTCATACTACTAGACACAATAGCCAAAATGGCTACAAAGCTCATTTCTAATTGTTCTAAAATAAACCTTATGTGTGTGTGTAAATATAAACATCAGGTATTCAGTGTTCTTTTATTCTAATCTGCCCCTAAGGGATCTAATAAAAAGCCTCAGTTACTATGGCCTTCGGGGGCAGCTTGTAACAAAACCAAAACCAAGGCCTTCTGCCATGTCTGTCCTTGTTTCCATAGCCACTGATTCCAAATGATTGCTAGTGTCCTTCCCATGTTGTTCTATCTTTTTGCTGCCTTTTATAATAAACCCAAGAGCTCTGTAACAAAATTTCTGCTTATTCCATAATTATACAAAACYTTGTAAAACATAACAGAGAATGAAGGCACTTCCCTTCTCACTSAAGTCATATTTGAATGAAGAGACGGTGAGTGATTTGTCTTAGACTATTTGTTTGAAAGTGCTTATCCACCAGTAYTTTCTCCTTTGTATTTTTAACTCTGAGTTTTGGTAGTGCAAGGGYTAGGAACTGTCCAACCAAGATTCTGTATTGTGTCTCAGACAAGAAGTGTACTAAAAACTYCAGACAAAGCTAAGGGCGGGGAAAAAAAGAAAAGAAAGAATGCAACATAGTACAAGGAAGAAGGTGAGAAAGAACTGGGCATTCCAACCTGCTTTTCATATATATGGGAAAGCATAAAGAGAACATGCGACTTTCTATGTGAATGGAGCCATAACTGACACAAACCATTCACTCGAGAATCTCCACCCTTTAGTAGGAGGTTACAGTGTTCCATTCCTTTACTAACATGAAAATTACAGTTGTTTAATACATTGTTATCAACAACTTTGGTTAACAGCTTTGGTTGGCACTTTTCAGCTATATAAATTCAGCAAGACCTTTTAKCCCCAATAAAAATTATCACACCATTTTTGTGAAATCTCAGCTCAACTGAGACACAAAAGAGACCACTAAAAATCCAAAAGCAAATATAAAACCCATAAATACATTATCTCACCTGACAAAAGAAAAAAGCTACACAACCAGGAGTTGAACCTAAGGGACCTTCCAGGCCTTTCAAAATTTCTAAGGATGCAGCCTGCATGGAAGAGGGAAGGAGGAAATACTTTCACTTGCATAAAAAAACAATCCCCTGAGCATTTGGTAAAAGTAGTTAGTGTTTACAGCCATATTASTGGTTATCTCTGGCTGGATAAAAACTATTATTTGAAAAAGCTGTATTGGAAACACTAACAAGACCTCCAAGAAAGCAAATGCCCACAATATACAAATAAACTACAAAAAGCTACAAAACCAAAAGAARCATCTTTGATGAAACAGAGCATCTTGAAAAGCACTGCAGAAAGAACAACGACAAAAAAAAAATCACAACAAACCAACTGAAACAGAAACTCACACAGAAGACRTCAGTCTTACTGACAACTGCAACAAAACCAAAATTACAGTTTGGTTTCACTTTCTTGGGCAAAAAGTAAGATTGAAAAAGTGAACGTTTACCCTGTCCCCTTCATTTAAATGACAGTGCTATCACAATAGAGGATCTGAACAAAATAAGGTGCTGTTCATGGCATAAGAAAATTATGATTTGCCTCATTCTGCAAGAAACAACTCGGCAGCCTCTGAAAAAAACCTCAAGTCTTTAGCAGAATTTGGATTTCTAGTTAGCAGACAAGTCTGTCAAGTCTGAACACTGTCACTGASTGCCAGTGCTTTCCCCGGGCAGCGTCCCCCGGCACCGTTAGCGGCGCAGGTCCCGGCCGCAGCGGGTGTGGAAGCTGAACCGTCACCTGAAGCGCTCRGTTAGAGCCGAACCGCTGAAACCGCTCAGCTCTACAGGTGGGTGGGTAACGCCAGGGCAGGAGSTGGGAGGGCACACGTGGGAGGATTTTGAGAGATGTGCCGGAGATGCCAGCCAGAACTTAGCTGGACACTCCCTTCGGTCTCCTGGACGCTGCCAGACCCCTTGRCAAATGAACACCGGCACCAGTGTGCCAGCTCCGATGAGGAGGCCCCGGCCGGGCCCCTTCACRGCTGGAACCCCCCGGGCAGGCTCCCAGTGATGCTCCCGGGGAGGTCCCGGTAACCCCCGCCGAGCCGAGCCCTACCACCCGCCCTGGGCAGGGCGCCGGCAGCCGGGGCGTCCCGCTAGGCCGRTTCGGTGCCCAAGACCACTGCGACCATCCCTCTCCGCGCCCCGCCGGTACCTGCACTCCTGGGCCGCCTCTCCGCCCGCGGCCGCCGGCGTAACATGGCGTCGGAACATGGCGAAGGGCGGGCCCGGAGACGGCAGCCCCTCGCCGAGCGGTCGGGTCATGGCGCGGGCGGCCCGGCGGAACCCGAGCGGCCGAGGGGAGCGGCCGCCCCCGGCAGCATCGCCAGGGCCGCGGCTCGAACGCYCCACACGCCCGGAACGCCCAGCGCGGCCGCGGGTCACGAGCGGGACCTAACGGGCTGCGCTCTTTCTGTTTTTTTAATGGACTCGGCCGCTGATTGGCTGAGCGGCTGCAGCAGCGGCGTCTCCCATTGGCTCTTTTCCAGGAGGGGGCGGGACGGGCGGTGGGATCGCCCGACAGAGGAAGGGTTGTTTGGCGCCTTGGTCTCGCGCCAGTCCCCGCCCCCCGCTCTGCCGCTCTCTGATTGGTGCGCTCTGGACATGCCCCGCCCCCCACGCGAGGCCCCGCCCCCGGCGCTTCCGGGCGGCTCCAGGTGTCCCGGGCGGTGCTGGGCCCTCAGCCCTCAGCCCTCAGCCGGGGACACTGAGCCCTCAGCCGGGGACACTCAGCCCTCAGCCGGGGACACTCAGCCCTCAGCCGGGGACACTGCCGGGGGTTCTGCCACCAGCAGAAGCGTCCTGCGAGGAAAACGGCCACTGACCCCCAGCCAGCTGCAGGCCGTGCGGCTTGCACTGCCTCTGGGAGGAGATCCAGGCGGCACATCCATCGCCAGAGCCGCGAGACAATGTGGGGACACTAAAACATTGGGATGGGAGTAACATTTTCAAAATCACCTACAAAATCACCACTGAGCCCTGTGCCTTCCCGTCCGCAGTCTGTCAAGCAAGATTCCCTCTGTGCCTGGACTTCCCYCTGGAAACACATCCTCAGTGTTAGTACTGTATCCTGAAACAGGACCCGGCAAACATTTTGGACAGAAACTTGGACTASGCAACCTGAAGAACCAGACCTGCCAGCTTAGTACTGCTATCTATATTATTCAGTGCTAATTGGCATAATTAGTCTGTAAAAATTAGCCATATCAAAATGAGTTCCCATTGAGTTCCCATTCCCATTGCCTTGGCAGTTCAATGCCAGGCACTGCACAGATACGAGCTCTTCCCAGGTGGTCTGCAGAAATGTGAGATCATACAATCAGAGATTCGTTTAGTTTAGAAAAGACATTTTAAATGCCCTGAAGGCTATCTGGGACAGTTTGTGCTGAAATTAATTTTTTTCGTTGCACTCTTTGTTGGAGGTTTTATTTAGCACTTTGCCTAAGAGTGGAGATGATCAAGTGCACTGTTTTCCTGATGTTTTTCTTGGATTCTCAAACACCAGGAGACAATTGGCTCAAATGAAAAGGAGTGAYGCATCCCACACCCTACGTTAGTGTTATAAAGAAGTTTTGTCGAGTTTGGCTTTCACAGTGTTGCATAATTTAATGGTGGATTTATGATAATGGTTTTTTTTTGTAAATATTGACTTGAATTGTACTTAAGTTATTGTAGAGTGTTGATTTTGGGGGAGGTCGGTCTTGCATTCCAATGAGGGGAAAAGTTAAGTGGAGTCATGAAGAGTTTCTAAAAGACGAGAGCTGCATACAGAGCARCTTCAACAGAATGTCCAATTCCAGCATTGGTGATAGCAAGGTGAAGCTGTTTATCACAGGGAGTAAAGTTCGATTTCTGAAGTGGCAGAGGATTGTGAAACTTTCCTACAACGCTAAGTACAAGAATGGAAACAAACACAAGCAGTGAAGMTGCAAAAGGAAGTGTTTTCTAAGATACCAGAGACACACAGGTAACAGCAAAGACCAGAATCATCGTAAGTTTTRCCCYCTTGGAGATTAAGTGTTGTAAACTRATTTTTCCCTGATACAGGATCGAGTTGGTGTGGAAACTGATCAACCAATATTTATTAGCATACCTTTTGTTAAGTTGTTGTAGTCAACTTATTAACAGCARATCAATATCCAGACAGTAAATTCAGTTATTCTTTGGTGATTTACACACCTGCCATCACTCATCATTRCACAGTAGGGAGGGGGAAGCTGACCACGGTGGTTTTCTCACATACACGCTGATGAGCCACTGGCTTCAGGGTCAATGCTCAGAATGAGATAGGAAATGTTTAAAGATTTTAATTGCTTTTCCTGGGAGAACATGGATACTGAAAAAAGTTGTGGAACTGGTGGAATAGATGAAGCCCAGTCTAAAGGAGAAGTGTTTCAATATAGGCAGCCATTATTCTTTGCACTGCAAATGTAAAGGGGACAGATGAGTGCTATGCAGCTTGGGGGTTTTTAAGTAGAAAARCACTTAATCATGATAGCAGAATGTTTTCTTTAGTCTTAGACTGGCTTCCTCTGACTGAATCATACACCTGAGCACAAAGCCAGAAGCATAGCAGCACCTCACACGAACATGTCTGAACCAAGCCTGTGTAAACTCATCAGGTTGATGYTCTTTTCCAGGCACTTCCACACTCAGCTTCCTGGCTTCCTCAGCTGCTCTTTGTTCCCTTCATCACCAATTTGCTCTGTGGTTTCGGCRCAGCCACAAATTACAGTAGAGTTCATACACAGACATTTTCTGGTATTCCTGGTTTCCTTTTTTTCCATCATGCTGGAGAATCTCTCCGCTACTCACTAATTCCCAGATGTTTTCAGATCAGACACTCCCTGCTGTGCATTACAGGAACCAATTTACACTTCCTTTACCAAGCAGACACTGATACCTTGACATGCAGCTCATGGAGCAGAAGACTAAGCTGTCTTTTAGGTGAACATCTGGAGAGAATATTGATGGCACTAGTTTTGATTGCAATAACAGTTTAATAGATGGAGAGGGTTTTTATCTACAGGTTGGGAAAGATTTGTGCTTTTCAGAGCCTGCTTCATCCAGGGAATTTGCARCTGTAATGGGGAACTCTACTAGCACCCCAGTTTGGGTTTTTTTTGACTGGACAAAAAGCTGACAGCACTGCATTGATGTGTCAAGGGGACACAGAATGTAGGAAATATCTGTCACGGCTTTCTGTACACAATAATTCTTCTACATTAATATACATTTACWAATCAATACACAGTTTGCTCACTTTAACAAAATAATGATTCTCCTGCATGCATACTCATTMCCAYWATCATTTTCATGGAAAAATTTCAAATSTGTATAGGTCAGTTAAATTCCATCTATTCTATTCCCTACCTTTTATTCATTCAAGCATTTCCAAGCTGTGAGTTCCACGACTCTCAGTACTAAGAGTTTCATAGGCAAGAGCTATGTAACCACACACACAAAATTCCTTTGTCATGACTACAAGGAAAAGTCTGGTTTATACCTTAAGCAAATTAAAAATGGAAGTGGCCTTCACCTGTGGCTTCTTCAGCAGACATCTATGATGTTAACATTCACCAAAGCTAATTCCTGTCCTTGGTGCTCTGTTTCTGTGGAGGCTGTCTCTGGGTAAACTTCCTGTTAATCACTGATTGTTTCTGCAGAGATTAATCATTCTTGACACAAAGGTCAAACACAAAAAGAAAAGATGAGGGGCAATCCACTGCTAGCAGGCAATGAAAGGGGTTTTCCTTCAGCAGCTTACCACTGTTTCTCTGGACTTTTTTCTCCACAAGATGAACACAAGATGTTATGCTTTCAKCATAACAAACAACACAAATTTTAGTAGGTAGGTTTAGTTAGCTAATCAAGTTGCCAGACCTTTCTCATTTTCTTCCACTTCCATGTTATGCTGTCGGCCAAGCTCTTTCAAAGAGATCCCTTTTGCAAAGATTGACAGAATCTCTGAATCAGTCTCAAATATTGTAATTCTTTTACCATCAGAGATCTGATGAAGCTGGGGACTGCTCAGCCTTCAGAATAATTAACTGGGAAATGCCTACTGGGACAGGGGAATAAGAATCAGAGGTAAGCAGAGACAGGACATGTGACGTCTAGCCAAAATGAGCAAACACTGTTATATTTCAAAAGCTAGACGTGCAATCAGTCAGTAAAACCTCTTACACTGACTTCCTACTATTTTTAATCTAAGTTCCATGTCTGTGAGTGAACAAATGGGAGGCTATATATCAAAAGTGGCATACACTAGCAAATCTTCTTTAAAGACGTTTTTGTTTAGCAACCAGACAATTCTGCAAGACCAGCCAATTCACCTAGGAGCCAGGGAGCCACACAGCTGTCACTTCAGTGAGGAAAAGACATCATCATGGCTTGGWGAGGGGGGAAGAGGCTTTGTAAAAGCAGAAGAGAGTTAGATGTTATTAAGGAAAACTTGTTGCCACCTCATCCAAGACTWATGGAGGAAGAAGCAAGATTCTTAGGGGGAAAAAGTCACTGCAAGAACTTTGAATTCTTAAAGAAGTAAATGACATTCTAAAAATTGGTTCAAGCCAGCTCAAAAACTAGATCTAGCACCACCAAGAGGARCCCAAAATATGGAACAAGGATTTGAAAGCCAACATCACATCATTAGTGTTACGCAAGCGGTCCTCATGAGTTTTGACATGTGTCTTGGAACGTGGTGTGAAAACGTGAGCAAAACATGTGACAGGGAGTAAGGAAAATAAGTTGTCTTTAAACTAAACTTCCTTTTTCATTAAGATTCACATTGAATCTTGTTACACTGATTTTTTTTACAGGCATAGGGCAGCAAGTGCAGCATGCATCTCATCTTTCCAGAGTCTTGTATGCTTTAATAAAGCCTTCCAGCACTCCAGCCAGCTCCCCCATCCTGGCCCATCTCAGCTGTATCAGATAGCTGAGATGAGTCATAGGCTCTCCCTTGGATCTAAAGCCAAATCACAGCTAGAAATGCACAAAACTGGGCAGCAGGCTTGGCCAGAACCATTTCCACTGAAATAAAGATCAGGTATTGCTACAGCACACCACTAATTGCTCTTCTCTGAATTCCCTCGAGAAATTCACAGCTTTCCTGAAGAACAAAGTGCAAACCCATTCACTATACTCCCACAGGAGCCCCATTACCGGAGAAACATCTATTCTCATACCTGCAGGATAAGCTCCTGCACACACAGGAGGAGGGGRTCCCCCCTCACATACAGTTCTGATTTGATGTAACCTGCAGATCATTTCTGGCAGAGCTTTTGCCAAGCAGTCACTCTCCATCTGACAGCCTCGCAGTGCATTGTGTTACCTCACTGCAATTCTTTGTRCCATTCATCAATGCATTCCTGACAMTATTCCTTAAGATAACCTCTAACCCTGAGTCTGTGCTCACCATCTCTCCCAAATTCACAACAGTTTAACAAACGTGCTCCACAAACATAGTTTTAGGTCACTGTGTGAGCTCTGAAACATTTGAATGCCCTTGGACACTGGACAGGCTCCTGGAAAAAAAATTAGGCAATAAATCCTGCTCTTCTGGCAATACACCCTCAGTAAGTCAGCTAAATACAAGTGAGCACAGGAGAGGGACAGATGGCCAGGAATTGGTGCAATTTAGGTGCACCAACTGGTGCAAAAAAACTCTTATGGCAATTTTGCAGGCTACAAACTAAGACAGGCACCTAAATGTACGTGGCACATACACAAATAGATAAATTTGCCAAATTCTGTTCCACTGGGCTATTCTGTTAGGGATTTCTGAGCTTGTAGCTGGAAAGTGGCTTCAGGTRTACTTATGCCAGTTGGAGTCACACTTCTAATGATTATATGTAAATATTCTGTAATGACCAAGCCACAAAGTAACCAGGCAGCAAAATGCAGCATAGCATTAAACCTGCTTTTTGCAAATGCTGAATTTGTAGGGTATAGAGACAGCCAAGTTAAACTGATAAATCAAATAGTAGAAGAGCATGAACACATGTAAATCTCAGGTAACACCTGTCAGAGGCAAAATTTAGAAGAAAGATGGGGGCAACACTCTTTATGCTGATAATTCTCCCACTATTGAAATACCATCACTATATGTATATACATTCAGTAACCCCAGCTTGCCTAAAATGGAGAGATGGATCCCCCTCCCATGCTCTATTTCATATTCTCATCACTCTGAGCATTGCTAAAATAGGCTCTCTCCACTACAGCTTCCTGCTTTCAACCAAACCTTCCAGAGTGACACTGCAGAGCCACCTGGGACACCCTTAGGCCTTTTTCTCAGTGTCATACTTGTTACTTAATGATGAACTGTTGACTCTGGCATCTACATAAACAGCCTGYTCTGATCCAGAGGTCAAACCCTGAGCTAAGACAAACTGGCACAGTTTTAAAATAAGCCTTGGGAAATACGAGTGACCTTCCAAAACACCCATTGGCATTTTAATCCTTAGAAACTTCATTTGTAGGTACAAGGTCAGTTGCAACAGGTTAGCTGAATCTGATTATCTGAAGATTATGTCTGACAAAGAAATAGTTTGGAGTTCAGCTATGCTTTTAATTTTACATTGTGTGACAGCCACAATTTATAATGAATTTGTAATTATTAACATTATTTATTTTGTTTATAAGAAAAAGAAAGTCTTTAAAAACTGTTTTAATGTAACAGCCTTGAAAAAATTGTGGATTTTTTAAAATGCACAAAGCATGATGCAGCATGAACTCACCTAGAAAGCACTTCTTCTGTTGAAACTATGAGATGGTGGAGTTGAGTCACACAAAGCATGAATCATTTACAGCTTCATTAAATGGGCCACAAAAATGTAAGAAGGGATTATAACTTAGCAGATATTCCTACCCTTCCCTCAACTAGGCCAAAGGAATTTCCTTTAATTCCTTCTTAGGGAAGAGTGTAACTTGTGACAACAAGACTATAATCACTCCAATCAATTARTTTCATCCATGTTCTTTATCAGGCACAGCTGTGCAAGACAGCTCACTGCTCTCTGCCCTCTGCTAAAGGTCACCACTTCCTGCTACTACTTCAAGCACACCTTCCCCCATTTCAATCAATGTCGTTTTTCCTGGCTTATTAAACAGACTTTTTGTTAATCCAGATTGTTTTGACTGAAATGAGCAAGTGTGTGTAGAAAGAAACTCTTGCTGTATTTTCCTACCAATACCTCCAGCTCATACGTGCTTTCATTTATCTGAGTTTCTGTAAGTTARTTCACCTTTGCCTTACCTGGATTGATCCTGAAAGGAACATCTCAAAYGGTGTGCCCGTGTTCCCTGTCCCTATCAGCCAAACCCTTCAAGAGGATCAGGGTGTACATTTGCAGTACRTCCTTGCCCTTCCTGTATTTCTGCTCTCAGAGTGGGCAGCTGTTGCTCTTCAAAGGTAAGAAAGCAAAACCATCTTCTTGACAGGTGAGGAAAGCATTTTTCACTTTCCTRCACCCAAAAAAGCTTGATTGCTTCATTGCTATCTGTAACTGCTCCGTAATTGTTTCACACGCGGCACTACACCCGAGGCTGGTWGTGTTTAGACACCAAACACAGTGGTCTTTTGCTTTTCTTTTAAGTTGAGGACTGGAAAAGCATCCCTGAACAGAAGTCTTTGGTAGCAGTTTGGTTCCTGAAAGTGGGCTCTGCTGCAAAAACATSCCACTTGGAATTCTTCCAGCTCCCTCTTCACCATGCTGGGTTTAGCACTGTGCCACCAGACATCTTTACAGCCCTGTGGTGAGCAAACTGAAATCTCAAAATAACCCCAAGGCAACAAAAGGTTTATGTATTTCAACAGAACCAGTTCCCTGCCCTGCTGCATTGCAGGGTGTGAGGGGGAGGGCACAAGCCAGCTGAGAGGGAAGGATGGGATTTGCTTTTTCCCCAGCAGCAATAGCACTGAACCCCAGCCTTCTGCAAAACCAAGACAAATGGAAGAGRTTTAATTACCATATCCCACATTCTGAAAAGAAAGCAGGTACTGTTCTAGAGGGCATTTTGATTTATTCCTGATATCTATAACAGGAACTAATGTTTAGCATCAGAAACCAGACAGACTGGAATGAAAAATAAGAAACAGGAAAAGAGTGGCAGTGGTTAACTAGTAGAACAAATTATCAGGGGAAATGTTGGTTTTCTCATTTCCCGATGTCTTCAGATCTGTCTTTTTTTGGAAAAAATATGTACTTCAGTTCAGCATAAATCAGTGGGCTGGTGTCAAGAGAAGCATGAAGAAATTGCAAGGGCTGTGAAGGATGGGAGGTCACTCAACGGGGTCTAATGGTCTCTGCCTGTTCTGCAGAGCTGAACCCCAGCACAGGAAATAGAGGATTTCTTTTGCAGCCTCATGCACACACCTCCTGCACCCGTGGAGTTCCTGTGGGCAGCTGGTGTTTGGGGTGTTCCAAATGCTGCTCACTGCACCCACACTGCAGCCTGCTGTTTGTTCAGAGCCACACACCAGCTCGTGTCACGCACCATTCCCAGCCCTTCTGCTTTTCTCGTTCCAGGGCACGAAACAAATTCAGGTTCTTCACCCTTCTGCTCCACTCAAGCATATGTCCTACACAAAACARGTCCTGGGTGTCCTACAAACATTATCCCTCTTTATTATCCCATTATTTAAGGGCAATATGTAGGTTTTTTTTATACTCTTCTTCTATACTTCTATACTCTTACAGTCAGATTAGACAATGAACCTACAAGTACCTGCTTAGATCACCACACAAAAGAATGTTTCATTCGGAAGAAAAAAATACTATTGTTGCCTCTTGTTTCCCACTAGAATCAGCCATGTGCTTTTACAAAGTATRTCCTGACTGGTTATTCCCACACCCSTCCAGCTATTCTCTCATCACTCAGCTGCTGGGACAAAGTAACCAACAGGTAGCACATACAGACAACTTGGGAAAGATCTGAACAGCCTTTCCACAAACTTCATTATTCTGGATTCCAGCATGCCTAATATCCATATTCCTTTACAGCTCCATGAAGTGATCTTTCCAGCTCTGGTTAAGCTTCCATTATATTTGGATGTTACCAGTCTCTTTGGGATCACAGTATCTTTCAAGATGTCTTAGCAATATATTCTCATCACAGAAATTGTTAGAACTTCATCCACTTCGATTATTGTATACAAATGTGGGCAATAAATCTGAGTTTTTACGCAGCAAAATCAAATTCCTTCTGTACAARAGAACAGTTGTGTCTCATACAGTTCCCAATACCATTATATCAGCTAGCCCATCTCCCAGGAAGTTCAGCATWGGGAAGGGGGGTGCGCTCGTGGAACCTCTGCACACCTTCTGCCCACCACCACCAGCCCACCAAAAGTAAATATGGTCACCATGTCAYAGGAAAACAGAGGTCAAGTACTTCTATAAAGCCACATCACAATTCATCTACCAAGCAGTAAAAMAAATACCAGTCATAAATATCTCCCAACTGACCCAGCTATGCTCTCCCTGGACTCTCCCAGCACRAGCAACTGGAGCAGGTTGATTTTTATCAAATCCCCCAAGCAAGTGCTGGCTTTTTCCTTYCTTATCAGTGCCCTGAGTAATACCTGCAGACATTCCCTCATCCCCACATATTCCTGCAGTTCTTTCTTCACACTCCATTTATATCAAACTTCTGAGGACAAACCATTGATTTTTTTTTTTCCCTTTCCCTTCTGCCCTGGTGGTATTAAAGATAAGATGAGGGACGACTCTGCCTGATGAGCTCACATGATGGAGACCATCTCTGACAAATGCCTTCCTCCCACTGAYCACTGACACCTCTAAGGACAGGGGTTTTAATTTATCCACCTCCACCAGTGTACAAACACAGGCAGAGTGCAGCAGTTCATGCTGTCCCTGCTGAATACTTGAGGATACCCCCTGTCTCTCATGAGAAGATTTATCCACATGCTATTTATCAAATATGTGAATTATACAGGTTCCTCTTCTGGGTTAAGTATAGGTGGCCCATCTACTTTAGCCTAAATCTGTGGTTTATGCCTCAAATTCTTGTTACAGGTGACACATCGTGCTTATGAGCCCCTTAGGATCCCAACTAACTACCAAAGGGAAACTGGATTGTGGTGGCAAATACATCCATAGCACAGTATTTAACTCAACAGTGGGGCAGGACATCTCTATCTAACCCACAACTGATAACTTATTCCAAATTTTAAACAGAAGATGCCGCAATAAAAATATTAAATAGAGGCAATAACTTACAGTGCTAAGCAACTTAGCAAATGCATGTGATCACTCTCTCAAAGGTCCTGTGAAGGATAAGCATCTTTTCAGGGRGTAACCAATCTGCAAAAAACCCTTCTATGGGATTTCAATCCCCCTTCTGCATGCAAATTCAATATCAGCAACAGGTTTACCATTCCAGGCCCCTCCTCTTCTTTTTCACTGGGCTCTTATATAATACTTGTCTTTTGCCACTTATCTGTTTCATGTTTTTGATGGAATATAGTACCCAATGAATTTCTTTATGTTTTTTCTCTCCTCATACTGCATGTCCAAATTTTCCTCCTTGGTCCAGMATTGCCAACGTGCCCTTTGTGCAGATCTGTGTTTAGGGTGGGAAGCAGCGATCTGCTCAATATTTCTGACAGCTGGATGGGTCAACTGGACTGAGGTCCCAGTCTGATTTTAATTTTGAATCCTTTTCCACATAGCTCACAAACCCAGCCCTCAGCAGGAGTCCTTTCTGTGACCCCTTTGTGCCAATGAATGTGTCAGGCAATACTGTCAATGTTTTACCTTTGTCTTTCCACATTTGGCACACAAACAAAAACTTTCTCTTCCCRTGCTAACTCTTGAGGTGTTTGATCAGTCCTGGGATCCATCCTCTCTGGTTCCCACAACATGGATAGATGGATTTTTGTCCAGGACCTTTACCACCAGTGTGTCCTCCAGTGGGAGGTCAGTGGTGTCACACAGGGTGGGTGACACAGGCAGTGAAGGAATCAGCACCATGGCCCCAGAGCTTCTTATCATGTCTGTTTTCCAGGCTGACACTGATGCCCATGGTAACTCTGCAGTTGGRTATCCTGAGCAGCTCTGGATAGCTGGCCAAAGGGAAGGATGGAAGCCACCTCTGTCTGTCACCGTGCAGGGTGGAGAGGGGACAGAGTTGGCCCCAGAGCAGCAGGAACTTCCTGCAGGGCAACAAAACAGTCAGAAATGAGAAGAAAAATAAAGCTGGGGACATAAATGGCCACTGGAACACTGCTCCAAAATTACTTTAGATGACTCAAAGTTGCCTTCATTTTACACCTTTCCAGTGCTGCCAGGTTCCCTAGAAATCCGTGTAAGGAGGGAACCCAAAGGATCAGCCAGTCYTGAGGCAGGATCAGCCATGCCTGCACCATCCCCAGCCGCTCCTTACCTACACCAAACAACCCCAGCAGCCCGCTGCTTCTGCAAAGGACACGGCTTTTCCGGGAAGAAGGGCTGTGCTGGAGAAACTTCCAGGGACTACGGGAACTGGACGAGTTCAGCACACAGCCCCAGCATCAGCACATGCAGTACTTASTTCTGTTCACCTTGCAAGTTTGCCCTGGCAGCAGCAGAGCTCGGAGAAAGYTCTGCTGAAATGAAGAAAAATCACTGCCCTGACCACAGAGTGGCAAACTGCCGTCTTTCAAAGTTATTGTCACCTCTGYCGGGTCACTGAGTGCGGCAGAAGTTAATCAGCGTTTCCAGAACAGACTGTGCAGTGGAGACACCTCTGGCAGCAAGGACGGGAGAGTGCAGCCCTCTAGCGCCCGCTGCCAGCCCCGGAACCGCCACAGAGCCGCGTCCCTGCAGGGCTGCGCAGCTTTGCACCTCTGCCCTGAGCACCTGGCCCTCCTGAACCCGCTCCTGACGGGCAGCAGGTCACAGGCTTTGTACTGAGACTTTAAAAAAAAATTAAAATCCATCACGCCACATTTTTTTCTGATTCCTCTAACTTAGCCACGAGTGCGGAACATTTCCYCTTGGACTGRRGCATCAGCTCTGACTTGGGATGMAAACCCACCCTTCCTCAGGGTGTCTGCTGCAGTGCCACTTGTGCTGCACTTAAACACGGTGCAAATGATCTGGCTGCCCTGTCTCCTCTGGCACTAACTGGTCCCTAACCCCACAGGGGCCCAAAGCTGGGCTGGCAGCCCAGGTGGCATCAGGGCTGTKCCAGGTCAGCCCTTCACCACCCACACAGCTGCTGTCTCCACACCTCCTTAGGGTTTCTTCTCGCTTTTAGGGGTCTTCTCCCCTTATTTTCCCCCTGACTTCCACCTTCTGTGCCTGGCATCTRTCTGAAGACCCCAGAGCACACCTCTGGAACACACCCAGCTGTCCCCCAGAGCCACACCAAGCTGCTGGGTTTGCYTGCCACGACCTTTATTTGCTGACCACAGAACTCAGGCTGCTCTCACCATCTCCCACTGATGGGTCCCAGTGATGCCAAGAGCCCACCCCAAATGCTCTCTGGGTGCTAGCTGAATTCACCTTCTCCGTCTGCTGCATGCCTGGGGCCACAGCTCTGGGTAACTTGGTTTAAATGCCACGTTCATGGCGACAGTGGCTGCTCTGGCTGCCATAGCTGGAAGATAATGCAGACACAAAGAGCTCTCCTCATCTCATTTATTTCACATAGAAGTAACATTTTCTTTCATGTATACCAAGGGCTCTGTTGAGTTACCTGAGCATCTGCACAGCACCAGAGGACATCTAGACAGCCCAGGGGGTTGGCAGAGATATCAGAGGACTGCAGGAGGCCTATGTCCTTCTGCAAGCCAGGTGGAGCACCCCAGGCCATCTCCAAGGGCTSTGGTCCCTTTGTTCAGACAGGTGTAGTAACCTGCTCCTTGCTACAGCAAACTAATTTCCAGATCAATGCTTTCCTCCTTCCATGTCTAGAGAAAAGCACTTGTTTTCAAATGTCACCTCTTCCCCACCAGCCACAACATCACCCTGGAAAACACTCTTTGAAGCCTCCCTGGGGTGGCCTGTGGGAAGCAGAGCACAGCTGCTGCCAGCTGTGGTGGGTTTAGTCACTCATATTTATAGGTGCCCAGTCCCAGAACACAGATCCCTCCAGAGCCAGCCCAWGCTTCTATTCCCCAGACACCCAGTCTGCTCCCAGTCAGGTGCTCTCCCGGCAGCTTTCMCTTGCCCGGAAAGCTTAAAAAGGCTCAAAGTTGTGTTTTTCTTCCCCGCACAGATGATTCACAGCACTCTTCTCTGTAAACAGTGGGTGGGTCCCAGCTGGATTTCCGGGAGCGACGCAGGGCCGATTCCGGGCTGAGGGAGCAGCAGCTCCACACCTCGTTCTCTGTGTCCTCTCTACCCGTCCTGCAGCAAAGCACAAGCWCGGGAGCAAACCTGTGGTTCACGCACGGCTGCAAAACGCTGATGGAGTGTGGAGGGGAAAGAGAGCCCCAGTGTGTTCTGAGCCGGGTCACTGGATGCGGGCGAGCTGCTGGGCACCGGGCATCCCTCGCTGCCGGGCACCGGGCACCCCTCGCTGCCGGGCACCGGGCATCCCTCACTGCCGGGCACCGGGCACCCCTCACTGCCGGGCA
>NW_026623244.1:2008832-2016995 GCF_030028575.1 Malurus melanocephalus | reverse complement strand
CACGGAGCACCCCTCACTGCCGGGCAGCGGGCACCCCTCACTGCCGGACACCGGGCCTCCCTCACTGCCGGGCACGGAGCACCCCTCACTGCCGGACACCGGGCCTCCCTCACTGCCGGGCACGGAGCATCCCTCACTGCCGGGCACGGAGCATCCCTCACTGCCGGGCACCGGGCACCCCTCACTGCCGGGCACCGGGCACCCCTCACTGCCGGACACCGGGCATCCCTCGCTGCCGGACACCGGGCATCCCTCGCTGCCGGACACCTCTCGCCGCCCCCTCAGCCTCTGCAGGCTCCTTTCCCCCCCGGGCAGGAGCGGACCCCCCCGGGCAGGGTCATCACCGCCGCCTCGGGCTGTSGCTTGATGTTAAGAGTTAACTGGCTCTCTCCTCCCACTGTGTCCTAGTTACAAGGCGAGACTGGCATTTACAAAGAAAAGTGCTGGCAAAGCTCAAAATGTTGGTTTGGGTTTTTTTATTTTTTTTTCAGGGGACTAATTGCAAGGCTAGCTGAAAGGAATTACTTAAGGAAGAGCTGACATTTCCCTTGGTATTCCTCATCGCGCATTTGAGTGCATGGAGCAGTGTGGGAAGCGGCGTGATGCTTGAAAGCTTCCCTTTGCCCCTAACACCGTCCCTAACCCAAAAACGCCTTGCAAAGCTCCATCTCCTCTCAGATGAGAGCCGGGGAAGGCAGGAGCATCCCTGTCAGGAGGGTTGGTAGGGACTGGGGTCACCTGCCCTTTCTCCCAGCACAGGGGCCATCCCTCACTGCCTGTGCCCCAGCCCCGGGCGCTGCCGGGGGCTCCCAGAGCCCTGGAAATGCCGGGATTTTTGCCGCTAGAGGGAGGAAAGGGAGGTTGGACATCACCGAGACGGTGCACAGAGCTCCAGCGAGGTGCAGCGAGTCTCAGATCTGGACWCAGACGCTGAGATCTCACCCTGAGGTACCTGAGCCAACCCTGAGCTGGGAGCCATCCCAGAACCMATCCTGCTCTATCCACCTCACCCTGGCAAAGATCTTTTCGAGCAGAAACATTACTTTGCATATCAAGGGAATTTAAACCTTGAGAAAATAYCAACCCCGGGTGCGGAGCATAGGCAGAAGCGCCCCCAACCTGTTTCTGAAGGAAAATAAACACCAAGCTCTTAGAAAATGTTTTGTGGCACTTTCATTCCTGGGGAAGCCTTTCCGCCCTGTGACCTTTGGGGTGAATCCTCTGCCCCTGCCAGTTCCCACCACCAGTGGGTACCTCCAGCCCTGCCACCTTTCCCCCAACCCCTCTTTGACTGCTGCCAAAAACTCGCTGCAGGTGCCGGGTCAGCATTTGGGACACTCCCAATCCTCCCTCCTCCTTGCATGCTGCTCCTCTYCTGTCCAAATCCCCAGAGCAGTCTGTCATCCCTAATCTGCCCATTCGCTCATGCAAAGCTCGGATGGAGGACCAGCCCCAGTCTGACACCACTCCASGTTGCCATTTCTGGGAAGAAGCTCGGCTTCCTCGCAGCCCCGCTCGCCTTCACTCTCGCTTCTGCTTCCCCAGCGCAGCTTTCCCCCCCTGGGGAAACCATCCTGCCTTCTGATGGAAACCTGCCAAAATCGGCAGTGGATGATGTCCGGCTTCTGGCTGAGTGTGACCGGCCGGGGAGGCTCCGTCCTGGGGGGAAAGGATGTGGCCGTTCCTGTAAKCCACCCCTGACATCCCACAGAGTAGTGGGAAGGGGATTCGGCTGGAATTTCTCCAGATGCAAATGCCTTTCAACGAGTGACTCAGCCCTGTGGTTTTCCTGCCTTTCTTGCCAGCTGATTTGATTCCCAAATTGCTTCGGGGCTGCTGGAAGGCAGGGCTGTGCCAGCAGCGGGTCAAGGGGGCACCCCTGCCTCCCCATACCCTCCTCYCCTCAGCCTTCCTCCATCTCCCATCTTCTTCAACCCCAGCCACTCATTTTGCKCTCTCTGCAAAGCTACATGGAAAAGGGGAAGGCTGCCAGCACCCATGGACCAGGGCTGGAGGGGAAACAGGAACCTTGAAGGGAAAAACATCCCAAGAAACTCCCTTTCCCCCTGGCTGTGCTTCCGCCAGGGCTGCCAGCACAGAGAGGACTGGTTTGTGCTGGCAGATCACACTTAGCAGGGAGCTGCACGGGGTATGTGCTGCTTTCAGCATCTCTTTGGGGGCAGAAGGAGTTTCTCCAGAGGGTTAAATGCCATCTCAGGTGGTCACACAGCTGAACTCCTATGAATTTCCCCCATTCATTTCCATTCATGGAATCTTAYCCGATTTCTATCCAGGTGGCCAGATGGCAGGAGTTCTCAAAGGATGCAAAAAATATGACATAGGCTAAAAATAGCCAGGCAGGTGGAGGGTGGAGCCCGAGCTCAGAGCAACGTAGCCTAAGCAAAACCCTGGCTGTGTACAAAAAGCCCTGCTGGGGAGAGAGGCAGAGCAAGTCCCGGTGGCACAAAAATACCCACAGCTGGCCAGGGCTTTGCAGGGGGAGTTTCCTTGCAGGGCATCTCCGTGTGCAGTCAGGGCTGGCATCACAAACAGAGGGGCTGAGAACAGGCTGAGAACCAGCCAAGCTGCCTGTCCTGCCTTCCTGGCTCTGAGACCACTGGTGTGGCCTCTCAAACCTGGTTTTGGGGATCAGACTCTATGGACAAGCCAAGGCTGCTGAGATCTTTCTGCAAGGGCATCTCTGGCTTCATGCTGTCAGGTGAAAAAGCACCTGCTGAGCCCCAGCTGTCCCTCAACASCACATCCTTCATCCCAAGGGCAAGGCTGAAAGATGTGGGCACTCCTGTGGGTTTCTCTAGGTTTTCCAAGGGCTGAACAGTCGTTTTTGCCTCCAGCACCTCCAGCTGCACAGCTGGGGCTGCATCCTTTGGCGCCCAATCTGGAAGAGACATTCGTATCTCTGCGGGGCCCGGAGGATCGTCCGAGGGCTGGGGAGCATGGAGGGAAACCACCCCCCCCCAGCCCCGCCTCCCCCCGCCCGGCCCGCCACATCTCAGGTGCCCAGGGAGGTCTGGAAGCCCTCGTCCCTCTCCAGCCCCAGAGGCAGTGGCTGGCACTGGGACAGTCCCATAGGCGGCAGACATTTCACTGGCCCCCTCTCCAGCATCCTGTCCGGGGCACGGAGCAGCTGCATCAGCTTTCATCCCAAACCCCGCAGTGCTGTGGGGCTCAGGCACTCGGAAAGCACACATCAGCCCTTCCCTAAGGCTATTTTCTGCTTTCAGCAGTAACATCGTGATGCGAGGTGTTCTAATTGCTGGTTTATTTCTGAGCCCTAAACCACACCCTGGTCCTGCTGCCTGGCTTTCTCTGCAGTCAGCTGAAAGGTGGGGGGTTTTAACCTAATTTCTTTGGATGGGTAGGAAAATCCAGTTTCTGTCTCTCCCTCAGAGCTGGAAGGTGGATTTTCTCCCGCAGGGTGAAGTCCCAGCCTTGCAGAGGCAGTTCCCCTGCCACAGGAACTCCCCAACAGGACCCCCCAAAAAGGCCAAGCCCCCCGTGCCTACCCCTGCTTCCAGCACAGCGAGGCTTCCCCCGATAATGCCAAGCCGCTGTCCTTCCGCAGGGGCCGGGCCAGGCTGCTCCTCACTCACASCCGCTGCCTTTGGCTGAAGGGACACCGGGGGAATCTGAACCTGTGGGGCAGCTCCCGAGCCCGGGCAGGGCAGTGCARGCAGCCAGGAGCCCGAGGCATCGCTACCCCCATCAATTGATTCGCCAGTTTATTTCTGGGTTTGCTCACTGTGGCACAGAAGGAGCGGTGGTGCCCACCCCACCATCAGCTCAGTGCCGCAGCCAGCACTGGGGGCGCAGATTTTCATTCCCAAACTGCTGGCAGAGGGGAACCCCAGGGATCCTGGCATAACTTCTGAGAAAAAAACAATGGTTCAGTGTTCAGTGGCACTGAGGGGAAAGGATGGAAAGAGRATATTGGAGAATGGAACTCAAAGGAAAAGGAGTCCCACCAGACAGACTCATGTGCTCACCCACCAGAGTCAGCAGTAGCCAGGGGGGGCTGCCTGCCAGGCCATAATGTCCCAGGGAACATCATCTGTCACTATCCCTGGGGAGGGCACTGGCTCCCTGTGGTGCCAACAGGCATGCCACTGGACAGAACGCTGGCTGGCACATCCCCAGGCAACACCTGCCACTGGCACAGCTCTGCTGGCTGAGCATGGACACAGCTCATCACAGGTGTCAGTGGTGTGTGGTGGCCCCAACTCTGGCGCTGTCCCTGCTTGCAGAGGCACTGTGTTAAAGGAGGGGTGAGGCCAAGGTACCATTGAGCCCCTGGGGGATTTTCATTTCCAAAGGAGGARGCTGAGCTGGTCAGGCAGCCACCCTTGAGCTTGTGTCAGGGAGGCAGCACTAAGGTACACCCTTCGCTGGGCTGGGGAGGGAAATTTGCCTAACCCAGGAGGGTCGTGGAGTGCTGGGCACGAGCACAAGGCACTCCCGGCCACGCCGCAGCTTCCCGGGAAAGCAGCCCCCTCTGGCATCCGCCCTTTCCCGGGAAGGAGAGGCTGTGCTGGGGGCCGTGGCCCTGGCACGGGGATGCCGGTTGCTCCCTCCCACGGCTTCCCCTTTTCTCAGAAAGCCTGGAAACCAAAGGTGAAAGAAGTGGGTGGAAACTCTGCGCTGCCGTCCAGGAAGAGAAGTGAGTAAGTCGGCTGCAATATTTAACAGTGCCTCCGGCCCCGCCGCCCGCAGACCCGCCTCGACGGGAGCCGGAGCTGTCGGGTGAGTGCCGGGGTCACGGGAGGGTCTGCGCCCGAGCGGGGGGACCGCTGTGGCTGGAATGAGGGGATTTCTCGGCTGCTGCTCTCGCCGAGCCGCTGCAGAGGGCGGCTCTGCCCTTGCCGAGCAGCGGGGACGCGGTGACGTCTCACGGCTGACGGAACGCACCCGCTCCCGGCTGCGGAGAGCGGGACAGGAGGTGCCAGACCCCGTGTGTGTGCTCGAGCATCTTCGCTTCTGGTCATGGCTTTTACGGCAACCTGCAAAACCGGGCTCGTGCTTTTCATACTTTAAAGGGCGGGAGGCATGTTCCTACAAACTTCCCGGGAAGACAAAGTGAAACTCCCTGGAATAATGCTCCAGCCACCATGTCAGCGCGGTGACGGTGGCTGTGCGGCACCCACAGGACTCTGCTGCCTGGTCCTAGGCACGTCCTAGCTAACCAGTAACTCCCGGGACAATTCATTGTGAATACCGAAAGGAGGGCGCTGCTGCTTTTTTAAAGACATAAAGCAATAAATCATTAACCTCTGAGCGGTGGAGCTGCCTGGGAGTCACGTCCCCTCTGGAGCAGTCGCTTGGGCTTTGTCTCCCGCAGGAGCGAGGGAGAGGGAAGCGCTCCAGCTGTCCCATGCACCCACGGGAGGGAGGGAGTGGAGGCGAAAGACAGCAGGAGCGCAGTGCCTCTGGCAGCCCAGGGTTGAGCTGGTGCAGCGCAGCTCTCCAGCAGCAGGACTGCCCAAGAGTGAGCTGCTGCTTCCCTGTGTCCTCCCATGGCCTCCAGCGTGGCTTGCCGTGGGGAAATCTGTTCTTGTGGCTATTTCTGCTGGGCTCCACAGAGAAAACTCCCTAGCAGCAGTCCCCTCCTGAGCACCTGCTTGTCTGCAGTGTCTCCAATCACCGTTGTTTTTGGGCTGCAGTCAGGAGCCTTGAGGAGCTCTCAACCTTTTGGCTTCTTCACTGGAGTCCATCTTTTGCTGGGTACCTGTTCTCAGGCACATCCAGCTGCAACAACTGTTGAGTACTGTTCTGATCAACATCAGACCTGGGTTCCCAAACCCAGACCCAGAGCAGCAGGCATCAGAAGGGGATGGGCGTCAGAACCAGCATGAGGACCCCACAAGCATCAAGCCAGGCAGAGAGGAGGATTAAAGCAGTGCAGGGTGCCAAGGGCCCCTTCCCCAGAGTCTGGAGAGGCAGGCTGCAGCAGGGCTATGAAATCTCCACCTGCACAGGCGGCAGCTGGGCTGATGCAGTTCCCCCTGGGGCTGAGCTGGTGCATTGTGTTCAGCATGTGCTGGTCACCCCATGGCTCAGTGCTGCAGCCTGGCTCTGACACAGCCTCCAGAAAACACAGGGTCAAGCCAGGGCTGGACACATTCACACCAACAAAATACCCATCACCGAGGTGGCTCCCACATCTCCATTAATCCCTGMCCTCCCAGGTTTTACCTGGCRCCCTACTCCAGTGCAGAMCCCCTAGGAGCAAGGGATAATCCCRAAGACACAGGGATCCAGCCCTGGCCCTGCCTAGGTGAAGGAATGAGGGACAAAGTTGGAGTAAGGAAAACAGAGGAGCAAAGGCACCTGGAGTGCTGTGAATGCCATGCCATGGGGACATTGCTTGCAGGAACAGCCAGGAATGAAAGCAGAGTCGGAGTTTGCATTTCAACTGTTTCTTTCCCAGCTCGTCCCCCATGGGCTTTCCATTGCTCCTGCATTTACTGTTTCTGGTGCATTGTGGCAATGGGGTGCCTCAATCCCTGCATCCACAGGTAGGATGCCAAAAGCATGCTGGAGCTGTCCCTGCCAAACCTTGGGGAGGGAAGGGCCCAGGGCATGGAGAGATTCATGTTAGATGACTGCTGAGCTGTCCCATGCAGCCCCAGCACRTGCATCACCTCCCGGGGCCATGGAGCAAGGGAAGGAGCACCATCAGGGAAGGCTTGTTGGTGTTGACCCCCATCCTGCTCRCCCACCTGTCTGCTTGAAACACTTCCCCTTTCTAGGCAAATTAGCCCATGGACGAAGATGAGGAGGAAGGCTTTTCCCTGGCCTGCACCTCTCAGTTMTGAAAGCAGAAGAGAAGGAGGAGGGAGATAGGAGTTTGAGGAGCTCAGAGCTATTGCAAATTCCCTGCCAAGCCCCAGTGGTCTGAAAACCAGCACAGTGCACAATTGGGTCCCTGAACTGCCTCTTTGACCATGACCACATGCTACAGGGTGGGGACCTTTGTGTAAGCTCTGCTTTACCCCATCTCCCTCAGCTGCTGCCCCTCCAGGCAGCCCCTGTAGTACTGCCCCATGTGGTTCCTGAGATGCACCAGAACCGGCAGGTTCAGCCTGGGACTCCACAGCATTTGCAACAGGGTTTGGCTCCTTTGGTAAGTGCATCAGTATGGTGAGTTCATGCTGCCACAGCTGACTCCAATTCCCAGAGGAGGGATTAAAATAGAGCCCCGGGCCAGCTGTTGAGCAATCGCGGAGTTCACTGCTCSTGCGACAGTTGCTCGGTGCTTCCCCCACTGAAATCTTTGCCCGTGCTCCAGAGTGGTGTGTGTCATTTCCCGTCTCTTCTGCTGACCCAAGGGCACCCGTTCTGCACTGCTGGCACACAGGCAAAGGGCTGGAATCCTCTCCCAGTGCTTACTCCTGCCTGAGGCACTGGTGTCACAACTGTGCCAAACTATAGCTGAGCCATGGAAAAGCCTTTCAGCCATTAGCTCAGTCCCCAGGTTTGAAAGAGAACATCTACAGAGGGGTGAGGCTGCCCAAGGCTGCTGGCAGYGTCAGCACTTCTGCAGGTGTTCAAAGGGATCCCCATGTGTCCCTCAAATTTGTCCCTCCACGCATGGGAGTTCTGCAGCCCAAACCAGAGGGTAGGAGCAGCAGATAGCAAAGGGCAATGTGTGTAGTTGAGGGATGCACCAGCATGTCCCAGCTTGACCCAGGTGGAGACCAATCCCTCCCTGAATCTGCTCTCTGCACTGTCTGAAAAAGGCCTTTCACTCTTCAATTTAAGCCATAGAAAGCCCCTATTGTCCCTTCCCRGTTCCAAGAGGGAAAACCCCTTGCACTTTATGGTCAGCCCATGGTAGCCCSTGCTGCACAAACCACTCCCCTCAGCTGGCACCTCCCAGGGCAAGGGGCTCCCATGTGCATCGGTTCCAGTGTAAATGGAGCAGAGGGTCAGTGCCTGGGAGTGCTGGGCTGCTCCTGGCACAGCTSTGTCCCTTTCTCAGACACACACACTGAGGAAGAGCAGTTTAGACCAAAGGGTGTGTGAGGCCTGCACACAGAGCAAATACCTAGGTGGGATTTTCAACACACTGCCACTGCCAATCTCAAATGGCAGAAATGGTGTTTCTCTTACAGCTCTAGCAGGTTTACAGAACTCGGGACTGAC
>NW_026623244.1:2008108-2008722 GCF_030028575.1 Malurus melanocephalus | reverse complement strand
AAAAAAAAAAAAAAAAAAAAAAAAGCCAACTTGAACAAAGTTTCCGAAGAAAGCTGTGTGTGTCTGTGCTGCTTCTGGTATAAGAGGCGGCAGAGTCTTCTCCTTGTGGCCGCTTCCAGTTGCAAAAATCTGTGTCAGCTCAGTGCCTGCCTTGTGTCAGAGACATGACGAGCTCTTTGCTATTTTTTCCCCCCTTGCAGATGAAGACACAGCTGGCTGGAGCCAGGGGAAGCTGACTCGCACTGGCTGCTTGGCTCTGAGAACTGAATTCCATAGGCGTTAAAGCCTCCAAATGCCCTATGGATTCAGTTCTGCAGCTGGGCAGCAACTCAGCCTCAAACCTTCAGGAAGAGAATGCAACTGTGAGCTCTTCTTACAAGAAATGTGCAAATCTTTGCTCCTGCACAGAGATCAGTTTAGGCATGGAGGTGAGTTATGACCACCACAGAAAAATCTGCTATCAGAGAGCTGCTGGAGGCAGTGACTGTTTGTGACATGTTCGCCCTCCAGAGAAGAAAAAAGCCTACTGTAGAATGTGTTCTTCCCTTTGGAAGTGAAATGGCACTTGAGAAAATAAATACATTGCTACCTTCTGATGTACTACAGGCGATTGT
>NW_026623244.1:1924248-2008078 GCF_030028575.1 Malurus melanocephalus | reverse complement strand
CAATCTCCTGTTCAGAGTCCAGGCAGCAAAACCAAACAAAACTTTGGAGAAGATAAACAGGACAGGACGGGTAAAGTTAAGGGTTATGSCCTCTCTCTCCCCTTGGGCCCTGGAGATGACCCCAGCAGGGACATGCATTTAGAGAAAGTATTTGTGTAGGCAACAGGCTCTGTTTTCACCCATCCATCACACAGCCCCTGGGAGAGCCTGGCTGTGCCCCTCGAGTTTTGGGGACACTTACACTGTAACATGGTGTTATGCTGCTATCAGGAATTCAGTGGCTGGAAGAATATATTYAGGATAAGTTATTGTGCAAGTCCCRGAAATTTATGTAGCGTCTCAACATCATCATATGGCAAACCCCATATCCTTTCAGGTGCTGGTTYGCACCTCCTCCAGAATCTCACCTAAAGTAGCCCCTGCCCATGGCAGGCAGCATCCAGCTCTGGCTCACAGCAGCTCCAGGGGATGGAGAAGAAACTCCTTCCAGCACCCCAGTGGGGTGCTGCACCACCACTCAAGGCTCTGATGCATGAATTTTGGGGTTCACTGCCCAAAGGAGCTGCTACTGCTGGGAGAAGTGAGTGCAACACCAGTGCAAGGCTGATGCAGACATTTAACTGCACAGCCCTACCTGGGCAGGAGAGCCTTCTCAGTCAAGAAAGAGATTAAAAAAACACCAACAACCAAGCAACCCAGCAGGAGCTGCTGCTATACTGGATAACCAAAAGCATAACTAATTAGACAGCAGTCATTAATGGAGGCCTTTTCTAGCCCATTCAGCAAGTCCCACTGACACTGTTTGCAACACAGACAAGCAGCATCAGTTTGGTCCAAGGTTTCTACAGCAGTTTTTCTGGTTCAGGCCTCTTGCAGCTTWGTCTGGCAGCAGAGTTAACACATTTCCAAGAAGCTAACTACGGAAGGGGAAATCCAGACAGTTGCCGAGACATTTTGGCAATTGGTTAAACAAAACCTGTTGCAAAGTAAAAAAAAAAAAAGGAAGAAAAAAGAAAATCCACTTATTTTCACTTTGTGGCAATTCAGAGCAACCAAGGGGCTTCCTCACAGTCTCTCCTTTGCTGTACAGATGGGGAACATCCAGTTCCATCTTACATTTAAAGGCCTTTCCCCTATGTGGGAAGTCAGGGAGAGACAAGAGACTATAGGGGACAGAGAAGGTCTCCTATTTCTCCTGTGCACTCATAAAGAACCTGCTGGTCCCTAGAGAAGCWGACAGAAAACAAACTAGGGCAAGCCAGACAAGCAGAGTAAGCCACCATGGCTGAGCATGAACCATAGAAGTCATCCCTAACTTCACAAAAAAAGTGCAAGATCTGATTGCAAGTTGTTCACAGAAGAGAATGCTGTCAAGTAGTTAAGAACCAGAAATATAAGCATTTGCATTTGGGTTTTTTTATTGTTTATAGTAATTTAAAAGGTACAGAAGTTTGCAAGTAAGTCAGACTCAGACCTCACAACCCTCCAGGCTTCCAGCACAGCTTTTCCAGTACAAGCACCAAGTTGTGGAAGCACTGTGGTTCACACAACTCCAGTAACCTCATTGGAGAGCCAGCACCTCCAACCAGAGCCAAGTCAGACCCAAAGTAGTGCCTCAACAGCAATTTCAACAAGGACAYGTGGCCAGGACTACTAAGCACCAGGTTACCCAGTGTAAGAGGATGGGGGCACCAGGATCTTTTGCCAGTGTAGGGAAGTGCTGCATGCAAGCCTCACATGATGATTAAGCACAATGGTATGGTCAGAAACAGCAGTGAAAAGACATGCAGATAATTGCTTTACAGAGTGAACCCCTGTGTCCTCTGGGACCTGCACTGCTCTCAGCCTGGAGAAAATTCATCTTTGGTCTCTCCAGGAAGAAAAGCAGCTTACAGGCCCTTCTCTTGGACAAGGTAGGAAGAGGCCCATCTTCTCTGATCAAGGGCTGCTGTTTGGAGATCCTCCACCAGGCTGTGACCAGTCAACCAAACCAGTGGAAATCAAATGTTCATTTCAAAACCAGGACCAATGAGCTGATCCAATAGTAACRTGTTGTGCATTCTCTTCCCAGGATGGGCATTGTGTATCAAACATGGTAAAGCTGTCATAAGGCTGTGGAGGATGGGGAGCAGTTAAAAAAAATCACATGAGTAGTGGCATCCATTGCTTGTGTTCCTTGCCAACTACACCAAGAACAGCTGCCAACTGGCTCCCACAGGGTACTGGAGCATCTGTCCGTTGGGTGTCTGACTCAATGTCTCAGTTTCTTTTTCTTCTTACGGTTCCGGTCCTCACTGCTGTCATCTGCCTCGCTGGCACTGGGGGTCACAGCCTGCTGGATGACTTTTTTTTCCACTGCATATTCCTGGTCTTCCATCTTGGGGTCTCCCTTGACCAAGAACTCTCCTTTCCGATAGGATATGGAAACACTGGTCCGGGGGTAGGTGCCATAAACCCTCCGGAGATCATCCTTCACAAATTCTGGCAGGTCTTTCCTTGGCCCAAACACCTTCCCAAGTTTCCCCCATTGAAGCTCCCCTCTCATTGTGAAGCCTTCTGGCCATGTGTCTCGATACTGATCTGACCTCTGGTAGGCAGCATAGGGATGGTAGCTTGCATAGGGATTGTAGAGAGGGACAGGGACCATGGGGGGGAAGTGCCAGGTGTGGTATGGATGGATATAGGGATTGGAGGTGCCATAGAGATGGTGAAACTCCACCTGGCTTCCCGCATAGTCAGGGTGGCTGTTCCGCTCCACCACAAAGGTGATGGGTCGACTGTAGAWGTTGTGCATGGGGATGGGAGGGAACATCACAGAGCTGGACAGGTCCTCTGCTCTGCCAGGCCGCAGCGGGGGGTAGGGGTAGGCAGAAGGTGGCATCATGGCTGGGTAATATTCCYGTGGCACAAAACTGGACTGGTACATTGTACAGCAGCCTGGGGCCTTGCACAGGGGACACTTCTCCAGAGCAGTTGCTGAGTCTCAAAAGCTGTGAGGACAGGAGGGAAAGAGAAACAATTTTCATTAGTTATACACATTCCAGGCAAATAAGGGGATACACCTGGCACTGTAAGCATACCAACTAATTAATAATGAATACAAGGAGCCCCCCATAGTTTGGGAGAGCAGTAAGTTACCAAGGACAAGTAGATCCCCATTGCCAGCCCGTTAACTGCTGTGCAAGATAATACTTAACCCACACAACTCAGAGTTACAAAGATGAGAACAAGCTGACGTAAAGACCACTGAGGGCAGAAGAGTCAGCTTCATATCCTCATGACTTGTGCCTGCACTTCTGGGAGGCAAGACACACTGCAAGAAGCTGAAGGCCCTTGAGCTGGCATGAAAAATGGGGAAGGCAAACACAAATGAAAGAAACAAAGCAAGTAGGCAAAGAAAGGGAAGAGGCAACAGCCCAGCCCTGCTGCAGTAATGTCAACTRCTATCCTGCCCAGACAAGGAAATCTTAAACAAATAAAAAGATCTTCAACTGTCCTTGACTCTCTCCCCATCCTCCCAAAGCCCTGTTTCCACTCTGATAAGCAAACAAGARCTGGACCTACTGTTTATTTATAGTGCAAAATCCAGGCACATCTACATTTCCTCTGRCAAGTTCTCATGTATAGGTTTCTCTTTCTGGTCTCACTAGTTGCCATTCACATTTAAGTGTGCATTTACCTTRAGCAATTCTGACCTGCAGATGAATTTGCTCCTAGCTTGCCCTTGCCAGATATCCAAGCACCCTCCAGGGCATTAAGCAATGTCCTCCCATGACTCATTATCCTCTCCCCTAGGGCAGGAAAGGAAGCTGTATATAGCATAGGGTTAGGGTTTTTTTAAGAAAAAGAAGTTTGCTATCAGAGACAGGAAAGTGCCATGCATAGAACTAAAGGCAAAAAAATGGTTTTTTTTTCCCATGGAGTTCAAATTCTGTGGGCTCTTTTTGCTTCAGCCTAAGAGTTGTCTTTCCCACAGGTGTTGACCAAGAAGGAGATGAAAGTTCAGCTGTCAYCTAAGGGTTGTCTGACAAAAGCAATGYTGGGTAGTGYAAAATGAARRKTTTTCTTCTTYTYAACCAGCCCAAGTTGCTACTGCTCYGRGAGATTTATAATGTGCTCTATCTCAAGYTTGCTTTTGCCATGCATGCAGGGATAGAAGCCTTCATCCAGCACAGGGAACGGCAGAGCAGCACTACAGTATTCAAGTCAAGACCAGGCAGCACYCTTAAACAAGCCTTGGAGAAAAGCCCGTCACATCCAACACCCCCTCAGATAGGAGAAAATGAAATAAAGTTCACAACATACATGCCTAACTTCCTCCAAACCACAAAAATCCAAAGGGGTATTGTATGTCAATGGCAACAGGTGGGCACATAGAATAAACGGTCTCATCTTGAAAACTGGTCTCAGTGCCTGTTTAAGCAGCTCATCCATGCATCCCTATTGGGATCCACACTCCTGTGAAGTATTTGTATTTCAGTGCAAGTGGTCTGCACAGAGAGTGTGCAGCTATTGCATCCATTGTATGAAACAAAGCAAGCCCAGCTTACACCCGTCTCGCTGGGTCAATGTGCTGCTCCATGCTCCATTTAGGACAGCCCTGCAGAAGCTGTTCTCACCTAGATGATGACTAGCTCTTGCTCAAAAGCTTCTGTAGCACCCTGCATTTTGGCTGTCAGCATCATTGCTCCCAGGTGTCCCTGGCAGCTGCAAGGAGAAGGGCTGACAGGCCATCTAAATCACTGGGGGTTTATCACAAGGCAGCCCGAGCACAGCTACTAATTGCTTTGATTTTACAAAGAAGAAAGATAAGCAGAACAAGCTGGTGGCACAGCCAGGCAGGATGACCCACAAGAGGAAGCAAACTGAAGAGATAAGAAGGGGGAACAAGATGAGGATTAAGCAGGACTAGAAGCACTTCAGGGCAGCACTGTCACATGCCCCACCACATAAGCAAAGACATTTCCCTGGGAGCAGATCACCCAGGAGCAGGGTGTTGACAGCCCACACAGTGTACACAAGACTTCACAGCCCCGGAGGAAGTCAGCAAACCTCTTGGCTGSGTGGCCTCTGCCAGGCTCCCCTGCACAGCTGCCTGGCACTGCCCTGKCCCTGCCTGCTCCGAGCACAGAGCTCTCCCCATGCTCCATCAAGGAGCTCTCAGACTGCCCAGACACAGCCTTACCTGCACAGGCACAAGGAACCGAGCCCCAGCTCCTGTCTTGCAGGGCACAGCACTGCTTTGAATGCTCAGGTGTGTTGCAACAAGGGTTTGGTATGCAGGAGGCACAATGCTCCTGCCCTGCCAAGCTGCACCCTGGTGCTCACAACACAGTTTACCCCACCATTACACAAGTGCCTGTCGTTCATATTGATCTTCAGGCTGCTTCAGCTTCCAGAGACAGGATTTGGGAGACCACAGCCAGAGCAAAGCCCAGCTAGACTCCACAGAGCTGAGCTAGAGCATGACAAATATGTGTGTACAGAAGAGGGCTCAGAGCACCAGTACCAGCTTGCCTGATCCTGTCCCACAAYCACCAGGAAGTAAGAGCAGACAGTACTTCAGGGAAAACAGGGTTACCAGGAAGGTGATAATTTGTCAGGCCATCTGATGGCTGGAAGGCATCAAAAGCCAGATGCTTAAGAAAACCAACTCCAAACACCAACATGGCTTAGTGGTACCACTTAAAGAAAGAGTCCAAGCCCCTTCTCAAGACCTTATAGCACCTTCCAGTACCTAAAGGGTACTACTTCTCCAAGAAGGCTGGCAAGCAACTTTTCACAAGGGCAAGCAGTGATAGGACAAGGGGGTACCGTTTTAAGCTAATGAAGAGTGGATTTAAATTGAAAATGAGAAATTCTTTACTGTGCTAGTGGTGAGGCCCTGGAGCAGACTGCCCAGAGAAGCTGTGGATGCCCCATCCCTGGAAGCATTCCAGGTGAAGCTGGATGAGGCTCTGAGCACCCTGATCTATTGGAAGGCACYCCTGCTCATGGCAGAGAAATTGGAGCTAGAAGATCTTTAAGGTCCCTTCCARCTCAAGCCATACTATGATTCACCTGCTCCTACTTCTCTTGTTTCCCAGTACCAGCAGCCAGAGGCTGGCCTRGCCTTGGAAGTAAATATCCAACAGCCTCCAGCTCTTCAGGAGCCACTACAGAACCAGAAGAATGGGGGAAGAGATCCCAGCTGATCTATCTTTTCAGACCACCATCCTCCTTTGCTCTAATTTCAAGCTCTGCTACATCTTGGGGGAAAAAAAAATTAAAATCACCTCATCCACTGCCCAGCAATTGATTGTCCTGAGCKAGAAAGGCAAAACTGTCCTTAAAGCCTGAGCTGAACTCTGCTAAATGCCTGCCTGGTCCTGAAAGCCACTGACATACATCAATAGGTGCCAGGTATTGGTGGCACRATGGAAAGCCTGGATTGGCAAGCACTAGGCTGTGCCTGGGAGCCAAGCCTCCCCAAGCCAGAGCATCAGGAGCAGAGAGCAGCAAGGGAACAATGCAGTAAGAAAGGCCATAGCAAGAGACATGGGAAAGACTCCTTTAAAGCCTTTTCAGCAGTTTTGACCTTGCTGAAAAGGGTTCAAATCCTGCTTGGCTGGACCTGAATGAGACACCAGACCCAAAAAAAAAAAAAAAAAAGGAGAGAAAACTCCAAAGATGGTCACAGACAACTGACATAAGATCAGCATCTCTGCTTGGTGAGAACATGATACTGCAGACTATTCCCAGGCTTGCCAGAGCTGACTCCAGCAATTCCCTTACCCACTGCTCCAGTCATCTGGCAGGGCCTTTCCCTCCTCAAACATCTTGGTGCAGGTCAAGGAGACTGACACCTCAGCGCTCAAAAAAGATCTGCCAAGCAAATTGTGCTTCACACCAGCTGCCCCAGACAGAGTTGCTATGGAACAACCAAGCAATGTTTGCAACACAAAACYAGAGAGGACATTTGATAGGAAGCTTTTGTTTCACCCCTGTCCACACTGTTACTACTGGTGATGAATCCACCACAAGTTAATATAGAAATGCCCAAGGCCAGTAGGGCTTTCCTCAGACCTAAATCAGCAGAAATTACCTTCTAGAAATACAGAAGACCATGGTTTTTCTGAACATCTCAGGACAGTAGAGCTTTATGTCACTTAGGCTAGCTTCGAATTTGGGGAGCTGTCATTTTAAGTATTTGTGGAGCACAAGAGACTACAGTGAGCTACAGAAAACAGAGAAAAGTGTGCAGTCTGTGTGGAAGTGAATATTTACATTCTCTAGGAGAGAGACTGAAGTGAGCCTGACTGTATTATGGGCATACCAACATATAGGTGTGCCACAATACCCAACATGTGAAAATTCTCACATGTCTGGAGACACTGGTTTCACAAAGAGTCTTGTCCATCTGAAGCAGAGTCCCCAGGTCAGGCTGGCAGTTTGAATGGGTTTAGATACGTCCTCAGAGAGTGTGCTCCAAGCCAACACAGCTGTAGAGACGCTGGGACCACAGGAGAGGACATGGCCATCTAATTTACTGTAACTTTCAACCAAGACTATTCTTGCCTCATTCCACAGCCCTGTGATGAGCTCACAAAAGAAGATGCCATTAAGTTATCCTTTCCTTTTCACTGTTCCAGCACTCCTAAGCTTTCAGACTCCAGYTTTTTTTCCTGACCGCTTCTTCTCCCCAACCAGCAAAAAAACCTCAGATCTCCCGCCATTGCTCTGTAACAAACCCCAAGGGTACAGAGACGAATATTGCAAAAGCACCAATTTCCCCCAACCAAGAGGATGAAGAAGAAGTCATGAGTTATTTCCAGTTACCCTCCCCATTTTGAGCAGAGTCTGCAAAATCATTGCCATCTGACAAAGCTTTGGCAAAGTTTCTTGGTTTGCTTTTCTTTTAAACCCAAAACTTCAAGGACTGCTTACTGTGAGATGTTAAAACTGAATGTYCTTATTCAGCCAAGGTTTGCCTTACATAGCTCTGGTGTCATTTCCACACACTTATCCAGCATCCTGGTAGCTAGAGATAAAGCGTGGGAGAGGTTCATGACAAAGCAGTTTCATATTTTCCCTAGTCACATCCATCCCTTTATTGCCAGCATAAGATCATGGTTTGAAGTATTTTCAGTAAAACTCATCCAGGAGAAGACTCCCAAGTCGTTGTGGAGGTGGGAGAGCAGCACAAAAAGCCACACAACACCAGGCAATAACTTTGATCCTCCACCATCAGTACTGATCCTTAGGACACAGGCACTTGGCTGCCTTCCTAAACAGGATGCTTTCTCTTAACCAGATGTGCCTGGCAGTAACACAGGAATTCAAGGAAAATGCAGTAGCTTGTTAAAAGCTGGGTCTTTTCAGGCCCTATTTTTTATCTTCAGGATCAGGTTCCCATACTAGTGCCRCCTAATAATGGAAAAACTTGAATTTTGAACACACAACCCCTGACCCCACAAAAATAAAATAGCATCACATTTTGCTACACTGCAAAAGAAAAGCAAACCCACACTGACCCAGAAAAGTACTCCAAGAGGTATTTAATATTTCCACAAGAGATTTCTACATCATGCATTGTTCAAGGTGCCAGCAGACAGCAGAGATTAACAGCAAAACAAATCAAGGCCGTAGACAACAGGGCTCCCCTTTGCCTGGAAAAGCCCAACACAATCTGAGGGTAGGGCTGACTTCTTSGAAGAGATGAGCTCTTACATCTAGAAAGGGGCAAAAGATGTAGTGTGATGACCTGAGATGAAGTGAAGCCAATTCTGCTCCACCCCTGYTGCCACAGTGCATCCCTGTGGTCTCTCCAGCAGCACGGAGCACACCCTGGATGAGGGCAGCAGCCTGCCAGCTCCCATGCTTGGCCAGSACAGGACAGCTCAGCAAGAGCTCTGGGCTTCAGACCTAAGCCCTGAGTGCCACACCACAGTCACAGTTCCTGCAAGCAACTCATTGTAACAATAATAATAATGTACTTCCTGCAGGTAGAGCCAGCACTGCCTCCCAGGAGCTGCACAGGTGTTACACACCAGCATCTCTTTTCACTGATCCTCTGAAATACTTCAGCATGGAAATTTGGTGTGGCAGAGAACCCAGTCTCTGCTTCTCAGAAAAGGGGTGAGGCTAATTGCCAGRCTCCCTTGTGCTGAAAACAGCCTGAACATAGCCCAGCAGAAGGAAAAGGGCTTTGCAGGCAAGAGCAGGTACTTTGAATGAAAGCATCATGACTTCCCAAAGAGCAATAAATCTACAAGGTGTCTGGCCTTTGAGAGAGATTAGAAGAGAGATAAAGAGAAATCCACCAATCCAGACAGCTTTGTATGTTTTTACTGAAGGYAAATACAAAAACTTATTTGGTTGGATCAAAGAAAGCATCAGCACAGGGCAGCAGATAGATGGAGATGGCTGCAAGTTCTACTAGTTCCTGTGGCACCAGAAGGCCTGCCAGCAGCCTCATACCCTCCACACACCACTAACTCAGTCTGAGGAACTCCCRCAGCAATGCTGGGGCTCTGACCCTCTTTCCCCTCACACCACAGGAGGGACCTTTCCATCAGCCAACTGGAAAGATACCACAAGTACGGCTGATATCAGATGAACAATCCCTTCAGCTCAGCCAAGAGGGAGAATTTAACTTGTGAAGCCAGAAGACACCAGTCACCCTGCTGTTCCTAGTTCACCACGAAGAAAAGAGCTGCAGCTGGCACTGGTGATTGTGGAAATAGCAGCTAACACATATTACAGTCAGTTGCCCCTTATAGAGGCCCATTGAAGAGGAAGCAGATCTGTTTCAGCTATTCAAAGCAACATTCCCAGAAAACACTGAGTCTAGTGTGGGTCTGGCATTTGTTTCTGAGGTTTGTGCAAAGCCCAGACTCTGTATGAAATCAAAACAACAGGAACAGCTCAAGTCATKGCAGAACAAGTCTTTACTTGACTGYAGTTATCTAAAAACCACCCCWCCGCATAACTGTTGGTGGCAGAGAGGTTTGGAGCAGCCACTCCTTCTCTGACTGCAGCTGCTGGATAACACAGCAGCTCTGGAACAGCTTTGCCACCAAGAGTAAAACATGGCAAGTGTTACCACAGGGTGACTGCAGCAGCAGGCAAGGGTCTAGAAACCACCCCTGACTGCTGCCAACACAATCCTGACACTGTCACCCTTCAGCCTCTTCCTGGGTATGTGTCTGCAGCACCAGAGGATACATTTTGGACATATTCCAAAGTTTCTCTTTTYCTGACATGTTCTCTCAACATAGCCTAACTTCTGTGTTATCATCCCACCACCACTATTCTCATCTTCCCAGTAACCACTGCAAGCTGCATTTGTGTAAGATGTCTTCCTCACCTGAGGTTCAAATCTATGACCTGGGTCTCAGGATCACAGCCACCATATTTTTTCTCATTTAAACCCTTTTCCAGACACAGCTCTGTATCTAGACACGCCTCCTTTTTTCTTTAGTTGAGCATGTTTTAATCTGTACTTCGTAGTGTTCAGTCCTAATGATCCCCTCCRTGTTAAAACACAGCCTGCACAAACAGACCTGCTCCTCCTCTCTCTCAGTTCATCGCATATCCTTCATCACCATCCACACACTATCTTCCTCAAAGAAAAGACAGCAGTATAGTTTGTTCAAGCTTCTAAATTGGGAGGTCCTGGTTGAGCCCCCAGCTGTTCCCCTTCAGACTGCAGTGCTAAGAGAACAGACTCGGGACACTAACTTACATTAACCACACCAATAAGTCAACTGAATTATTAACAACCTCATTAATACACCATTTCCATTTCATGGTTATTTACATCACTGTACACACAGCTATGAAGCTACTAATCGAGTCTTATGAACCACACATGATGCTGTTGAGTCACCCTTCCCTCCCACACCACTTAGGATGCACATCTATCCCACTTTGCTCTGCCCTCCCACAAGAAGCCTTTCCACCATAGACCTGATGCAGAGTCCAGCRGGTTGTTCAAGGAGCATCACTTCAGCATTCCAGCAGCCTTGGGTCCTCARGTTTCACTATCCTCCTTAGATGTCTGCACTCCTTCAGTCCACTGATCTCACCTTTCTCTTATTCTATACATCATTTTCTCATTTCAGGATCCACTTTTTCTGCCACATTCATGCCTCCCTTACKCCAGTCTCCTCCCAGAGACAACAAAACAAATCCTCCCAATCCACCCCAATTATTTCTTCCTCATTGGTTCTCAGTTTTTCCACAGTCATAACTAAGCCTGATACTTCTGATATCGTTCCCTTGGCAATCTCAGCCTTACATGGTATTATTGATATGGCAAAGGTGGCCTTGAAAAGYTTTACCCTCCAAGAGCTGCTTCAGACACTCCATAATTATCTGGTTCCTCCTGGTTATGTATTGTTTACTTTACACACTCCAAGACAAATAATTCAATTCCAGCCTTAATTCCCATGCTCAGCTCCAGTTACCTACCAGCACTTTCTTATCTTACACACAGACAGTTTGCATAGCAGAGCAACATGTTTTGCACTTCCACAGCATCCGGCTCTCTCAGCTGCTTGATTACGAGTCTTTGTCCTTGAAGTGCTCTTGGGAGAGTCTCCTAATGTCCTGCAAAGGCCTTAATTAACATTCAGTCTGGTTCTCCAGAAGGAGTTTGTGCCCAAACTCCTTGTGTGTTTTCGGTGGGAAACACACACATCAGTATCACAGGAAACTATTTACATTTTAACTATTTATTCTTTAAATACAATTAGGTCCCATTTCCACATATCCTGCATCGAGCATGGCTATGCAGAAGTACAGCAGCACAATCTTATACGCTTGCACTAAGTCTTCCCAGGGGACCAACACCCTAAACAGGATGTTGTAGGACAGGACAGGAAAGATATTCCAGACTTTGGGGTTGTATTACATACAACATACCCCTTTAGCATATGAGGGGGTTTTCTGTTACAAGAGCAACACGCACTGCAATTCTACAGTAAGTTCAAATATCTGAGCTAGAATTACTCACGGGAATACTGCTCTTACTGCATCCCCAAGGCAGACAGCTGCAGCATCTGCTGGTCTACAACTTTGTAATAACTTCAAAAAAAACCAAAAACAACCACAACTACTTTCTGTCATGGTCTAGACAATACAGAACACAGCTCACAGGTAACATTATTGATTTTCTTAAATGGGGACTCAAAAGAAAATCTTGTGTTTCCAAGAATACAATAATTCATAAAGGTTATTCTGTGGCATTTTTTCCAAATCAAAGTGTTTAAAGGCTGTCGTCACACAGCAATAACAATTTACATTAGTATCTTTCACAAGCAGGTGGTGCTACAAATGTTACAGGATAGAGYACCGGCATGAATCAATATCCCCACCAAGTTTTACTACTGTACRTGGACTTGCATCCATATAATCAAACAGCAGATGGTTTTGGGGTGGGAGAAGCACCAACTCCAGAGGGATTTGCATTTTCAAAAAGCCAGGCAAAGTGCACGACGCCTCAGTTGTACACTGCTCTGCTACTGCAAACGTTTAAGCTAGTACATAACTGCAGAAACATTGCAAAACAGATGAGTTTGTAAGTGCAGAAGACAGAAAGACATTTACTGGGTGTGCATGTACTCACATCCTGAGAAAAGRCAGCCAAGGGAATGCCTTCACTTAGCCAAGGAGCAGTAGGATGTACAACCTGATCTTAGGAAGGCAGGTTACTTTCTACAGGCTTTTACTGAAGGACACATACAGGATAAGGAGATGCCATAAAATACTGCATTATACCTTGTGGAAGTTTTCCTGTGGTAGCYAGGGCTACAAAACCTGCCTGAACCTGCCCTTGTACCTAAAGACAACAACAGGAAGCTCATTCCTTCAGCAATTACGYTACATGCTCAGACAAGGATCAAGAGTAGAGGACACAGGTAAAGAAACAGCTGAAATCAGCACATAAAGCCAGTATGGGAAAAACCTCAAAAGCACTCACCAAAACTTCAGGTTCTTTCTCAAGTCAGCAAAACTCTATTAGCAAAATCACAGAAGTGTAAACTTTAAAGCAACAAACTGGTTAACATAGATATGAACCCCCCCTCTTTTCCCTTACTTTCCCATAAATTTTTTGCTCACACTCACCTCCAACTAASCTGGTATTTGTACTCACAGCCCATCCAGGCTGTAATTAAGTAAGAAGCTGTATCATTGGCTCCCATCAGCACCCCCTTATTGTGAGCACCTGTTCTGTGGTGGGCCTTTACAGAYAGAAATCTCCACAGGAGTTTTAAATGGGTGACTGCATCTGCAAGGTCAGCACATCATCGCCCAGCACAACAGCAGCAGCAGTGCAGCTCCTTTGGGATGCTTAGTGATTCCATGATCTTAGAGTTCTYTTCCAAACTTAATGATTCTTTGATTAGTGCCTTATKCCTTGCTCTGCTGCAGGTGATCCCTATAGCTGAAGTTAAATACCTACAAATCACTTTTTAATTACAGACCATGTTGATTACAATTAGTTGCCTGGCTTCTAGGAATTTGTAAAGATGACCTGCTTAAGAAGCTACAAGTCTGATGTTTAAAAACATTGATAAGTAACAGGGTGCAATAACACCTATTTGTTCATAGCAATTGGCTTTTGTCTCAGTTTTCTAAGGTGAAATTTCCCCAGGTGAAATTTGAGAATAGCTGAATGGAGCAACTGCTGCAAGTGAGAGATGGAAGGTGATGCACATGCTTAACACAGGAGTTGCTTCTTTGAGAGAAGGTCCCGCAGAGAGATCTTAAATGATAATATACAGTGACAGTCCCTATTTTCTGAAATACATGGCATGAATGGAAATTAATTGTGGGAGAGAAATGTAAGTAGCTGATAACTAAAACCAGAGACAGGACATTTGCTGCATTACTGCCCSCTGCCCAAGCAATGGTGTACATATTTTGTTTCCACTCTGTCATTCTGCAGTTTGGCACACACTGCTTGGAGAAGAGGAGGCTCAGGAGGGGCCTCAGCACTCTCTACAACTCCTGACAGGACACTGTGTGGGGTGCAGGCCCGGCTCTTCTACCGCGCCTGCAGTGAAAAAAACAGAGGAAATTGCCTCAAACTGGGACAGTGGGATTCAAATTAAATATCAGAAAATGTCTTTTCGCTCTTCGAGTGGCCGGGCATTGGAATTGTTTACCCAGGTGGTGGAGTCGCCATCCCTGGWGGTTTTCAAGTGGCCTCTGGATCTGGCACTGGGTGATATGGTTTAGAGGCTTAGGGTGGTGCTGGGCTGGCCCAACATTGATTTTATCACGATTCCACGATTTCTTGACTCCAGGAACCAGCGTCCCGGGCCCGGGCGCGTTTCCATGGCGACGGGAGGACGGACCATAGAGGAGGCGCTGCCGGCCCGGCCAGAGCGGCTCGGGCGGATGTGGGCGGGGCTATGCAAATAAAAGAGCGGGGCGACCTCACACGAAATGGCTGCCGGGAGTTGCCGGCAACTTCACTTGCCAGTACGCAAAATGGCCGCGGGGCGGGGCTCGGACCGGAGGGGGCGCATGCGCGGCTGCGCAGTGAGGCGGCGGAGCGCCGTGGAAGCGCCGGTACCGGACGCAGGTAGGAGGCGCCGAGGGGGCGGGAGGGCGTCTCTTCTGCCTCATTGCCACCCCCGATTTGTCTCCCTGCCTGCAGGGTAGTGGGGGATCCCCTATCCCCTCAGTAAGGCGGTTCGGCTGAGGTGGGAGAGACACCGTTCCCCCCTTTGCGGGGTGAGGGGTTCCCCCCTTCCCTGTAGTGGTAGAGCCCTAGCGGGTACTTCGCTCCGTTATCGTGGAAGGTCCCACTTTGGACCAAGGGGTGCCCTGGCTCCCCTGTGGATAGGGGGCTCGGTCCTGGAGCCGGTCGGGGTCCGGCACCCGGCAAGGAAAGGCGGCTCTGGCATTGCCTTCTCTCCCTGGAGTGTGCGGCGGATATCTGGTGTCCCTGTTACACCTTCCGCTCACCTGGGAGGCATCAACCCACTGCCGTGGAGCCTGCGGGAGAGCCCGCCAGGGAAGGATGGCATTGCCTCAGGAAAACCCGGTAGGGAAGGATGGCAGTGCCCCTGCCCGGCCACCCCTTCCTCTCGGAGGGCTGCCAGGTCTCCCTCAATGGGGAGTTTCCCTGCGGATGTGGCACAGGGGATGGCAGCGCTACTTGGGCCTGTCCTAAGTGACGGTGCCCCCAACTGCAGCTTGGCTCTGCAGGAATCGCCCTGTGCTCCTGTCCTGCCGCTGGGACACCAGCAATTTGCASTTGGTAATTCACTGCTGTGCTTTCCAGCCGTCAACGCCCCAGAGATCCCTGCTGGCCTTGGCAGCTGGGATTCTTCCAGTCCTTCATTCAGTGGCGTGTGGCCTTGTGGCTGCAGCTGGGGCCCAGCAGGGGGACGGTGGTTTTGGGAGGTTTGCACAGGTGAAGAGWCTCCCTGTTCCCGGGAAGATGTGTAACACAAACTCCTGCACTTGGTGGTGAAGTTGCTTCTCACTTGGTGCTTTCTGTTAAGTCTTAACAAAGAACAGGCAGTRTCTGTGCAGTAATCCTCTCTTGTASCTTCTTTGATACCACTCTTGGGYGTTATTTTCAATGACGATTTAGTATTTGCTTCTGGRTTTGTAACTTGAGGCCAGAATTACCTTGGCAATAGTTCCCATCCTAGTGCTGTGATGTCCTCTACAGGATTAGAGCTCATATTGACAGCAAATGATGGGGAACTATTTTTTTAATACATCGAACACACTTCCTTTACACTGTAAAACAATGATTTGTTTAGATAYGGGATGTCATGTGTTGTTAACTTAAAAGCCTTGCCAAGTTCCAAGGCTATGAGGTCTGTCCAGTTATCTCTATTGACAAACCTTGTGTTCTTGTTAGGGAATGAGATCTGATTGAACAAGATTGCTCAGCTGGAGCACAGCTCCATGGAAGCTACCAGCTGGTGCAAGGTGTTAATTGTCTGTGGCAATTGTGTTTGCCTGTATGAGCTCAGCAGGACTGACAGAAGCACCTGATGGAAGCACATGATTGCTTGTAATAAGAAGGGTATTACATGGTACACGATCATCWGTGGCTGTTGAATTGGTAAACAGTACTGAAAAATGCCCTTTTAGCCTCTTCCAGGCATGTTTCCATGCCTGATCCAGGTGGTTTTAAAGGTTTCATTGCTTCATCCTTCAGATAYCAAGCTGCTGGGAGCCTGCTGTTGGGGTGTTTGTTCATGTTTCGTGTTCGGCCTGGACTCCTTGTTACTAAGTGGATTATCTGAGGGTGTTAGGATTTCAGAAGTATGAAGTAGAGAAACTGAGAGCTTTGGAGCTATGTTCATCTCTAAGAGGGCACACAAGATCAAAGTTTAGTCAGAGCAGCCTAAATTTTGTGGAGTGTCTACCTAGGAAGCAGCTTTCCTGGGATAGGAATAGGATTTGTAGAGGGATTTTTTTGTTTGAGTGGGGGATCTTTCACATGTTTCATTCATTCAGTTAGCTTTGTGGAGGGATTTCTCATTTTACTGGCAGAGCTCTGTCAGAATCCAAGTAGCTTTGTGGGGTGAGGGCCCTCTGAGATATCCTGGGTTGTGGAGGTGTCCTGGGGTACCATGCATGGGGGAGAAGGAGTGTGTAAAACCTGGTCTTTGCTCCCAAAATGGGTTCATCTCTGATGGATAAGACTGACCACACAAAGACATCCATGACTSTCACTTGCAGCATCTGGGAAGGAYTSATGTCTCCAGCACCAGGCCTTTTGCTGGGACAGGTCACAGGGCATCMGCTCTTTCACAGGTGCAGCTCCAGCTGTGAAAGCTTTCCTGTGAATGGGGCTGGGCTGCCAGCAGCCCAGTCCTGTCTGGCTGTGACCAATGTCTATAATAGGGTCCCCTCTCAGCTGGTGTTTCCAACTGGTGGGTGGATTTATTGTGTGGCAGTTACAGCGACACAGAGTTGGTGTATTTGGCCCTCTGTTATTAAACCTCTAAAAACCCAGAATATGCASCAGAGGCAGTGTAGTGGCAGCTCAAGCAAGCATATCTTGAAATATTATTTGGGATATTCCAGCCTGCATTACCCACACAGTGGAGAATGAATACGAGAGTCATACTGATACTGTGGTCAGTCTGCACATGGCTGTTTTAGGTTGCTGAGTGGCAACTTCAGCACATAAAAGTMATCTGGCCCTGCTTAAAAGGCTGTCTTGGGCCAAGATTCACATGTATGGCTCTGCTGCTGGCTCAGTACAAGTGGCTTCAGCTGTGGAAGGCTGGAGCTCAGCCTTGTTGCAAGGCCAAAGCATTGCCGAATCACCATGGGACGTGAGGACTCGTGAATCCAGCTGTGAGCTGGCTAGGAAGTTAGAGCAGATGTGCGAGCCCCGAACTGTGGTGTGTTCCAGACACAGCTGTGCCAGCACTCTCAAACAAAAGCAGTGCTTTCCTGGTAGTCAGTATTCCAACATCCTCCTCAGGAAGATAAGATCTGTGGACGTCACTGGCAGCAGCCAGATGTCAAATGTGGAGGAGGAAGTTTCCCAAATAAAGGCTCATTGCTTTCTAATTTATGAGCTTGTTGCTTTATGAGTGTGTTAGAAGTACAGCAAGAATGAATGATAGTTATTCCCTCCTGCAGCTCCTTTTCCCATTACTTCTTACAGCCTCCTGTTGAAAAGTTCTGACATACTCCATGAATAATTCTCCATCCCAAGGAAAAGGTTATGAAAATACCAATGTGGCAAGCTTGAATAACAYAGTGCTTTGGGTGTAGAAGTAAAACCTGCTTTTTACAGACAGCTGTGATTTGTTTCTTTTTAACTGCACATTTGCAGATGGGGAGAGAAAAATATCTCAAATGACCTAATGACTACCCTAGGAAAAGTGACATCACTTTCAAATAGCTGGCTGGAGGGGTTGCACATCTGTGAAGGAGTGATGAGGGGCAGAAAGAAAGGAAGTGGAACTTCACCTTCTTTGAACAGCACTGTAGCATATAAATGACAAAATGAGGTGTCTCTGGAAACTTCAACAGCTGTGGTTTGTGCAACAGTGAAGCATCGTTTAAATGGGAGCAGCATGAAGTGCAGCACTAAGAGCAAGGTTTGAGCATTTCACCTTTCAAACAGGTTTTGGACAGCAAAGGCAAGCCCAGCATAAAAATCACCTTACTGGGTCACACTGCTGGTCTGTCTCTCTCCATATCCTGCCCCACKGTGGCAGCAGGAGATGCTGTTTAKGGGGAGAGTGCCTGAGCCTGGGCACCATCTGTGGCCTTTCCACTTGTCCACCCCCAGCCTGCAAGGCTGGTTTTGGGCTGCTAGAGCGGATTTCCCTGCCTTGTTTCCTTTAGTAGCTGTTTGCTACAGCTGTTTACCATGAATTTGTCTAATCCTTTGAACCTGYTGCCCAGCTCTGTAACATCCTTTGGCAGCAAATGTCAGGTGTTTACTGCCTGCCAGGTAAAGGAGTTTTTCGTGTGCTTTAAACTGATTTCCTGCTGGTTACAGTGTGTGTTCCCAGTTCCTTTGCCCTGACAGTTCCATGACGGGGCTCAGCACTCTGGTGTCTTCATCTGCTCTTCATTCAGTCCTCCACAGAAGGCTCTTGGTGAGAGACAGAGGACTTACCTGTGGGACAGATGGCTTAACTCTGTCTTCTTCTTAACCTTTGTCTTTACACATCATGATTCCTTTCCAATCTCGACCATACAAAATGAAATTTCCCCTTGAGGCTTGTCTGTCTTTAATTACATCTATAAAGGTTCATTTTCTGGCTGAATTCCCTTGCAAGCCGTGTCTTCCTTTTATCTGGCCATGAGTTTTGGCCTGGCAGGGATGCAGAATGGTGGCGGAGCTCCACAAGGGCTCTGCAGTTGGATCCAGTTGAGGTCTAGTGCTTTGGCTGGGAGTGGAGCTGATGTACAGTTTCAATCTAGTGATGTAATTGGTTGGAACAAATGCTATTCCTGCTCCTTCTGAACTAGTTATGAGGAATTCCTTGGCCTAGAAAGAGCAGATGGTTATTTTTGCTTTTCTAATCTTGCCTAGAAGTGGTCAGACTCATGCCTTCAGGGAAATGCTGAATGGGATTGGCGTTTCATCAGTTTCATACCCAGACGTTTATTCTTCGGCTTTATCTTCTGCTTGGACTTGCTGCAGCTGGTGTTGCAAGCCCAAGAGGCTGRTGTGGTGTGTAGGTTCCCATTTCCTATGTGTTCAGTCTTATCCCACATTGTGAAGCCCCCACGATGTGTCTGAGTCGTGTGAGTGCAGAACCTSGAGGGCTGAAATGAGAGTGACTCGCAGCCTCTTATCTTGCATTTGACAGCGCCAAGATAACAATCTTGTTGTCACCCTTCATGTGTGTGCTGTGAACAGGGCTTTTCATGATGGCACTGGCTGGGGGAGCTGACTTGTATTAATTTAAGAAATCCTTATGTTTCACTTAAGTGCCTTGTGTTTTGCCTTTGGTCTGTAACAACTGCAGTGTGAGAAAGAGCTCAGCCTCAAGCACAAGAGAACATTTCTGCCCCCACCTCCTGGCCCTGAGCTCCSGTCAGTGCAGGTGTGAGGAGTCCTCCCCTCACACTCAGCTCCTTAAGAACATACAGTGACTTATTCTGGTCTAAGGCTACTGTGTCCATGTGTTTTATTTCTGTGTATATTTCTGTCCAGCCAAAACATCTTTATTTCAGACTATGGTCCTAAGATTTAGGTCTCCCAGACAGGCTGGACAGYTGCTAATGGTACTTCTGGTCACTTTTATTGCATGGTGGCAGCGTGTCTGCTGCAGTTGTGTTCTGATYGTGTCTCTTCATGCCACAAAGCAGCAGCACTGCTTGCCATAAATAACTCCTGTCTGAGCGAGCCCAGGTGCAGTCAGCTGTGACTGCTGGGGGAAATCAGTGTGCACGTGTGAGGTTACATCACAGGTGTTGTCATTTTTATTTGGGTAAAAATTTACATTAGTACCTAAAAATACCAGTTGGCTAGGTTTGTTTTCTGAAGGCTGCTTTGTTTTTTGCAGCTATCTAGCTTGATTCCTCCTGCGACATTGCCTTTAAAGAGCTGGATTAATCGTCCACTTGSTGGATAACAAAGAACATTACAGGGTAAAGGACAGGGCAGGCTGCTCAGACRTACCCCCAGGAGCCCACAGCCTGGCTTCAGCTTAATGAAACAGCTTTAGTGCAGCAGACAGCTTCTAGTCTCTTAAATCCCCTCCAATCCACTTTGCAACAGCTCCTCAAAGCAATATGAATTSTGATCTCTGCAGACAAAGATTTACCAATTAACTTGATTCAACTGTTACTTCATTTAAGAAACTGAATCTGTTTTCATTTTGTTTTATTCTTTTTTTCTCTCCTGCAGGAGCAGCAATGGGTTGGCCCCAACAAAGATATAATAGGTGTTGGGAGAAGACATCTTATCTGAAATGGAGGTGATTGAAGGAGCTGAACACTGACTGCACCARCATGGGGCTGCGACTGCTGGCTTGTCTTTTCCATTTGCCCACTGCTGTGATCTACGGGTCCCTGTCGCTCTTTGTTTCCATTTTGCACAATGTGTTCCTCCTATACTACGTGGACACCTTCGTCTCTGTTTACAAGATTGATAAACTGTCCTTTTGGATAGGAGAGGTTTGTTTTTTTCTATAGGCTTTTGCCCTCTTAAGTAAGAAACTGAAACCAAGAYTCCTCCTTGCTAGAAATGTAAAAACTGTGTAGTTACAACAGCAGTGTTCCCTTTTGGAGAGGGAGCAAGGGAGCCTTCCAAGTGCTAACTTGGGCTTTTCAGTTTTTCCCACTTAAATAAAAATAGAACAAGCTGGGATAGAAAATGCAGAGACTTAGTTCTTATGATTGCCTTTCTTCTGGGGATGTTGGGTTGTTTCACAGGCAGTGAAAACCACTGGTATTACTGCCAGTTGTCCCAAACAGGGGCATCATACAGTGGTGATGGGGCAGGGAAGGTGCACTGGGACAGTTCCTGCTGGTGGTTCACTGTGCCAGCTCACTGCTTGCTTCAGTGACAGAACTGAGCTGTCCAGTGTCATTTTTCACCGTCCTGTTTTCTTTCCTAGACAGTGTTTCTGATCTGGAACAGCCTCAATGACCCTCTCTTTGGCTGGCTGAGCGACCGAGTGTTCCTTAGCGCACAGCAGTAAGTGAAATTCTGCTTCCACATGAGTCTGGGAAGCTCTCTAGTCTCTGGGGAATATGATGTCAAATTGGCAGCTTTACARTGATGGCATAGGAATGGTTTCTTGGGCATGGAACCCTTAAATGCCTCCTTTTCATGGCGTCTTTGAAGCTCAGTGCTTATGAATGTTGTTTCATAACCTGACAATATAGAGAAAGTCATATACCTATTGGGTGGATTGACCCTAACCCTTAAGAGTCATGAATAGTGCAGAACCTAAAATACGGGCATCTAAAATCTCAAGCCCCTGCTATATGAACAAATCTCTTACAGGGAGATAGTTTGGGAGGCACAAGGGGGAAAAATAGTTATTTGCATAATGAATGCCTCAAATCAGTTGTTCCCAAACTCTATAGGATGGGAGCTGAGGCTGTATGGTTGGGCATTAGCATTTCTCATGTATTTACATCAGCATGTTAAGGAAAATCATGGTGTGGCTTCCCGCAGCTAGTAAAAACTCATGAAAATCACTTATATTGCGCAAAGTGCAAATGGTACACACTGTCAGGGAGAGAAATGCTCTGGGGAAAAAAAACCACCTTTTTTTTTGGCCTTCTTAAGCCCATATTTTCAGTATATTCACTATTAGCTGAGAACATAGCTGATGTGGGTGGTTGTTATTTGAACAAAAGCTGTGCTTGTGTCTATGACACTTACATGACTTCCTTGGAGAGGAAGAAAATGTGATCGTGCAGGGGTTTATCCAGGTACCTAAAACCTCTTTTTTCCTTCTGTTGCAGGGCAGGAGCAGAGATTTCCTCCCCTGAAGTAGTTCTGAAGAGGCTCAGAGCACTAAGCCACAATGGCCCCCTGTTTGCCATTTCTTTCCTGGCTTTCTGGGTTGCTTGGGCTCATCCTGGTTTGCAGTTCCTCCTTTGCCTTTGCATGTACGACAGCTTTCTCACCATGGTCGACCTYCATCACAATGCCTTGCTCGCAGACCTGGCTGTTTCAGCAAAAGACAGGACTAGCCTCAACTTCTATTGCTCCCTCTTCAGTGCCATAGGCTCCCTGTCTGTCTTCATGTCCTATGCAGTGTGGAACAAGGAGGACTTCTTTTCCTTTCGCATATTTTGCGTCCTGCTGGCCCTTTGCTCCATCGTTGGTTTCACCCTGTCCACACAAATGCTCCGCCAGAGGTTTCAGACTGATGGGAAAGCAAAATGGGACCAGGAATCAACCCTAAAAGAGTAAGGGTCACCAGTTCTCAGCTGGGGCAAATGCATAGATCTGCAGCAAACTAAATGTGTGAAAAGATCCAGGATGGGGCAAAATTTGTTAATCATCTCTGGTTCTTGTCTGTTGATACAGTTTTCAGGATCAGCTGTCACACTGGCTCCTTTGAAAATAGAACAAAACTCTTGTATCACCTCTGGTCCAAATTGGAGGCAGAGGCCTGAACTGCTGTATGGCTATCCAGTATTTGGAAAATGAAATGAGTTCATGTCTAGAGTACCCAGTTAGGCCTGTGAGTGGTAAAATATCAGAAGCATTGCTGCCCRTGCCCTATGGAGTTGGACAAGTGAATGTTTCACCCTGTTACTCACTTTAGCTGCCTGATAGTGACTGGGCTGTTGGTAGGCCACACCAAGCTGATTTTTCTTGTTCAGTTCCTTCCTCAGGCTGCCTCACTTGTCATCTCTTGTTATGGGCTGTCAGCATTAAGCTGTAGCAGCAGCAGATCCTGATGTGATCTGCCAGGTGAGCTAACTGCAGGGACCTGGAAAAGTAGCCTATATGTAGTGGAATGGCTAATAAGGGGAGAATGCATTTATTTATATAAATGCCCATTATCGGAAATGTACATTTTGTGTTAAGAAGACACATGTTCTTTGGGAGACCTGTTGCCTGTGCTTCTTGCTAGCAATGAGCAGTCATTGTTGTAGACTGCTGTTTTGATTTGGTCCAGGAAGACAAAAGGCTGGGATGGGAGCTGAGGAGAGACAGCTCTGCACCTACATGGGGAGTGCTGTGGACTCTGTCCTGCATGGTGTGAGGAATTTTTGGTTGYATTTTATCTCTCCTTTTCTTTTAGGCTGTACATTGAGAAACTSTCCGTCCCCCAGGAGAAGCGGATCACCCTGGCAGAGTATCTCCAGCAGCTCTCCAGGCACCGCAACTTCCTCTGGTTTGTCTGCATGAATCTCATCCAGGTAGGCACAGCAGTGACACRCTATGATTCAGAGGATGAGTGCTGGCTCTGGCTGTTTAAAATGGTGAKTCAGCAATATGAAAGTTCCCCAGGAAGGGCAGAGATGTTTCCAGCACCCACTTGCTCTTGAAGCCTCCTGCACATGCTGGCTGATTCAGCAGCTGGTAGCCACTCTCCCTGCTTGTGACTGAGGATACTTCCTGAGCAAGCTGTGGGGTGCTTCTTCCTCTCTCTGCAGTGTAGGCTGGGTTACAAGGGCTGACTGAGCTCTGTGCAGCACATATGGGGTGCAGAAGCACAGGGCCTGGCTCACAGAGGGGATGAGTTCAGGAGTGCTGTTTGCTGGCGTGGCTGTCAGCACAGTCTCCTTGCCCTTTCCGTTTTCCTGAGGCTCACGTCACTGTTCTCGCTGTCCAGCTGGATCCGCCTCCCAGCTGGCTTTTACCATTCCTGTTCTTCATCGTCTTCAGTGATTACTACCAAATGCCAGCAGCCTGCCCACTTTGTGTGCTGCAGTCATGGCTCTCTGGGGTTCCCTGAGTTCCCCTCAGGCAGGCTCTTGATGCTGGTCTGCATCTTTGTGTTCAAGCCTCAATGCCTTATTCCTGTCCTCCTGCCAGCTGCCTCCTCCCTCCTGCCATGCCACCGTCTCCCCTAAAGCCTTGTGGCCACTGCTGTCACCTGCTGGCCTTGCCTGGCCCAGCAGCATTGTGCTGTACAGCTGGGCAGTGGGGCTGACCCCGGGCATGCAGTGGGCATGGCTGGTGGCATTGCAGCTTTGCAGTCTCAGCCAGCAGTGTTGGAAATGCCACAGCCGAGGTCTTGCTCTGCTAAAGTACTCCAGGCCCATCCTGCATGATCCCTTGGCATGGGGCTCCTAGGACAACAGAGCCCAAAGGGCTGTTAGCTTTTTCTGTTCTTTCTCACTGCTGTCCCTGCTGACCAGCTCGTCTGCATGCTGCCTTCACAGGTTTTTCACTGCCATTTTAACAGCAACTTCTTCCCTCTATTCCTGGAGCACCTGCTGTCAGACCAGATCTCTGTCTCTACTGGATCCTTCCTGCTTGGTGAGTCTCAGGTGGGACTGGAGGGAACAGCCCAATTAGGTGAGGAGCTGGCCCCAGTCTAGATTTGCTCCTCCCAAACTTCATCTGGGGAAAGGTGTGCTCACATGCAGGACTCTGGGCTGTAAGATTCACACATGCACACACCCCACATACTTCCCTGGGACCTCCAAGTTGTCCTTCCTGGGTAGAGAAGTGACTCAGAGCCTTTTTTAGTAATATAGAGTTACTGCTCTGAGCACTACAGGCWGCAGATAGTCTTCCCAGGATGCAGCAGAGAATACAGCCCTTTTATCCCTTTCTTTCTGCAGCATATGGACCATTTCCAAGCTGCCACAGATACGTGGACATTGGTYCTAGAGTTACCGTGGGAGGATTCTGTGCAGGGCATGTCTGGTCAGGCAGTCCTGTCCCTCTCATTTCTATTCTAGGGCTGAGGTGCAGCCTGTGCATGACACTGGGCAAGTATTTTCTTCCATCCTGTCCATGAGGTTGATGGAAGAAGGTCTCCCTCTGTAGGAAAGTGTGTGCTGTGCCACACAGCCGTGGAGTAAATCTGCCATAGCCTTCTTTATGTGCGGGGGAGCTACTCYTTTGTCCTGCTGTCAGTAACCAACCTTGCTGTCTCTCGATATCATGCCTGGGGGCATGGTGGAAACTGAAATTCCTTCAAACTGTTTGTGCCTCTGTCTCTGCTCAGGTGTTTCCTACATTGCCCCCCACCTCAACAACCTCTACTTCCTGTCGCTCTGCCGCCGCTGTGGGGTTTATGCTGTGGTGCGAGGACTTTTCTTCCTGAAGCTGGCTCTGAGTGTTGTCATGCTCCTGGCAGGACCTGATCAAGTGTATCTGCTCTGCATCTTCATTGCCAGGTAGGCAAGCAGCAATTACTTCCCCTGCCCTCTGCCTCCTAGGAAGCAAAATGAGTTGTCCCTTTTTTAAAGAGAGGAATGGGAGGCAGGGAACAGGGGGCAGGGTCACACATTAGCCAYGTGGTTTCCAGCAGTTCTGACAGCATGCGGGGCGGATCACAGCAGAATCGACAGGGCGTCCTGCTGCAGAGCAAGGAAGGCAGCAATATTCAGGAGGGCACAGACCAGCAGGACTGATGGCAGCCTTGGCTGCCTTTGCCAGCTGCTGAGAGCTCCTCTCCTCCTCCATAGCCCTCAGTGTATGCTGCAGATGCCTGTGAGCCACTGGCCTGGCATGTTCTGTCCCCAGGCCTGTCTCTGTGACAGATCAGGACTGATCCGAGGCATCACTGCAGAGTACAAAGGCTTACTGATAGCAGTATTCCTCTCCTGTAACCAGGGCTTCTGAAATTCTTACTTGAAGTGTGGGGAAACCTTTCTCACCCTTGCCATTTTCTCTGGTTATGTTTTCCTGTCATTTCTTGATACCCTTATTCRGTGCTTTGCCTGTTGTTCTGCAGCAACCGTGTGTTCACAGAAGGGACCTGTAAGTTGCTCAACCTCGTGGTCACTGACTTGGTGGATGAGGATCTAGTCCTGAACCGTAGGAAGCAGGCAGCCTCAGCCCTGCTCTTTGGGATGGTGGCTCTGGTCACTAAGCCAGGCCAGACCTTCGCCCCTCTGATCGGCACCTGGCTGCTCTGTGCATACACAGGTAAGGATGTTCCTGGGGAAAGCAGCACGACAGGCCAGACCTGTGAGTTCAGTGTTCTGTGCCGTGTCCTGTGCCCTGGGGGGTGCAATGCTCTTCCAGTCGCTAAGCTGTGCCTGGTCTCTGCATCTCCATGGCCAGTGACTCAAAGAGAATGGGCATGGGTCCATCCCTACTGTCCCCACTCTCACAAACTCTTCTCTGACACCAGGCTACGACATCTTCCAGCGCAACCCCTTGAACAATGTGGTGAGTGCCCAGCCAAGGCTGGAGTCTGCCACGGCCTTGGAGCCAACTCTTCGCCAGGGCTGCTTTTACCTCCTCGTCTTTGTCCCCATCACGTGTGCACTGCTGCAGCTTCTCAGCTGGTCACAGTTCACCCTGCACGGGAAGAGGCTGCAGATGGTGAAGGCTCAGCGGCAGAGCCTGACACAAGGYCAAGCACTAGAGGTCAAAACAATCTAAGGGTGCCTGAGCTCCTGAGGTGGTGTTGGTTCCAGGCTGGTGCTGGAGGGCAGGCGAAAGGCAGCGATGGTGGGCTGAGAGAGCCTAATATTTGCAGTTTATCTGTGAAATGCTGTGATGGCAATGTTTACTCATTCCAGGTGGTGGTCACTGGGAAAGGCAGAGAAGTTCAGTCTTGTGAGGAGCCTGGGATAGATTGCTTGGTCTCAGGAGCAAGAACATTTTATCCCAGCCTGTCCCAGGGAGCAGAGCTGCTCATTCCAGCAAGGAGGTGCTAGAAACAGACATATCCCCAATGCAATTCTCTGCCCTGGGCATGTCCCTGAGGAGCCACAGCCTTTACAGCTGAGCAAGAGACTGCAGTGGGAATCTTTCCTTCTTTCCTAGAGCCTTGCAGTCCAGGGGAATGGAGTGGGAGGCTCTTGAGGGACCAAGGGAATGAATGCCAAACAGGAGCAGGCATGAGAGGACCCTGAAGGCCTTTCCCAGTAACTGGTACAAGCCACCCAAGTACAGTGCTAYGGTTCTTGGACCAAATCCACTCTTAAACGTTTGTTGTTCCCAGGACAATATCCTGCACAGCCAGGATCTGCTGGGTGTGCTGGTTTTGCCGAGGTTCCCTCCTCTGTGGCCTTGTAGAGGGAGTTGTTGCTGGCCTGAGAAAGGTGCTGGGCTTAAATTGAGTTCAGAGCCTTGATCTGGATCATTTCAATGGGCATCCCATTGCATGCACTTATCCCTCCTTCTCTCCAGAGTCCCTTTTATTCAGTGCTGTCACACARCTGTACCATCAGCCCCTTCAAATAATGGGCAAGGTCAGGGAACCAACACCTAATCCAGCCACTGGAAGTGCCTCCCTGCCCAGGGCCATCCCAGGTGACTTGGTGAGGCAGCCCGGCCCGGCCCTCCCCTCTTGCAGGAGAGCACRGCCTGGAGGAGACACCAGGTCTTGCTTTTGTGCCTTTACTTCCTCGTTGGAGCCTGTTTGACACACTGYTGGGCAGTCACAGGGTTGGGATTTTACCCCTGTGGGGAGTGGCAGACCCTTTAGGTCCTCCTCACTTGAAACAGTTCCCCAGAGTTAGATCATCTCACCTGCCTGCTGAGCCASGGACCCGAGGAGAGCAGGTGCTTTGGTCTCCCTGGTTTTGGCTGTGAGCAGATGGGCAGGTGATGACCAAAGGGGTCCCTGAGGCAAGCGACTCCTTAATCTCTGTGATGTGTATGGGGGCTGGCAAAAGGAATGTGCCAAGGCCTGTGACTGCCTATTACAAGAGGGAGGGTTGGCAGGCAGCATTTGGTAGCTGTTGCACGTGGAGGGATGTGCTGTTCTTTGTTTAGTGCCAGGTTCCCTCTGGGGTCTCAGCCCACCAGCCTGCCATCTTGCCTCCGGACACGGCTGCCTTCTGTCTTGGACCAAGACATTCCATGAGACTGCTGTAGTTCTTAATGGTTCAATCATAAGTTATTTGTGCAACTTCTAACCAAGTTTGAGAATGATTCTCCATTTCATAAATTAAAGATGATCTTTTTCTGAACTGCTTGATTGTTTTACTCTAGCCAGTGTCTCRAGCCTGTCTGGGTGGACATGATGCTGTTGGGGAAACAGCTGTGGCTGGGTGGACAACGGGACAATTCCTTCTCTGCAAAACTGCGCTGGAGCTTGGCTGTTTCTGCAGGGGGCAGAGGGGATTGCCTGCCTTTGCGGGGAGGCATCACTGACCCCTGCTGCTTTGGAAGGCCCCAGAGTTAGGACTGTCCTGTTCCTACACCAGTGGCTGCTGGGCATAAGGCTGAGAACAGTTTGATTGGGCACTGTGCCACCTTCCCAGAGCCCACCCTGTGAGCACGGCTCTCTGCAAACACCTGGGCTGGCACCAGCTCTTCTCAAAACAGCAGTGGCATCATCCTTGCTTAGCCCAGGCTATCCTGTCCCAGCCTTTCACCTGTCTGCAGTGACAGACATCTCAGGGATAATGCTTGYAGAGAGTAGATTTGGACATCACAGCTGCAGCCCAGGCAATCTCCTCCCTCAAAAGCCAGGCCAGGAATGCAATCCTGGATCAGAGATGGTGTCTCCTTGGAGAGTCTGGCCAGCAACAATTCGGCACAGGCAAGAGAAGAACACAAGTTACCTCCTTAAAATTTCAAACGTGGGAAGAGGAGGTCAGGAGGCTTGAGTGTTGTATATGAATGACTTTATTTAAGTATGCTGGGCACCACCAGGCAACATGGTTTGGACAGTGTGCGAGGGAACAGTCAGGCAGACCAAACAAACGCTAGATTGGAGACAGCACCGTCCTGCCCCGTTACTGCAGGTTACAAAATGGAGCACTGCTGCTGCAAGGCCAGYGGAGGGGCTGGGGGTTGGAGAGCACTGCCTGGGGCACACAGTAACAGAACCGAGAGGAATTTGCTGGAATTCCACTCTGTGTGCTGCAGCAAACCAGCAAGAGCAAAACTGGTTTCTCAACAAGGCTGAGCATTGATGGCTCTTTTCTGGCACGTTCTTGCTTGAAAAAGTCTGCTCTGATGGAGACAGGTGAATAAGCAGCCTGGCCTCAGCAGGGAGAGACCACCCCACCCACCCACCTGCCTACAGCCTCTCCAAACCCATAGGTGAGCCCAAGAATRTGGTTCCTGCAGTGGCAACTGGCTGCTGCTTACATTCATCTTAGCTGGGGCAGTGCATTGGCCTTTCCCTCACCTCTGTGGCAGTCCTCTCTGCACCTGAGACTGACCCCAAGGTGATGTGTGGCGATGAACAGAAAGGAGGGAAACAGAGAGGAACTGCCACCAAGCAACTCCAGCTCCATCGCTACTGCCAGGTTCTGCAGAAAACTAATGGGGAAAAAAAAAGAGCACCGAATAATGCACAAGTAAAATCTAAAGGGGAAACAGTGGCATGCTCCAACASAAGCAGGTCTGCAGGCTGCCCAGGGCTGTTAGAGCAGTAGAAGCAAAGCAGCCAGCAGGTGAGCAGAAAGGCACCGCAGTGCARCGGAACACAGCCAGGACAGCTTCCTGTTCACAAACCTGCCACTCACACTGACCTCTCCGTGTGCCTTATTGTCCTCTCCCCTGGTGCATTCCCAGTGACAAGCGAGTCCCCGCAGAACAAGGATGGGGTGGTGGCRCAGGGCTGGCCTTTCCACTAAGTGCGGGTGCTGTGCACAGTGCGAACATCGAGCAGCGGGCAGCTGGGCAATAGGGTGTTCAAAGAAGACCCAAAGCATAATTCCCAGGTGCTGTGGTCAGTATTTGAGATCCTCAGACATTTCAATAAATAAAACAGTTTTTACATTACAATGCACCTTCCCAATTATTATTTTGCCCCAGAATGGATAAGTACACAAGAGTTATGCCTGGCTGTGAATACATGCTCCCTTTGCCCTGACATGGCAGGAAGGAGGGAAACAGCCTCGACTCTTACAAAGAACACAAGAAGTCAGCACTGTAAATCTTGGCAGGTTGAGGGGGAACACACAAGTGCCTTCACGCCCATTCCGGGATACTTGCTTCCAGAGGAGAAAAGGTATTTAAAACAAGGTACGAGAGAATAACCGTCTAGTACAATGATAGCTGATTAGATTTGCTTTGTTCTACTCCATGCAATACAAACTAAGTCCTATCGCCAACTTCTCCAGCTGTGGTGCAGACCCCACATCAGGCTAAGTTACACACTCATACGCACACTCACACACCAAAACAGTGGGAGCAAATGGACTTAACTGTTGAGAATGTGCTTTATCTTAATAAAAAATATATTAAAAACAATTCAAAAACCTACTGATGGTGAAGACACCATTGAAGAAGGAAGTAGCTATGGGGCCTCAGCTATGTGTTTCCAGACAATCCAGGCATTGCAGTCAGGCTGACTAAAGCCTGCATGAACAGTCTGCAGTGGTTGGCTCCCTTCTGGCTTGCCAGGCAGTTTCTATAAGCTGTTCCCTTTGTTTTTGCTTATTTGTTTTACAATGACAGATGTGATTGTGATACAGAAAATAAGAGACTGAAATGAAAAAGGAATGGGCTATTCTGGAGAAATTTAGATTGGTATTTTCTCCTTTCCATTAAAAAAAAAAAAAAACAAAACAAAAAAAAAGAAGTTAGTAGTACTAATACAACCCTCCTGCTGCTGTCRTCTTTGCTCAGTGACATCGGGGCATGCTGGCGCACACACACACACACAGGCAGCTCTCAGACACTCAGACTCAGAAAAGCGAGTTTAAGTGAGTCTTCGGAGGAGACTGAGGACAGGTCCCAGGGCTAGAAGGTTTTTCGGTGGATGGCACGAGCTCCATCTTCTTCATATTCCTTTTTCGAAACCCACATTTTCTTAAAGGTGTCCAGAGAGGCCAGGATAGAGCCACTGGGGAAAGACAGGAATGTTATGGGTAAAGGAAAATGTTGGGACTCTCACAAATCTGTAGAGATGGGCTGTTTCTATCGTGACACTTCCCATGACAGAAAGGTGCTGAGGCTCAGTTACCTATGACAGACATGCTCTCTGGACAGTCACTCCCACTCCCACTACCCTCAAACATGCCAGTACTACTGAGCCTGGCACCAGCTGCCCCCTCCCACATGACCGGGTGACTGCTGCTCCAAGAACATGCCAAGCATCACTCAGTGGAGCAACACAACCCCCTTGACACACAGCATCAGTTGGGATAACAACATGAAAGTTGCCAGGCTGTGCCTCCCCAGCCCCATCCCACAACAAAACATGCTGCTGTGCAGCAGTACATACCCAATCCATGTGGAATACAATCTCTCCTGAGGAGCAGATATCTGCAAGAAAGAGAATCAGTCAGTACCTTCCCAAGGTCCAGTCTGCTCCTCCTAGCGCACTGTCCCCACTTCACTCCAGCTAACACCTGACAAATACAGATGTGATCTCTGCCAACAGAAAGACACCTGGCAGTCTCCACAAAAGAGCCACTTTCTCAGTGATAAAACCAAAATAATTTTCATCAGAACAGCAAATGCTGTTGGGCATATGTGTGTTTCAGGAAAGGCGTTTCTGGTTTGAAGTAAATGGCAGCTGCAGTCTGAGCAAGGTTCTTTCAAGGTCACAGAACAACACACTTGGTAAGTGACAAACACAAAAGAGATGGCTCCTACCCTTATTTTGACGTCCTTTGGAGCTAGTTTCTTCACTTCACTCAACAGCCTGTCACCAAAACCTACACAAGGACAGAAAACGTGTAGTGTAAGGATCTCAGCAAAATCCCAAGTTCCATYCACTAACAAAGCGGGCATGTACGTAGTCCTATTCAAATATCCCATTCCACATCTTACAGAAACACTCCAGTCTGGGAATGCACAGAATGCAGACAATAACACAATAGGATTTTGTCTCACTGAGACCTCAAACACTGGCACAATGGGCTCTATTCCTCAGCAGCAACCTGAGTTACGCAAACAAGGTTTTTAGCTAGGACCTCCTCCTCCCCTAGGCATTCGTCTTGTGTCCAACCCATTTGTACAGGGGGTTCAATGGGAAGACAAGGATCTATTTGGAGAAGTCAACCAGTGGATAACAGACTGATGGGTTTTCGCAGAGGGTACCTTTAGGTCACCAGGTACCAACTGAGCCCTGAGGGGATGGGTTGAAACCTTYCTGCACACACATACAGGACTAGGACTGTTTAACTCCCATGTATCAGTAACCTAAAGAAACCTTAGAAGGTGCAAGAGCTTTTTTCAGTATCTAGTCTCAGACATCGTAAGCTACAGCCGCAGGAACGAATGCAGCTATTCAGTCCTGCCACAGGCATTGATTGGAGGAAAACAGTAAAAGCCCTTCAAGTCCAGAAAGTGATGTGTGAAGGCAGAGATGTCTTGCATACTCAGYAGGATACAACTACGACTCAGAAAATTAGGCCGTAAATGCCCTGAGAGCAGAGTTTATACAACCCTCATCCTAGAGGACAAGTTGGGTGATCAGGGTTATCCCTCCCAGTTTGACATGAGAAAGAAGCAAGAGATCGAGTATGGCACAGCACAGTGAAAGAGAAGAGGCAGGAACCTTTGAAAAGCGTGGAGCCTCCAGACAGCACAATGTTGGAGAACAGTGTTCGCCTCAGGTCCATGTCTGACTTCTGAATGGCAAAAACGAGCACTTCATGGAGTCCTTCACATTCCTCCCCTATCAGGTCTGGCCGGAACAGGAGCTCTGGGGCTCGGAAACGAGCAGGGCCAATCTGCAAGAGCAGAAGTTAGCACAGAGGGAGGAGAACAATGTGGCTGTGTTCACTACCTACAGCTGGGCCTGCCTTTCTAAGGTGAAGCATCAAAGTAGTAGAAGTTTCTGGACATTTATGCTGCATCACTAGATCCCAAGCGAATGCCAGTTTAGATTACACCTCCTACAAAGGGCACCATTGCCATTTTGCAGATGAAAGACATGAAGAAACTTGCTAAACCACATACAGCAGGTCTGGCATAAAGGGAGCAAATCTAGCCCTGGTACTGGAGGTAAAACCTGTATTTCCCCTCTTTCAACCATTCTGTAGTGGGCTCAAGCTTCTGAAGAGTATTCCACATTCTTCAAAACAACTGTTTCGGCACAGGAGACAATTCCAGGTAGGAGAAAAGCCACATTTAAACCACTGTTGGATTTAATTAATGAGCTGACACCTAACCACACTCTATACCTGATCTGCACAAACTTTTGTTAGATCAGAGCCTMCTCTCAAACAGCTCAGAGTCCCCATTGTCATGCTGCATTCTTACTCAGGACTTTACTAGAAGTTGTGAGGTTTCTAGTAAAGTTTTCTTTCCCTCAAAATTCTAGTGCCCAGTCAATGGCCCAGGACCAAGTTTTGGTCTTTTAAAACTATCCCCTCCCATCTAACACCACGTGATATTTCCCATCCGGAGATTTTCTGGAAACCCTGTGCTTTACATGAGGAATTCTCCAAAGGTGGTCCTTACAAACCTCAATAGTGCTTCCATCTGGCAGGTAGTACTGAGCCTTCTCAGTCTCCAGAGTCTCATCCTTCTGGGGGTTTATCGACAGGTAGCAGGCACGCTGGTGAGGAAAGAGAGTCAGGGAGAGGAAGATGAGAAAGGTAAACCCAAATGCCTCTGATAAAATATTTTTCTTACTAATAATCAAAAGCCATCTATGTCTTTGAGGAGATTGATTTCAACAGTATTATGTGCAATGGAAAAGACCTTTAGGGCTCACAGCAGGTAAACAACCGTGCAATATCCCTTTTGTGGTCCCTAGCTGCTGTGGATTTTACTCCATGAAGTGAAAACAAACACTAGTGAAAGATATCATCAGACCCTGCAGCACAGGTAAATGCAAAACTGATTCTGAACCACCAGCCCATCTTCACCTCCATGTTAACAGCCCCTCAACAGGGATTAATGTGACTTTAATTCTCCCAGAATATGGGATGGCTGAGGTTGCATATGACCTCTAGAGGTCATCTTGTCTATCCCTCCTTGTTCAAGCAGGATCCTCTAAAGGCTGTCTGGGACCATGTCCAGATGGTGTTACCAAAATGGAATCTCCACAACCCTCTAATCAAACTGTGCCAGCACCTGGTCACCCTCATGCTAAAAAAAGTTTATGTTCAGGCAGAACCTCCTGTGCTTCAGTTTGTGCATCTTGTCCTGTTACTGGGCATCACTGAAATGGCTCTGTTTTCTCTGCACTCTCCCTCCAGACATTTACATACATTGATGAGACTCTACCCAGCCATCTCTTCTTGTGGCTCAACAGTCCAAGTTCTCCCAGCCTTTCCAYATACGAGAGTCCTTTAATCATCTTAGTGGCCCCAGACTCCCTCACACAGATTAATGGATTTAGGTGCAGAGCTACGTAAGCTGGAACTTGCCACCAGATTTCACAAATCACAACTTCCCTTGAGAAGAAATCCCCTCTTGTACAAATACAGAAACAAGGCAGGGCATCACCTCCTTGATGGTCTTGACAATCTCAAACTCAGAGGTTGTGTGGAAGTCATAGCCTTCCTTCCGGAGATAGAGACGCAGGAAGCGGGAGACATCCCGGCCAGCAATGTCAATCCGCATGATGGAGTGGGGCATGGCAAAGCCTTCATAGATAGGAACCGCGTGGGTGACACCATCTCCAGAGTCCAGCACCACTCCTGTGGTCCTGCCAGTCGCGTAGCTACCAAAGGGACAAAGGCTCAAGTCAGAACAAACAACTYAAAGTGAGCCAAGGCATGCAGCACATCCATGTTCAACTCAGGGAGCAGAGATTTCACATGAACAGGGGCTAAAAAACTCTCAAAACCCAAGTTCTGTTCACAGTTCAGCAAATTTCCTGCAAAATCTTTATTAGACAAATTGAGTTTCAGTTCTTGCATGAAAAAGGGGTAAGCCAGACATCAGTGAGGTCTTCCACAGGTTGTTTTGTAAAAGAATGGATGTCACAGCAACATTCCACAAACAGAAATCAAAGACGAAAGACACTTACAGGCTAAGCACAGCTTGCATGGAGATGAATAGCGCTGGCACATTGAAGGTCTCAAAAAACACTTCAGCAGCACGTTCTCTGTTCTTGCGCGGGTTTAGGGGTGCTTCTGTCAGCAGCACGGGATGCTGGGGAAGAGAAGAAGGAGCTGTGCTGCAGTAACCAGGAGCCAGTAGGGTGTGTTCCTAAAAGTTTCTGCTTATTTATTGACTTTAGGAACCACTGGTGCAGGAGGACAGGTACAAAGGAGTAATTTCAGCTACTGAGTTATATTAGACTGTGAATAATCTCTGTTAGGTTGGAAGACCAGCTGGATTCTGGTCTAGTTATGAAGAAGTGTTAGGAAATGTATTCTGTGAGTAACTCTGCCCCATGAAGGACAAACAAGATGACTCTCAGTGACAAAAATCGGCCATATTAGCCAAAATGCACAGACTCTATAAAAGGGTGAAGGCATATGGTCTTAGCATGARCAGACAGAAATATTCCTACTCCACAACTTATATTGTTCTCAGACAKTTAATAACGTTTTGGTCAGATCCTTCCAGACCACAAGACTGTGGTTTTCTCCTTCTTCATTTCAAATCGTGTCACTGCTGAGTGGATATGCCTGATGTGCAGGCAGAACAGGAAAAGTCAGAAGCACTTGGCCTACAGCAGAATCATCAGAGAGTGTGAATAGCAAATGTGAAAGGCAGATTTTCAGTCAGAGCAGACTATCAGATCTAGGGAAGAATTTTGCTTGGACACTTCTTGTGCCGTATCTCCGGAGAGGTGAAAGAGCCTAACAACAACAGACACACATTTAGAAAGAAGGGCAAAGGTAAAGTCCCAAATCTTTCCCWGAGTTCCAAGGCTCCTGGTGTTACACATGCAATGAACGACACCTGTTCCTTCACATAATGTGGTCTCTCACCTCTTCTGAGAATGTCTGGAGCTGATCTTTAGAATACACGTACTGCCAGATGCGTTCCATGTCGTTCCAGTCCTTCACTATGCCATGCTCCATCGGGTATCGGATCGCAAGGAGACCTCTGTGCTCCTGAGCAAATAAAAAGGACAAGAGAGATCAGAGGCTCCAACAATCACATTTCTGAGCACTGTGATTGTGACTTACTGTCAGACTCTAGTTTTGATTCCACTAAAAGATAACTTATCTATGGCATACACGACAAAACCTGAACACTCACGACAAACATCTCTCCCAGAGAAGCCAAGATTAGACAAGGCCTGTTCATGCCAAGAAGGAATRTTTAAGTCTGATGCTTGCAGAGCATATTCCATCCTAACACTTTTCAAGCCAACACGCAGACACCTATCATATGGTATCTTTGTACTACCAGCTCAGTCATGGTAAAAAATGCACCTGGGTGGTACTGGAGAATGCAGTTTGAGGAGCTCACAAGAAATGTGACCACACAACATTTGACAACATACTGACAGAAGCAGAACTCAGAGAGAAGCTTTCTGCCCACAGTGGTGAGATATACAGCAATTGAGTAGGGTCCATTTCAAAAGTTCCCAGTCAAAAAAATGTAACCATATAGAGCTAGAAGTAGCCTAAAAAGAAAAGACAGATAATAGAAGGTCTTGGGAACCAGGTCTGTGGTCAGCAGATTAGCACAAGAATTTCATGAAGCCTCCCACTCCACCTTGGACATGCATGCAAGTGATTATCTGTTCTACTCTTCAGACCTACACATGATACAGAGAACCACTGCCAGTCCAACTGCAGTCCAACTGCCACATCCCCCTATTACAGCAGCACACTGACATATGTGAAGAAGTGCAGTGTACAGGAGTTCTTACCTCTGCCTTTGGACCAATGAAAATGTCCCCTTCTAAAGCACCAGCCATAACACGAACGTGTTTTGGTCTGCCCACACTAGAACAGAGACAAGAGAGTAAATACTTCTTCATCATGAATGATGTGTCTGTGTCCCCAAAATCCCAAAGTACTTAACAGTGAAGTGAAACTCTTATCTCCCTGATGCTTCTTTGCAGCAGGCAGAAAAGAGTAATTCATTCTTTCATTTATAAAACTGGGCAGTTCTTTCCCTTTACATRTCAAAGAATTTGTACATGGTAGTATGGACTTACCAAGACCAGCAGAATACTTACTAGTTAGGAAAGCAGTATTTTGGTATTTGATCGCCCGCAAAACCTGCTTTAATCACGCCTGAGCCCTGTGGAAGCAACAAATATGTGAGCTTATCATTCATTCCATCATCTTCACAAGTTTTAGAGGAGTAGCAAAGTACATCAGCACTGCCAGATACCCTCCTTTCTACTAGGAATAAAGCTCCCCAGGGACTTACTCTTCAGGCTGGTTGGGGATGGGAAGTGCCAGCTTGGTTCTTGGAGGGAGTAACTGGCATCCTCCCTGGCAGCAACACATCTCACAGGGCACAACCACCCTGCGCACCCCGGTACTGCTATGCACACACCCAAACGCTGCCCTATGCAGACAAGTATTTTTCTAGCCAGGGCTACTGTGAGGGGTGCAGGAGGCTAAATTCACACTCCACAATTTTCTATTGATATTAGATAATCTCTGGGGGGAGGAGAAGACTCCAGAAAGCCCAGAAATAGCAACTGAACTCTGTCAGCTTCAGGGGACACTGGAAGAATGAAGGCTACAGGCCTCTGTGAAGGAAATTTGGAAAGAATGGAGGGAGGGTGGATAAAGTCAGAGAATTAAGATGCAAASAATTGTGGGAAACAGACTGGAGAGAAGACTAGGGTAAAGACAATAAAGTGGCGGATGAAGTAGCTAATGCTAAGAAGGCAGAAATGTGGTCAGAAAAGACACTGGAACGGACAGAGGCACTGGTTAGACTGCAAAGGGAACAGCTGGGGGCAGGAAGCATAGCTGACGGGATAGAGCTTGTTCAGAAGAGACAAAGAAGAGATGAGCGATGGCAGTCAGAAAGGCACAGATCCAAAGAGCCTTCCGCAACGTTCAAAGCAGCAAACACGGAGTGGGTAAAACCAGCCACTGCAAGGCCCTGGCAGGGAGTCAGTGMCGGGCATCTGGCCCTACAGTTCCCATCCCTATCCGGAAGCATCCTGGGAACACCATCATCAACTTGGATCTGTGCTGACTCCTTCCCCTCCTCCATTTCCTCTCCCTGCACAAGGGAATGACATCTTGAAACAATGWGCAGCTTACAGGAACACCCAAGTTTTGCTAAGGAGCAGATTTTCACAGGATCTCCTCAGATAAACTGTTTCACTGGTAATCCCAGACTACCACAGACASAAATGCATCTGCAGAAAGAGAAGCAATTCTGCCTGATCCCATGCTGGGAGCAAAGTGTATGTGAGCTTGCACTGAAAGTTGTGACCTGTGAAGAGCCTGTTCACTCCCAAGAGCTCTGCARCAGGACTGCTCTAGTTTGAAGGCCAAAAAGGTATTTTGGCTGCCCCACAGCATTTTACAATGAGTAGCAACACAGTTCCTCCATAGCTTTCTACTTCTAAGCATCTCTTATGTGTCAGCATCACGGCTTTCACTTTAAGGCTGGGGCCAGATGAGTCGCTCAGGGCTATGCCAGGCAAGCCCTGGCTGCAACAGTTCCTGACAGGGCCATCCCAGTGTTAGAGGTTACCAATCAGAGCAGGCTCAGCAGAAAGGAATGTGGGGCAACCCCAGCCTCTCTTCTTCACAGTCCAGTGCTTTACTGCCAAGCTACTTCCAAATACAAGCAGTTTCAACTGGAATGTCAGGCTCTGCACAGAGCATGTGTGCTCTGCCACCACAGCTGGAGGACTCCTGCCTCTAAGTCACCAGAGTTAGATTTACCAGGACACAKCTGTAGGAGGTGAGTGTCAGGAATACTCTGCAAACCAGACACAGCTATTTTTAAAGCATATGAAAGGTAGATTGCTTGAATCCTTGTCTCCTGATAAACACCTGCAGGCAGGCTGGCTCCAGGAGCACACCCAAGCTGCCAACTAGGCAGGACTACTTCCTTTTGGCACAAGGGACTTCGCTCCAGTTGCATCCCAAGGTCTGCATTAACTGRTATCAGTGTGACAAAATGGCCTGTGAAGTTTTAAAAAGACTTCCCTTGAGACAAACTCTCTTCTGGCTACTCCCTTCACAGTGAAAGGAKTTTTGATTTTGATTTTTTGTATCATAGCTTATAAACAACACTCTACCTGGGAAAGAATAACAACCTGTGTCAAGTCTTGGAGAAAAAAAGTTGAATGAAATGCGGTAACGTAATGCAACCACATTAGAATACTGCACTTATTGAATATTTTGTTCAAGATAATGACTGATCTTGCTGCCAGCATATTCAGCTGCAGGGAACCAGTTTCAGGAGAACAATGATGCTCCTATTTTAATTTAGAGATTGMAACTTCTTTATGTCAAGCCAAAAATTATCCAGTGTGTCCTGGTGAGATTCCCAGCAAGTTATGTATTTTAAGATTTCCATACTGAAGTTCAAAGTTAACCAAATGTGTTGGGAGTTCAGAACTCCAGCTTGGAGTCAAAGACCAATGACTGCTTTGAATGTGTTGGTGGGATGGGGCTTTAGCACAGTTGTGCTTCCAAGTGCCTGGGAATAAACCAAGAACAGCTGTTTGATATCTCCACACTACAAAGACCTGACTGCACTTTCTGACCCATCCAATTTTTCTTGAAAACATTTTAYTTCTTTGAAGATACATGCATACGGAGTAACTCTGTTTATTATAGACCAGTTTGAGAGGAAATGGAATGAGARGAAAATGTTTACATTTTGAAATAACCCCGATTCAGGAGGTTTAAAGACCTGYTTTTCCATTTTTGTTTCAAATAATCAAAACCACATGCATTTTCTCTTCTGCTACAAACTCTGATTTATTAAAACATTTCAAAAATTTACAAACTTATGTACTTCCACCAGTAACTATTCTGCCCGGGTCCTCATTTCCATTTTGTTCAGCAGGGGTGTTTTGTTTTATTTTTTTAATCTGAGCAAAAGAATTAAAGAAGAAAAACTACATATAAAACGTAGCGGTCAAGGAAGAAAACTCTTGAAAAATTCTTGTGAGTGCCTTGAARGAACTGAAYRTATCTCATCCACTAGTTCTGAAGTCAGTTTATGGATTGATTCATCTTGATGCATTTAGGACTCAAATTTAAATGGAAATCTCCAATCAATCTTCCATGTAGCAATTACTATGGAGAGTGCATGTTTCATATCGTAAAACTGTTTCATTTAATAYAGAATTTATAAGATCAAGAACAAACAAAAGACAGAACCGCCCTTACTGACAGCTCAGCTGCTTAAAATGTCACCACTCAGACTACAAAGCAAACGAGATAATTCCATGGAGGTCAAGAAATTCGCACTTACTTAGGCTACAGATGGACTATCTACATGTGCATTACGTTAAGCAGGGGTCCAAGACCATTCAGAGAGAGAGTTTGTTGGACTGGAGATGGGAATACAACTCTTGAAAATTAGACAATGCAGGGCATTAAAGTTGTGCTGAGGTACAGCTCCAACCCCTCACAGTACATTACAGTGCTCTCCCTGCTGAAAATATGCAGCTAAGAGCACAGTTTGGTAAGGTGAAAAAGCCTCCTTGCTGAGTTTTAGCTACAGAATTTCATGTCCTTTTRAAACACACTGAAATACTAGAGCAGAGCTGGGACTGGATGGGGTCTGGCTCTCACCAGTTCAGTATCTCACTTCCCCCTTCCCACCTTCCCACGTACAGGCACACGTGAGACAGGATAACATTCAGCCTTCAAAAGGTGCCTGCAGCTCTCTGAGGAAAAGCAGGAATGGAACAGCAGCGGGAAGAGTGGTAACTGCTCTGTGCAGCTYCAATTCCTATCCTGCCTGAACTCCAATGAGTACCAAAAATGCAGTGTCACCACACAGCTCCTCGGCCCACAGGCTGCCAGTGTTCCAGGCAGATGTTACAACAACTGGTCCATTCTACTTCTTATACAGGGAGGGGGAGGGGGAGAGCTCATTTATCGGAGAGGCAAGAAGAAATAGCTTTTATAAGACCAGCTGATAAAATGAAAAAAGACACAGAATCAGCTGCTGGTACATGAGCCCTTCTTCAAGTCTGAGGCAGGGGTGGCAATCATTGCACTAAATAACAAAAGGACATGCTGAAATTAAATATAGGCTGGTACTACATGWATAGTTCAACAAAGTCATCCTCGCAGTACCAAAATACCGAGAGATAAATTTAACGTTTAGGTAATCMCTCAACAACACAGCAGGATCAGTGCTGATTCAGTCATTCCAAAAAACAATCAACCTAACACTTTTTTTTTTAATATCTTCAATAAAAAAGACACGTTTTTCTCAACGCAGTCAATTTTGCTGCTTACTCTCATTTTCTGTTAAATTATTTCCTTCAATGTCTAACCTAAATCTCACTGCTGTAAGATTCCAGGGAAAGAAACAATGCAAAAACTGTATCAGAGAGCTCAGACTGTAGAGAGGAGTCTGGGATCTATAAAGAACGGGTCAGAACAACTGCCTTCATCTGAGAATACCAGATCATTTACCTTATAGTGAGTTAAAGAAATGGGTTGAGAAGTGCCAGGCTAGCAAGCCCACATCAAATGTCAAAAAGATTCAGCAGACATTAAGCTTGTGGAGGAAGAATGGAGCACAGCACTGACCCTTCAAAACAACACAATCTCAATCACTGGCGGTAGAGGTCAGAAGGGAGGAGCASGGGTTTGTGACTCACTACACTGAAGGAGGCTCCCTCTAAGATATGCCCTCCCACTTCTTCCTGGAGAGTCCTTCCTCCTGGGAGGGCAGTGTGAATGGGGCAACTCAGAAATGGACCCAGAAGTACCTCACGGAGGCAAGGAATCACTGTCATTCATCTCCTGCAGAGCTATTACACACACAGATTGAAGGTCTGGTTTGTGCTAACGAGCAGCATCAGCAGCTTGGAGCAGCCATCTGCAACACCACACCATGCTGTCAGATTACAGCTGATGCAACCCGTGCTGGGAACAGATCCTTCAGCAGCGGCATTCCAAGCATGGGAATCCACGCCTTGGAAAMAGCACTACTTTGTGACCACTATGCTGGATGCACTGAAGAAGGAGCAGTATMGGGGGCAAAGGCTTCTCTCTGGCTGGGCCTGTGATGGGGGCCTGCCTGGAGAGCTCCATGTCCCACATGGGCCAAGGGAAATGCCGCACCCCCAAAGCCTTTGCGGGGTCCATCCAAGGCCTGCCAAGAGCACGCTGGAACCCTGGCCAAGGCCTGCCCCGGAGCATGCTGGGAGTGCGGCCATGGTCTGGCCTAGCACCCCCATTGTCCCCCCGGCACAAAGAGGGGCGGGGCGGGGCCGGGGGAAGCCCCGCCTGACTGACAACGCCGGCTGCCAATGAGCGCAGGTGCTCCGGCCCCAGTCCCGTCCCACTCCGGCAGGTACAGCGGGCCGCCCGGCTGACTGACAGCCGCCCCGGCCAATGGCGGCGCGCCGCCCCTCCCAGCCACAGGCAGCTCGGCGGCGGCGGGGGCTGCGCCCCCCGGTGCGGGGCAGCGGCCCCACGGCGGGTGACTGACAGTCGCCCCAGCCAATCGTGGCGCAAAGAAGCGCAGCAGCCCCGCCCCCCTAGGATGCCGTATGGCGCTGTGCGAGGGCCGGAGGCGGCGGCCGGGCCGGCCGAGGGGGGGGAGGCGGCGGGCGGGGCGCGGCCGCCCCCGATGACAAAGGGATTGCGGGCCCTCCCCGCTCCCGRGACGCGCGGCCGCCCGCACTCACGTTGTCTATCACGACGGGCTGGTTCGCTATCACGTCGTAGGACTCCATGGCGAGGACCCGCCGCAGCCGCCCGTGAGGGAGCAACAGCCCAGCCCTCGGCGGCGCATGCGCGGAGTGGCGACGCGGCGCCGCCTGGGTGATGTATTCCTGCGGCCGCGGTGCCTGCCGGGAGCTATAGTTCGACGCCGCGCAGAGCTCAGGGGGAAGTGGCGCTGGAGCGGGGCATGCTGGGAGCTGTAGGCCGGCACTGGGAGCGAGGCACGCTGGGAGCTGTAGGCCGGCGCAGGAGCGGGGCGTGCTGGGAGGCGGAGTGCGGAAAAAGGGAATGCTGCGGACACATCCACGACCGAGAAACGGGGGGATTTTGCAGTCCAGGGGATAGCTGGGTACTTCCCCTAAAATCGCTGCATCACGATTGGCTGGCTTCCGCTTAATAGATTCCCCCCATAATTTTTTCCAGTAGGAAAGGAGAAAAAGGTGATCCCATCAACTTCTGTAGAGGGGATCTATGACTAAGGAAAGAGTTTTATTGTCCCATCATTTCATCGGATCATCTTTATGAACTACTGGTCATARTGTCACCGAAAGTAAGATGGAATGAGAATTCCTCAATTCAGTTTTGGGAGCTCATATACTTACGGCAACTAATCTATGTACCCCTTCCTACCTCCTCAGGGCAAAAGCATAAAATTACCAAGGGAAGCACGTGCAATAATGGTAAGAGATGTGTTATTGTGCAGAAGAAGTGGCAGCTGGAAAGTTCTCTGCAGCTGAAGAAGTGACTAAAAGAAAAAATGTTGGAGAATCACTTAAAGTTTTGGTTWAGTTGAAAAGGTTTTTGTCTGAAACTGAGACCCTGAAAATGGTATGCTGAGGAGATTGGAATGAGTTCTGGGAATCCACCTGTAACCAGATTGATGGGAGGGATAGGAATAGTAACCTTGATCATACATAATTGTTTATCTAACATTTGAGAATGCTAAACCCCACAGAAGGAAAACACTGCCTTAAAAAAAGATGAGTAACGTGTTCCCTCCACAAAATACCAGTTTCTGTCCATTTTTGAGGCATGAGAACCACAAAAGAGGTGTCAGAATAAAGAATACACATCATGAGCATTTCAGTATTGAACAATGAACACATAGTCATTTTCCATTGAGTAAATGTTCTAAAAGCATTTTATCGTTCTAAAATCGATAACTGAAACTCTGGGTCTTGAAATTAATTTAAATGAACTTCCATGCCKATAAGTACACCTGAAAGCTAACTCACCTGCCTTGTCCTACATCTCTCCTCCAGACTTTTCTGCCCTGTCACTCTGTAGTTCCTGCCTTTAGCCCTAGTAGATAAGTCTCATCCCAGATGTTTACCTTTGGCGACCTTCCTACTGTAGGAAGAGGGAGCTTTTGTACAACAGGATTGAGGGGCTGAAATTAAGGCCGGTGTTATATCACTTCAGTGAGTGCCAGTACACMCTCATGTGCATATTGAGCCAATACAGCCTTTCTTTCATACAGACTCTTACATCCACCCTCTCAGCTGACTGTAGCTGTCTTCTCCGACAGATGTCACAAAAGGTCGTATCACAGTATAGTGATAACTATATAGTACAGTAACAGGACAAGTGATTTTTTTGTTTTTCACTGTGGGAAGTGAGGACACATATTGCTCACCTCCTTGATCAGGGGATTGTYACTTGTCTGTCAGCTTGCCCGCTTCTTGACCATGTGTGTTCTCCCAAAAGRTGTTGTGAATGTTTTTAGAATAAACTCTCACTTATTTGAGAAATGCAAACATGAGCGTTCACCCTCTCCTCTGAGCACYCTATGGATCACTTTTTAAATTTGCTGATTAACAAGCAGGACCCCACTCTAGCAAACATGTGCAGGACTATTGTACAATTCACATGTACACACCTGGCTTGCATGACCACAGGTGYAGGTRCAACTCARCAATKAGCCAGACCGTCAGTGTGCTTCGTGCACAAGTCACAATCCGCGATCAGAGAGCCCTCAAACTTCACCTATTGGCAGCCAGCAGCTGTCACCAAGGGACCTACAGACACAGAGAGCACACGGGGAGAGTAAAGGTGCCTTGAGCATTGGGGCAGGTGTAAAGGCACCATAACAAACCCCTCCTGTTCCCTCAGGCCCGCCCCGCTGCGGACCCTCCCGCTACCCCCGGACCCCGCTCCGCGTTCCCGCCACCGCCTCGCGCGGGAATCGCCCCGCCCACAGCCCCGCGAGCCGCTAGGGGGCGCRCCCGCAGCGTGACGTGAGGCGGGGGCAGAGGCGGGGCTGCCCTTCGCGCTGCGCCTCGCCATTGGTGGAACTGCCCTGTCACTCACGCCGCCCGTGCGGCGGGGCCCCGCCCCCTCCGCGCGGAGCCCCGCGCAGAGCCACCATTGGTGGAGCTGCCCTGTCACTCACGCAGCCCGTGCGGCGGGGCCCCGCCCCCTTCGCGCGGAGCCCCGCGCAGAGCCGCCATTGGTGGAGCTGCCCTGTCACTCACGCCGCCCGGCATTAGGCCCTGCCCCCTCCTCCCGCGGCCCCACGCAGCCGCTTGGGCCGGGCCGGGCCGGGAGCGCCTGGCGGGAGCGGAGCGGGTCGGCACCAACTGGGACGGGCCGGGACCAGCCGCCTCCGGGACATGGAGGGTGTGCGGCCGGGCGGGGGCCCCCCCACGAGCGGGCCAGCGTCCGGCTCGGGGTCTGGGTCCGGGTCCTTTCCGTCGCTCTTCCCGCCGGGGCTGCACGGTATCTATGGCGAGTGCCGCCGCCTCTACCCCGACCAACCCAACCCGCTCCAGGTCACCGCCATCCTCAAGTACTGGTGAGGCGGCCTGGATGGGGCCGGGGTCTTGCGTGGAKCTGGGGAAAGCAGTGGGGCCGGCGCCTTGTGTGGGATAGGGGAGGAGTAGTGGGAGTGGGAGAGGTTTGGGAGAAGCRCTGGGCGACGCGGGGGAGCTGGGGAGGCTTGCAGCAAGGGGAAGGGGACTGGGGTTGCGTCCTGAGTTAATGGTGAGATGCAAGAGTTTTGGGGTTGTGCAGCGGGTCTSGGGATGGAGGCATTGGGGATGCAGTTTGTTGCTCCGCTGGTGGGGTTTCTGGGGAAGATGTKCTGGCCGTAGGAGGAGGGGTCTAGGGAGGCGTGCGCTGAAGACAGGAGGGTGTATTGGGGTTTCCGGGGTGATTTGGAGRGTCCCTGAGTGAAGGGTGGTTTATGAAGGTCCTGGCTGGGATAGGTCGTACAAAAAGGGAGTGCGTGTTGCTCCGTGGAGGTGTTCCCACAGACGGTGAGGGGCTGGAGTTTCCCTCCCTGGAACGAGCTCTGTTTTCTGGCCAGCAGCCTGGGTTCGAGTGTGGCCAGCACTGACCAGAGAAAGGCCGTTGTTCCAGCTCCAGACCGGACACATGCCGTGTGTACCCRTAAAGCCCACGGGGCAGTGCCACCTTCTCTTGGCCTTACGTAGCCATGTGTTATCACAGACTGTGAATCTGCTGCTCAGTGTCTCTGCTGACACAGTGTCTGACACCAGGAACAGCAGTTGTTTATGTGRGAGAGTGGCATGAAGGAAGTGCTTGGATGTTTAGCTATAAGATAACTGTCTACTGTCTAATCCCGTGTGAAGAGGAGTTTCTTTTGCTTTTTGCTATCGTTTAGCTGCTCAGCCCTCTCTTCTGGGGCTAAGCAACATGATCAAGTCAACCCCCCCCACAGTGTTTGCTTTATCTGACATTGGCCAGTCCCTACCCCAGCACCTGGAAAAATTTAGTAAATGCTTAACTTCTTTATTTACAGCTCATTTCAACCTGTATGTCTCTATCTGATTACAGCCCCAGGCAACAGCAGAATAACATCCTCCCTGTGTGCTGCTCTGACAGACAAAGCTATTGCAGTTTTTGTCCACAGAATTGTTGGGTTTTAAGTGATTCTAACAAGAAGTTTGTTAGCCCTTATTGCTTAAGGGAGTATTGCATTAAAGTGACACAGTAGGCTGAGATAAGATGTTGCAAATCTGAGACCTCAAAATAGAAATAATTTGTTAGTCATCTGTTCACATCAGTACTTTGGTGGTGGTCTGAGCAGYCTATTTTTACAGCTATTTCTGATCTTATATACTCATGAAGAGTTTCCAGTCACGTCAGCATTTCTTTTCTATCAACATCTTGGAACAATAYTGACTATAGTGATGTAAGATTTGTGGGGGTTGAGGGAAATTTAGGTCTATAATAAAGAATGGCAAAGACCCTTGTTTGGGAAGAAACCTTGTTGTTTGTTTTCTTAAGGGATTGATTAGGGTTTCACTGCAATTGGAGCTCAAACGCTAAAAAAAATGCTGCTGGCAATGATGGCAGGTTGCAAGYAAGAAGTAATGTGAAGGCCTGTTTATCCTGGCATTTTCCACGTTAGCAGTTCCTCCAACTGTTAGTTCAGGCAGCAGTGAGAGCTGAGAGCTTCTTTTGTAGAGGTGAGCTTCTTACTGCTGTCCTGTGCAGGAAATGTTTGTGAGGTGAAGTCTGTGGACGCTACAAGTACTTKCTCTCCTGTTGTTGGGTGAAACTTGGTGCTTGGTTTTGTTAAGTCCGGTACAGTGACTCCTGCCACAACTCTCTCTGCTGAAATGTCCTGCTCTGCCTGGGGTGCCAGCTATTAGCTGGTTTAGATTAGAAGAGGAAATCGCTGAAATGAGTTTCCCGCCTTAGGAGAAACATYGTAACACTAATTATGTGTATCAGTTTCTCTATGGTTAACAGAGATTTGTTTGTTTTRTTCAGGCAGCTGAAGTTGTAGTCTTTGATTTGCACGTCAGAGCAGGTCCTTACTGTGTAACATTGGAGAATCKGCAGAACTCCATGCCTATTACATAAAGGGGTTTAGCCAAGTGAATTATTTAATCGAACTAGTAATTTAAATTGCTATTTGCATATCTTGGGAAAGAATTTGGAATTCAGTCAGAACTTCTTGGTAGAGTTTCTGTCTGTGTTTGTGAAGGCCACGAACCAAGATGGAGTTTCTCTGTTGTTGTCTGGTGTCCACTCTTACTATAAAATGTAGTAGAGTATCTCAAAGTGGAATATCTTGTTGCATAGGATTACTGGTGAAAAAAAGCAAATTTGCGCTTTCCTTTGTGATAGGTTTCGAAATAGGCAGAATTTGAGCTGGGCGTTTGGGTTTTTTATCACCTGTTTTGAATTTAGGCCATATACTCTAAAGCCTGTGTAGTGACCTGTGGTCTGCAGCCATTTTGGAATCACAGGCTACTTCTGAAGGGTTGTTGAAAGGTAGCTGTGAAAAGCAATCCTGTTGTCAGCTGGTGAGAAGTGACTACAAACAATACACTAAGGATTTTTCAGGGTGAAAGAAATTTTCCAATTTTTTTTTTCCATTGTGGTTCTCTTTCCTCTCTTCGTTTTGCATTTCTTCTTCCACAAAAACTTCAGAGTGCTCTTAACATCGGTCAAAAGAATACTCTTGGTGCRGATGCAAATACAGGGTTTCCCCTGAGGCGGCCCTTCTTGCTCCTGAAWGAGCTTCATGAATAGAGAATGTAACAAATTTGTACTGTACCTCTGGCTTTGAAGTTGGGCTCTTCCTAATAAAATCCTCCAACGCTTCCAGCTCTTTGTGTGTRTGCATGTACTGATATGTAGATTGTGATACAAGGTCGAACCCCGCCGCAGCGGCCGTGGGCGGGAGGATGTACCACAACAGTGCCGACATTAGAGCAGTGAAACCTGCCACCGAAACTGGATGAATATCTGTGCTGACTAATGTCTGGTGAGCGTTATTGCCATGGCTATATTACTGAGTGCTGCAGGTAGCTGRCTTAAAGCTCATGCTTGATGCTCCTGCACTTGCAGCAGTTTTGGGATAGGTGTATGGCTTGGATTTGTGGCTTTTTWAATTTAATTAATCACTGCTGCAGGCTTTTAGTCTACATCTCTTCCAATCCTACTGCATTTCTCAGGTAATACAGATGGTGTGACTGGATCATTGAGCAACATGTGAACTAGTTGGTAGTGAACTCTGGGCAGGACAGAGCATAGGTTCTYCAGGCCGCCTGGTGCTGCTTTGCTGTGGCCACCTCCTGAGTGATGCACTGCTGCAGGTCCCCAGAGAAATTCAGCCTTTGGAGACAGACACATTAATGCTGGCAGGAGTGAGGGAGAGGTATCTGACTTGCCTGGTGCTGTCTAGGCAGAACTTGCCATCTGCATCAGACAAGACAAGTATGTTTGAGTAAYCCTAGAGAAAAGCGTGTACTCATGGAACAATCTGTGTCCTGAAAAGGGCACTGTAGACGTTTGTCTTGTGTGTTGTCAGTGTTGGAGCGCCTGTGTCAGCAGTGTTCCAGCAGTGATTGTTTGACTTCTAAAGTGTTATTAAACCCAGTTTGGAAGCAGGTTTTCTTTGTGTGGGAGATGCTGGTTGCTTAGCAGTGGTCTCTTCGTTGCAAAGCCCACACAACTGCTCTGACMACTGACTAATCTCTCACACTGGACAGTGCATGAATTTCATCAACCTCCCTCACTCTGAAGTCTTCTCGGTCCAGTAATAATTGTGTGTGGTTGCTGCTGTTCTCTGCTGCTCCTTTGGGGTGAGTGACCATCCCATCTGGAATTGCGTCCATCTGACTATTTCCATCATGGATCTCTGGGAGGCTGAGCACTGGCCAGGACATAGGTGCCATGCTCTAAACAGGGCCACCTGAACAGGTGTTTCTTGTAGACATCCTGAGTGCTTCAAATTATTGCTAGACTTTGAGAACAGGTTTTCTCATGTGGCTACTGAGAGTCAGCCCCAGGTCCATGCTGGAGTCTGATACACATTCACTGTTTGCTCACCAATTTGCCTTTTATGTCATGAAGGTGCCTCTTGTCACACAAGAAGACTGCAGAGTTCTGATGTAGCCCTTGACAATGGATACTTGTGCCACTMCTGGGGGTGAGCAGCTCTGTCCTGCCCCAGGATCCCAGGCTACATCCTTGACTGACCTGCTGGAAAAACTGCAGCTGGTCTCAGCCACCATGATGGCCTTACATGACTTGAGAGGGGGGAAGCTGTCCTRGGCAAAGTCAGTCATGTTAAATAACTGCTCTGTTCTTTTGCCAGCAGCAGTAGGGTCAAGGCAGCACAGCACACCTGTGGAGAGAGCCCATGGGCCTATTAGTACACCAAGCTGGTACACTGTTTTGTACAGGCTTGATAAAGTTGGGCAACAGGAGGAGGGAAGAGGGGCTGGTTTTATCTATCCAGCCGTGGAGACTGTGTATGATGGTACACAAACACTCAGGACTAGTGAAGGAAGCACAGCCATGCCCTGCAACCTGCAAAARATCATGTCAGTGTCTGAACAGACAATACAGATGAGAGGAACTGATGTGTAGAATCATTGGTTCCAATGAATGGAGTCGTGCCAGTTTGGGTTTGCTTGTTTGGAGCAGTTGAGAGATTTACTTGCAGAGAAACTACATTGTAGGCACGAAACAGTTAAACAGCTGCTCAGCCATGCCATAAGTGCTTGTGGTAGGTGTTCTGTGATTGACAGGGCAAACAGCAAAACAGTCCAGCGTGCTCCTTCCTTCAGCGGGGAGCTGTCCTGTCTGTGCGGGCAGAGGTGACGCAAGTGGCAGGAGGATGTGCCGTACTCTCTGCTGGTACACGGCCTCACTTCCCTGTGCCGTGTAGCAGGAAGGGGGGCTGCAGGCTTTGGTGATTGCTGCTTAATATAATGTGCCTGTGCTGCACTGACTTTTAAGTTATGTTCTTTTAAGGAGCCCATTCTGATTCAGAGGGTGCAGTGGTGCTTTTTTCTCATTCTTGATTCATGCAAGTGGTGTGTTTTTAGAAGTATTGGTGCTAATTTTACTGCATCAATGTTTTCCTCCTCTACTGTTTTAGCTACTTTGTCTATGTCCAGAAGTAGGGATTAGTCTTCTCAAAACTTAGCCATTTCAACTTCTGCTGTGAGGAATAGCATCACTTTTCTTGAGGTATGTGCCTCTGGACTGAATTAAGAGCTTGCAATGCAGATACAGCCACTGTTCTTTTACTAGTACAGTTTTTCAATTTTCTTTGTGTTTTGTGGATGTTTTAATACTATTTTCCAGAGATTTTTATGCTTTAACATTAAAAACATTGTGGTGTGTTGCACACATGTACTTTGCCTTCCTATGCTTGAAGCTTTCTGTATTTAACCTAACCTTTCTCCTCAAATTTTTTTTAAGGTAATTTGAATGTTTTAATTTTTGTTTTAAACCAGGTCTCTGTACAACCTCTTGTAGCACTGGGGGAGACTTACCATTTGTCTGGAGTAAACTGATTTACCTAAGAATTTTTCTGTTTTTAATGCAGGTTGGGAGGACCTGACCCTCTGGACTATGTTAGCATGTACAGAAACCTGGGAAACCCAGCGCTGAATGTTCCTGAGCACTGGCACTACGTCAGCTTTGGGTTAAGTGACCTGTATGGAGACAACAGAGTACATGAGTAAGTGTCATTTGAGTTCTGTAACTGTGTGTTGTGTTTTGAGTTGCTTTTTGGGGGTKTGTAGGTAAAACCCTGTCCTGCTGCTCATATTATTTGAACAGCTGGTTTTCTGTTGAGAACACCGTAGCTCTGGTCTCACAAAAGATGATGTATGCCTGTTCTTGTATGAAGAAGAAATTCTGTGTTCCCCTCTGCAAGCTTTGAATGCAACATATTTCCTTGCAGTGTTAAGCTGAGTGGGGTTTTATTTTAATTTCTTCTAACTGGTTGGGAAATTTTCTTTTAACTGTCTGCCTTGTTCTGTTTTTCACACTCAGTAGTCTGTTATGGTCATATGCTTAAATCCTGACCCCTCCCTGTGCATGTTAAATGCCTTCCTCTGGAAAACTGCTGTAAGGGCATTTTTGCTGTTGCTGGCACAGCAATGTTACTGTCAGCAGACTGCCACCCCAGTGGTGCTGTATAAAGTGCCAATTTGTGTAATAGAAGCCTTAAACTCTAATTGTTTGACTGTGTTTTCTCCAGTAATTCAATTATTATCTTAGGTTGTTGGTAAGGATGGTTTCTAGCAGGCACTTTGGATTAAACCAAGCTGACAGCATGAATGAGCTAACCTTATTCTTGTCTTTCTTTACCTTGCTCCTTAACTCCAGTTAAAGTGAGTAGCAGTAGTCAAGCAGTCATGATTTTGGGGCTGTGAACAAGGCCTTTTAACCAGTCAGAAATGGCACAAGGTTTCTGCTGTTGCTGTTTACTGAAACTGTCTTTGCATTGTGTCACAGTTGCAGGGTAAATGTCCTTGATGAATTGTGCAGCAAAGGCTCCAGTTTGTTCACACAAGTTTTCCTCCTTTTGTTTGTCTTGGTTAAGATTCAGCCACCAACTTTTTTTCCATCTAAGTGCTTCTCTTGCAATAGCAGCAGTTGGGCAGTTTTTTTAACTTTATCCATTCTTCAAGGCAGTTTCTCCTATGTTTTTTCTCCTTGTGTTTGTGATTACGGAACTGGTTTTAGGAAAACAAATCTGGAGTTTATACAGGACCCTAATGTCATAGAGCTCTGCCTGAAACGTTTRACCAACACTTCTACTAACAACAAACCCCCGTCATTAGTTGCAGGAGCAAAGAAGGGCAAGTGAAAGAAATGAAGTTCAAGGCTTCCTTCCCTTGCTTCCACGAGAGACTTTAGCATGGACGTGTTCCTTCACATGGTGCCTTTGTTGACAGATCATGATATTTTATCTTTGACACTGAAAATCTGACGTTGCCAAGATTAGGTAACTTGTGTTTGGCCACCTTGTTTTGGTGGGACTAATTTTAGAGGGAGTCAGTGTTGTGCTGACTTCTATTTGATGTCTTGGCAGCCTGCATTTTTGCCATGACGATACTGTTCTCTTTACTCAGAGTCTTTCCTGGTGGTTTTGGGTGAGAGCAGGCAATGGACATGAGGGTCTCAGTTGAAGATAATAAGGAGTGTTGTGTTTTTATGAATGAAGAAGCAAATTCTGTAAGGATACAGCCTCTTTGGTGCTGCCACATGATTTGGCTTCTCACTCCCAAAACCTGTCTGCTACACCAAAACCTGTTGTGCTTCTCTAGTGGCAAACTTGAGGGTGGAGGATCAAAAGTATCACACAAGTGGAATGGCACAAGTTTAAGTAACTTCCTGACATCAGACCTCCTATTGGTTCATATTCTCTTATGGTTTGGTCTGGAAATTTGGATTGAGATAGTGGAACATGCCTTTTGCTGGTTGCAGAACACAGGAATTAAATTCACATCTCTAGACACAGGCTGCAGGTGATTTCCAAGGCCTGCTGAGTGAAGCAGGAGCAAAGTCTGTGCCGTGCTATGGGAGGTCTGCAGTCCCCAATGTCCTGCATGTATGTGATCCTGAAAGGAGGCTTAGGGAGCTGCTGTGCCTTGGCTGCCTCTGGCACCACACTGAGGGAGTTGGGCACTGCAAGCAAATAGTGAGCACGTTGCTGTGCTGCTTTGGGGATATGGGCTACAACCTCTTCAGCAAAGACCTGCTCAGATCTATCAAAGTGATCTTCACGGCCAGAGTACACAGTGTGTCCTCAGGCATGTGTTTCCCTTCTCTGTGTGGCTGGAACAGTGTTCCTGGCTCCACAGTGCTGTGTCCCTGTGTCACTTGCCTGGAGAGGTTCAGCTGTCTGCAGTCTGTCACCTTTAATTTGGCCTCATTCTTGGARCTACAAAGCTTAATAGTATTTGTGCAGTTGAGTAGGTTGCTTCTGCCTTTGTGTCCAGAAGTCTTAATATACAGCTGTGGTATAGTTGTGGAGCTGTCAAGACCTACGCATCTCCTAAACACTGAATCTGAAGTTATCACCTGGTGTGTGAGTGCTGTAGACTGGCTGAGAGAGGATTTTCAAAGGAGCTGAGCATTCGCCAGCAATTCTCACTTTCAAGAGCGATTGTTGTTTGCTAAAACTGCTCTCCAAATTCAATGGCTGTGGAACCAGCCCAGCCCCTGGGTGCACACCGCAGGAATGTGGTGTATTTTCCTATGCACTCAGAAGGTTCTTCTTCTCTGACAGGGAATTTAATCAAGTTTTATTTAAGAAAATGGGTGTCAATGTCTCTGTTACTTGAAGGGCTTTGGGATTCTGCTGTCCCRGGTAAAGCGTGCTGTGGAATGGTCAGCAGGAGTATGGCATGGCAGGGCAGTTGTTTAAATCTTTGGTGTATTTTCTTTAAAACCGGTGTGGTTCTGAGTTCTGCTCAACTGCCTTGGCCTCTGGAGACAGGAGAGGGTTTGTTTTTGTTTTTTTTTTTTATTTCTCAGCTCTCTACAAAGAGTGCAGAGCTGGATCTGCTTGTGACTGTCAGCAAGATTCCCACAACGGAGATATACTTCCATCGCCTTGCTGTCTTCATGCTTTAGAAGGATAGTACACAGCCAAAGGTGTTGTTAATTGCCCAGGCTGGGTAATGCACAGCTAAATTCTTGTGGTCTTCTCGTGGTAATACAGTACAGTCTAGAACAATTATAATGTAGTATTAAATGAAAAGGACTTTTTGATTTTTTTGAGTGAACTAACACTGAATTGGAGGCCCCTGTATTTTTATTTATAATGGAATAGCAAACAGATGTAGCAAATAATGTGAAAATGTTGAGTTTAATTTATATTTTTTAATAAGAACCTGAAAAGTCTGAAATGGAGCTCTCCCTGTGCCTCCTTGTTGACAGATTTATTTTCAGTTAAAGCAGCACTGTTTCCTGCTCTGCTTACGTATCAGCTACACTCTACTTACAGAACCAGCCCAGCTTTAAGAATCCGCAGAATAAAATGGAAGAAATCTAAGAATTTCAAACAAGGAAACCTTTTTCATTTAAAACCCCTCAGTGTTTCATGGTATAATGGCAACCATGACACCAGCTGTGCTGGGCTGATAGCTTTAAAAATCCTAAATCATGATGTCATGACAGTGTTAGGGAACCACAGGCCTTTCAGTGGGATTTCATGCCAAGCTGCTTGCATGGAAGTAAGTCTCTCCAGTCAAGCATGTTGCACAACTTGAGTGGCAGCAGAAATCCTTCCAGGATGTTTTTGCAGGTAATACTCCACTTTTAGCTTTTTCTATCTTCTTTCAAATCAAAACAAATGTGTAACTTCTTGAATCTGTTCAGCAGGGTGAAAGTAGGGTCTTTTTCTTTAGACTGCTCTTTCACGCTGAAGAGATTCTGCACTGCAGTGTGAAGTGTGTGCAGTGTGCTGGCAGGGAACATCTGGGCAGTGCAGTTGTGAGAGCAGGCTCTGAGTCCTGTGCTCTTCTCCAYCCCTTGCTGGCAGCCCCTGCCCATGGCAATGCCACAGCAAGGAACGTCCCCATGCCAGGGCTTCAGCTGGCAGCTGCAGCTTAGTGCTCTGATGCTAGGCCATCAACAAGGTCAGGCATCAACAAGTGCCTGATCATTTGTGCAGTTTCCAAACATGATGGTGAATTCTTCCTTGGTGAAGAACAGGTGCATGAGGAAGGCAGCATCAGCAGGCGTAGCTGGACTCTGACTCTATCARTGGCAATGCCAGCTTCAGCTACTGCTGAGTGCCACCTTTGCAGCATCCTCAGGAGTCTCTGACCCAGGAGGCAACAGGCAGAAACTGATACACAGGAAGTTCCACCTGCAGATGAGGAAGAATTTAATTACTGTGTGGGTGCCCATGCACTTGAACATTGTCCAGAGACGCTGTGGAGACATTAAAGAATTGTCTGGGTGCAATCCTGTGCCTTGTTCTCTGGGATTAACCTTGCAGGAGCAGGAAGGTGGGGCCAGATGACACACTATGGGCCCTTCCAACTTTATGCATTCTGTGATACTGTGGTGCCACAGTGTGTTCCAGAACTGGATTGTGCTGGCACAAGGTCTTTGCAGGGCTGTCCAGGGAGCTGAGAAGGAAAATGTGTTTTCCTGAGAATGGCTTCTGTCTTCAGTTTGCTCTGAGGCCAAGGCTGAATCTCTGCTTAACTGTTCTGTATTTCGAGTGCTCATCGTTTTTCTTAATGTATTAAAGAAGTGCATGGAAAGTGAAAACCATGATGTGATAGAATTCCTGAACACCTTGAATAGTCTTATTTGTATTAAAATTGAAGGGTTGAAATTCAGAGCTGCRATAGAAAGCAAGGCTTAAATTATGGATAGCTTGAGATAAGATTTTTATTTGTGGCCTTCCCACATCCCGCAAAGAAACATGCCAGCTGTGTTTTGATGTCTACTACATCAGCTTCATACTGACAAAGGTGGTGGGGTTTGGGGTTTTTGGTTTTGTTTTATTTTCCTGGCCCCTAGCCAGGATCTGAAGTACAGCATCCCATTTGCATAAAACTGGAGAGATTACAGCTGCCTTCATCTCTATTACAGATGCAGGGTACCACCTGCTGAGACAACAGGTTCCAACTTGCTGTGGTCCTTTTGATTTGTGCTGCTTTCCATTTGGATCAGGAGGGAGTGGTGCATGYCGGGAAAATGTGTTGTCTCTGTGGGTGGTGCCTCCCTATTAAAGGTGAGGGTAAGCATGAGCCTTTCAAGATCTGCAGTCCAGCTTGTGTTCTGCTTGCTTGTATAGATCYTCTGAATGACCTTAACTTGTAAAAGGGCAAGGATGCTTGTTAGAGCTGGAAGGAAGAAAAAGGAGYGCAAAACTGGATCAGGTAACCAATGCAAGGCTTGCAGAGGGGTGGATGTTTTCTGGAAGGCTTTTTCTGAGTATAAAAGGAGTTTGAAAAGAGTATTTAGAAAATAGCCTGAAAGTTGGAATGAGTGCTCGCTTTCTTTTTAGTGCGTGCTGGCTTTTCCTTTGAACCTGCATGAATGTAGGATGGAGTGGTGCTGACAGCTGTCACTTTAGTGGCCTCTTAGTTCTGTAGCTTTTCATAAATTTAAAAGCTCTGTGCCCCTAGCTTGCCAGCCTTTAGCCTTAAATTTTGCTCTTTAATGGGTCCCTAAGTGCTTTATAAACCACATGCCTAAAGCACTGCTGAAATATTACACCGAACTCCAAGGTAACAGTGAATGCTTTTAAAATGGTGGAGGCTGACTGCCCCCTGTGCCCCTCTTTGTTTTCATGAAAATGAAAGGGGGCTTTTGGAAGAYGGTTTATTAGAGAGAGGTGGTGAATCCATATTTCAGGTAAGATTTGTAAAATTCCTCATGTCTGCCTTGAGAGATGGAAGGTTGCTGGAGGTGGAGCATCTGCCCCAGCTAAAGGGAATGACATGGAAGAGGATATCAGTGAGCATCAGTTTAGAAAAGAGGTACAAGAGCTTGGACTTGGAGCAAGTTGGACACCATGCTCTGGACTTCCTTTTTCTTCCTGSGTCTTGTTTGCCTATCAGAGACTGATCCCAAATGTAATGCTTAGTTTTTCATTTGGTCTTTTGTCTGAGACAGAGGGAAGAGAGGAGGGTTCATGGCAGAATGCAAAGGGAGAGACCATGAATTTAGGGAGGTCTGTAATGAAAGAAAGGTACTTTCTTTCAATGACAGCTTATTTGTGAATCTGTYAGWGTTGGAAAGAGTAGTTTAGCTGCATATTACAATAAGATCTGTCTTTTAACTGATTTATCTTGTGATCGGAGTTTTTTCATACATAGAAAGATACAACTTAGAATGAGCTTTTCTTAAAATCAAGGTGTTTTAACAAGTCTCACCTGTGTGGATTCTCTGGTGTCTAGAAATACAGATATGCTTCTASTGAAACTTGCTTACTGAAAGCACCTGTAGATCCTTCTGTTTGGCTGTTTATTTTTGCATACTTTGCAGAAATGTGACATTTTGGGGACCACGCTTCCTCTGAAGGACTTGATTTTGACCAGTGAGTTCAGAAACTGTGGAGACATTTTAAAGAAGTATATGCATGACTGTGATCATGTAGGGCTCAATTCCCTATTTCCCAGACTGAAAAAACAACCAGTTAAACTAAGCATCATGCCTATTTATGTGCCCCACTGGTGTCCCTCCCGTGGCTGCAATGCACCAGAGCCCTGTCAGGCTTGTGTTTCACTGCTGGAGGCAGACCTCCCCTGAAGCTCTGGTCAGCACGGGGAAATCTGTTTTTCCCTCCTCTGAGGCAGAGTGTACTTCTGCTTCCAAGTGTCATTTGCTGGAGGTAGTTAGTACCCTTAACGAAATGAGAGATGYAGGCCACCTACGGAGAGCAGCCTGCTTTGTGCTGCGGTCTATCTGTGTTTACATGCAGGGGCTGTGGGACGAGACCACTCTTGAGCTGTGCTAGATTTGGAATGTTTTTCTGAAGCATTGAAGGAAATCCATTTAACATTTACAGCACGGTAGCTGAATTTACTAGAAGGACTGTTTTCAATAAAATTTTTAAAAAGGGAAAAAGATTGGAAGAAGGTTTAGTGCTGAGCATTACTGAAGGCAAGCTCTGCTTCCTGTTCAGTAGTGTGTCTGCACTCCAGTGCTGCATCCTGGTAGGATGAGCCTYTTGCTGCCATGCAGAGGAAGGGGCATGGTGCTCAAACTGGATGATTTTATGTWATTTTTTTTTACCAACAGAACTTCYACATTTGTGATCTTGGCACACTGGAGGAGAGTTGATCCAAGACAGGGATTCCTTACTCTGATCTTAGAGCTATGTTAGTGCTGAATGATGTGGGAGAACTTGCAGGCTCTGCTCTTCCAGCGAGTTCAGCCTGTCAGGAAGAGAAGCGATGGGGATCAAGACTGAGTCGTCTAGTGAGAGACTGCTTTATGTGATTAGGGTCTGTTTAAGATGTTTTAAAAATAAAGACTTAAAAGATAGTGGTTTGTTTTTTTTTAGTGGGACAGGAAGGTAAAAAATAATTTTGAGCAGTGCAGCCATTCCAGCTGTGAGATCAAAGGATAGTTGACATTTTTTTAATCTATTTGCTGCCTGGAATAGGGATAGTAACATAATGAATGTATGAAGAAATAGATCCAAATGCTGTTATTTATACCTAATCCCCTTTTTCCCCTTCAATGCAGTTTTAGTGCTGGGAACATGCCTGCTTGACTAGGGCTAGTGTATGTTTCTTGAGGMGGCAGTAGCTACAGTTGGTAACAACAAATTACCACTGATAACAGAGTTTCCAATTTTATTTGAACTTTGAGCTCTTGGTGTTTCTCTCCCCTAAGCGGGCAACTCTGTGGTGATGACCTAACTCAGCTGCCTCTCTACTGTCATCTCAATTTTGAATCAAGGCCCAATAGGCAGTGACACCAGGCTAACAAAAGAGAGCTGCAAATCTTGGTGGTCTCCCATTCAGATGGTATTCCCTTCCTTGGACAAAGGGGTGAGTAGGGCTCCTGAGTGCCACTCTGCCTCCAGGGATGGTAAACAAGGAMCGGATCATTGGTGGGAGGCATTTTTTGATCACTTGACAAAGCTGGGTAGATGGGATACCACCTGACAAAGGGCTGAGGTTTAAAGGAAGATTTTGCAAGGGCTCTTTAGAACAAAAAAGAAAAAAAAAATAGGGCAGAAAGCTGGTTTTTTTCAGGATGTAAACAGGGTGGGCGGAGGTGAAGGGGGACTCAGCCATTCTTGGGGAGCTCTTGATTTAAGTCCAGAGGATAGAGACAAGGGAAGGAGGGAAGAGTGCACAGATGGCTCATTGTTTTGTCTAGCTCAGCATTCTTGCACTGCTGAAGTGAAGGGCAATTGTTTTAAAATCCTTTTTGCAAAGAGTGCTCTTTGCTTTCCAGCTATCCTTGTCCCTGGATGCAAACTGTAAACCAGAGGGACTGGTTTTAACACCCATTTGTTTTGGAGGGTCAGTCCAAGGGGCCCTGGGCAGTTGCTGGGCTGTAAGGCATTGCTCCTATAAGGGAATGGGGGGAAAAGAGCACTGCTGGGAAAAATGTGCTGCAGCTTCTGGGCAGGAGGCAAGAAAAAGGATGCACACAGAAGGGCTGATGCAGAGCGGTGTCTGGCTTGGAGGCCTTCACTAAAGCTATGAAATGTGGTGTGAAATTGGCACATACCTTACCTACARTGATATCTGATGTACACTATAGTTTTCTTACAGTATTTCACCTTCTTTTTGTAGCAAATAATTTATTAGTGTAAAGAAATRCCCCCATTTCTATACTGTTGTTCTTTCTACTGCTCCAGTTGCATTGGCACAGCTCCTTCCCTTCCTCCCCTGTAAATTGTTGCCTTTCTGGAGCAGGGGCCTTTTTTGGCATAGTCGACAAAAATAAACCATAAAGGCAGCTGTTGTTATGAATAAGGCTCACGAGGGGAATCTTACCAGTAGAACTACAGCAATATAATTATACTGGTAGACTAGTTACAGTAGATTTCCTCATGAAGACAAGCCTTAAGTTGACATTTCCTAGCTAAGTTGAATCCATATGTATAACCTTATTACGCAAAAATAATATGTCTTTGGGCCTTGAATTCTTTTTTACCCAGAAGAGTAACRTTAAGCAGAAAAGCAAAGAATTTAGTGTTCAGAGATATAGGGGRAATTTTCTCTAAGAGAGCAGCTGTGATGAGCTGTATGCTGAACTCTGKGTTTGACTGGGCAGGTTATTCCTCCAAAAGGTATCAGGAACACGAGGACCATGTTTCTGCTTACTGCACTAAAATGTAAGCARTACTGAAATATGCTGTAAGTTGACATTTCCCTCCCAGCTTTCCTCCTGTTTRAAAGACAAGCTGAGCCATTTTGCAGTTTCCATAAGTGAAGTGGTTTGGCTGAGAGGCAAAACTATTTTACTATTAAAATTTTTAGGAGTAAGCCTGGAGCCACTGAAAGGAAGGTGGGGAATGATGCTTTCTTTCCTCTTTTGTTTGATTTTTAAGAGGCAAAGATTTATCTTATMCTTTTGGATGTTGTCTTAAAATGAGTTGAGTTTGTGTAACATTCACAAGCCAGGTATTTATTTCTATAAAACAAAAACACCAGCCTATGATTCCTACCCCTGAAAGTCTCAAATGCTTCAAAGGAAAGATAGTCTTATAGGAGAAGTTCAACACTTAAAGGAAGATTTAAAAAATTCTCTACAGTCGACTTTTCATTGCAGATTTCTCATGTTTCTGTTTTGGAAGTCTTTCACCAGCCATCCAGTGCTTTCTTTTCCCTGGAATTGCAGCTCAAGCTCCAAGGACCTTTTGCTGCCTGTATAATTGTTTAAGATCTCTCGTGGTGCTTGCTCATCAGTATATTTTTGAGTGCACCCTTTGCAATGAAATGAAATTATGTAGGGAAGGCAGAATTATCTTGATTTCTATAGCTAATGAAGTGAAAGATCAGGAACTGAATGTCAGATCCATTAGGATCATAGAGACATAGAGGGGTTTGGGTTGGAAGGGACCCTAAAGATCATCTAGCTCCAACCCCTGCTAGATCAGCTTGCTCAAAGCCCCATCCAGCCTGGCCTGGAGCACTTCCAGGAATGGAGCATCCACAGCTCCTCTGGACAACCTGTGCTAGTGCCTCACCACCCTCACACTAAAGAATGKCTTCCTAATATCTAATCTAAATCTACTCTCTGTCAGTTTAAGGTCATTTTTCCTTGTCTTGCCACTGCATGCCCATTTCGAAAGTCCTTCTCCAGTTCTCTTATAGCCGCTTTCGGTACTGGAAGGTGCTCTAATGTCTCCCTGGAGCCTTCTCTTCTCCAGGCTAAACAAGCCCAACTCTCTCAGCCTAYCTCCAGTCCTTTTCATGACCTCCATCTTCATGGCCATCCTCAGGACACACTCCAACAGATCCATGCTATCAGGATGGGAGTGCCAGGGCTCCCAGCACTCCAGGTGAGATCTCACAAGAGCAGAGCAGAGGAGCAGAGCCACTTGCCTCGACCTGCTGGCCAYGCTCCTGGTGGTGCAGCCCAGAACACAGATGGCTTCCTGGGCTGCAGGTGCACCTTGCTGATTCACACTGAACATTTTGCCAACCAATATGTGAGTGCCTGCACCCAGCTTGGAATCTATTGGAGTTCAGTCTCCTAAAAGTTCTGAATACCTTTTATGCCTCAAGTTTATTTATTGCATAGCTGAGAACTTAATTGTATGAGAGTCCTAGAAATGTGCTCAAGGGTATTTTAAAGTTGCTTCTTGCATGATTTTTCTTAATGTATGTTCTTTAGCCAGCAGGAAAGTAATGGGAGACACTAGTGTTTATATTSTACATAACATATTAGAGTCCTGATCCTCGCCTGAGACCTTTAGGACACGCTGAAAAATACTAACTGTAGCTGTCAGTGGCTTTAGGGTTTTTTCTTATTCTTTCCACCCTTCGTACTGCTTTTGAAAGGCGCTTTTGTTATGCGAATAGGTTCCTCCCAGCAGCTGCAGAACTTTCCACAGAAGGAGCTAGGAAGGAGCCAGCAGACAAGGAAAGTTGGTGCTCTTTTCCCAGCTGCTCACCAAGCTCAGCAGTACTGCCATCCATGCTGGCTCAAATTGGTCCTTTGCTAATGTTCTCTTGCCTGGTGAAGTTGCAGCTGAGCCCTTAGGTGAAGTTGTGGATRTGTTACCATTCCCCGTGTACCAGAGCTGAGGATTCAGTTCCAATAAGAAGCAGGATCCATATGCACATGAAAGCTTGTGTTCTCTAGTGCACTGTGTGGGGGAGTGATGGTGTGCTTTGTTTGCAGAATCACCTCCAGCTCAAGCCAAGTGAGAGCACTGTTGTGCTGGGCCTTGTAGAAATGAAGGATGAGTAGTTCTGAAGTGCGGCTTAAACAGGCAGCTTAAGTAAAATCTTATAGATCTTGATAAGTTTTCTTTTTCACTAGTGCCCTCACCCTTGTTCTGTGAATGCAATAGCAAATCCTTATTGTACTCCTAGCTTTTCTTTCCAGATCCTTTCAGTGTGCATTAAGATGATGCAACTCTGCTGCAATTTCCCAGGCCATTGCAGTGAAACTGCACTTTTCTTGCCAAGAAGCACAGATTCATTTGTGCTGGTTGTGGAGGTTCAGAACCTGCTCTCAACACCTCACCTGGGCTGGGACTGATTCTGCTGAAACACATGCTCAGTAGTCTAGTTACTTAATTTTACACAGATTTATTTATTTTTAACAAGTTGTTTTGGAAATCATGAAGACGAAATGGTTTGGTCTTGTCGGTTTAGTTATGACTGTAATGGCAGAGTAAACCATCACCTACTAGTATAGTGATATCYATGCACCATAAAATAGAGAAATAAWATGTAAACTGCCCTCATGTGAACATCTTTTGCTGGAGTACRGAGGGAATGACATATCCCATGCAACCTCCTGTTTCCTATTTTGTTGTTTTAGTCATTTCCCATGTTCAGTATTTGTCCAYGCTGTGCAGAATGTGGAGTTAATTTCCCAGCTTTTGTGACCTTGATAGATGGAGTATAGAAGCATTTCCTGTATRATGAGTGTGTCACATTASTCTTTGAAGCAGGGAAATATCATTATTTACATCTAAGAATCAAATTCTTAAGTAACTTGTTGAGGAGGATGAGAAGTTTGCAGCAGACAGAAGATTCAAACTTAGGTTACCTGGATGCTGTTTTAGTGCTTTGATAGTATTCTGAAGTTTCCTGTCTTGGTGTTAATAAYGAGGCACATGGATGTCTTCGGCACTGATAGGGCCTTTACAGCCTTTTGCTCTTAACCTACAAGCACTATTCCTACAGATATGACTCGATGTTGACACTSTCCAAAATGAGACAATAATGCTTCCTCTATAGCTCAAAAGGATTAACCTCCAGCAGCTAAGCATGGTCCTATCCTTCTTCCAGATTCCACTGCTTTCATGCCACGGACAGCAGAGCCTCAAAGAAGCAGCCCCTAAATTGCCTTAACTTGMAGCCCAGCATATTAAAGTGACCAGAAAACCGATGGTAGTTTACTTTAACATACTGGGCTGGAGATAGCACAGTTCAGGAGCTGAATATAGGAATCACTTCTGTCAAAACAAGTTTAACTCTAGTGCTTGTGAATTATCAGCTGTGGGATCTGCAAGCACACTTCTTGGTATCAGTAGGAGAAGTTCATTCCCATGTTCTTAGCCATGATGCTTTGTAGGATCACTTGGGTTGGAAGAGACCTCGAAAACTTTCCAGTTCATGCTTTCTCAGAGGGTCAACTTCCCTGGATCACATCCCTAGATCCTATTCAGGAGTTTGGTCACTATCTAGTGGTACTGTATAAAGCAGTTGTGTCTACAGAATTAGGAATAAGGTTGCCTCGACTCTGTAGGTTGAGAGGAAAAAACAGTTTATCTGTTGTATCAACATTTGATATTTACAAAGACAGATTTGTGAAAACAAGATCTAGACTGTGAGTCTCCAGGTTTCAGGGACAAAAGGTCTCCAGGTTTCAGGGACTCAGTCACTGGCTGAGTTTTGAAGATGAATAATAAAATCTGTGAAATCAGTGTTGTGTATGTGTGAATGAAACTTTACCTTGTCTCTTCCTCCTCTGCCTTGTAACAGCTCTTCGCTTGCTGAATGGTAGCTTAGTGAAGCACAGTTGTGTTTTCATACTGGTCAGAACAAATCAATTCACAAATCTGACTCAGATCTATCTCAGTGTAAGCTTTCTAAGTGGATCCTACGTGAGTATTTCAGAAAGCTGAGAAACCCGCCTCCAAATAACTGCAGTGAGTGCCTCTGCATCTGTTTGGATTTAGATGTTGGAATATATCTCTAAAAACAATTCAGCTTTCTAGAAGAGCTTTCCATTTTGTTGATGGCTTGCACATTTGATATGATRTACTGCAAGAGCAAGCTCTAAGCAGCAGTTGCCATAGACTGACATCTCTGAGCAATGTCACTCACTTTCCAACCTTGATTTTACATGAACAGAAATCTTTGAGCATGTGTTCATTTTATGTTTATATTTGCCCTGCTTATGCATGATGTTTTTTCTTAAATCAAGCTACAAAGGAGTCCAGTAAGATTGTATGTGCAAGTTTGGGGTGGCAGGAGCTCATGGAATTTCCTGCTGAGCRTTCTGAAGAGATAACCATCTGACATCCAGATAAACACCCCCTGCTTCCCTCAAACATTTTTATGTGAATTAATTTTTAAATGTCAGTAAACAATCTAGGAGAATATATGAGTAAGCAGGTAAGTTTTGGCTGAAATAACTCTCCTGGATACTTTTAAAGCCTTTTAATGTAAAGGGGTTGCTGTGTCTATTTTCTTATGAAATTGCTTCACAGGAGCCTCCCAGCATGCCATCAGGGTTCTCGGATGAGAGTTTTACACTGTTTGACAGCTGCACTAAAAACAACCGCTTCCTGTTAGGCAAGATGCTGGAAGCACTAGGTAGGGGCCCTTTTTTTCTTTTTCTTTTCTTTTTTTTCCCCTGAAGCTCTGGAATCTGAGAGTCATTTGCTTATGGTGGGTAGAAATTGTGCAATGCACCTGGAGTTTGAATTTAAAAGACTGATTGTGCATAATCTTGTTTGAGGCACATCAGCTCTTGCCTGATGTTCGTCCCAGGAGATGGAAACACTGAAGTGTTCAACTCAGTGGCTGCTGAAGGCTTATTCTTTGGTTTTGGACAGGAGACCACTCTTCATGTTGCTTGTTTGTGGGCAATGAAAGGGAATCACGTCTCAGGTGATTCAAGGGATCCACAGGGAACATCTGTGAAATCAGTCACTGGGTACCCTGCTATTTTTTGTGAACCAGTCCTCTGCATTGCTAATAGTAGTCTCTTTGCTACCTGATAGAAAAATCTTCTGGGATGGGTGTTAGCTCTGCAGCCTTAAAACACTAYTGAGGCTTGCACTCTGAAGTGCTTTGGTCTCATCAGGCAGAGAAGTGAATACTGCCTGTCACCTTGGTTTTGACCAGCTTCTCAAACTTCTAAGAGATCCTGAGAYGCTGATCTGGAATACTGGAAGCTATGGATTGGCAGTTACTGTGTTGGTTTTTTTTTTGGTGGGTGGAATGAGGATTGTAAGTACAATTAAAATTGGCTACTGATTCAAATAACATCTGCTCTTCTTGATGTCAAGGTTAGAAATGTACTGTATTTCTGCAGTCTTCAAAATCATATCAGATTAGCTCACCAGCAGCAGAACAGGCAACTGAATTGTAGAAGATGTGGAAAGATACAATTAGGAAGTTGAAGTGAAAGGCATCTTAAGTGGCTTCACAAAAGTGGTGGTGAAGGAGCTGAAAACTGAATCTTAGACAAGTCATTCCAGAGTACTGTGACMTTACTTCCCAGAAGAGACATGGTTTATCTCCCTGGAGGTGTTGGTAGTGCAGCTGTGACTTCTGAAAGTGCAATCCTAACTATCACCAAATAGTGAAAGGGCTTTCTTGTTGTTCCCAGGCTGAAATAATCATAGTGATTTCCCTATGTAAACTCCCTTTTTCAGGGATTGGTTCACCTAATATATTTATATGCACATATTCCTAAACTCTCAAAATATAAACACCTAGTACACTCTGCTTCTTGTGTAGAGCTGTGTAGCTTTCAAAGCAGAATTGCAGAAATACTGCCATTTGCACTGCAGTGAARCAAACCTTCCCTCCTTCCTTGCAAAAGTGAGAATGAAAATGCTTTGGCAAATAGCTTTGATTTAAACTGAAAAGYCTCTGGTTTTCAGAGCTGCTTTTAAAGCAAAGGGCTACTTTGGCTTTTGATCCTCTTAAGCTGGGTTATTTGATGTGAAAAACGCCCTGGGTACTCTGCTGCAGAGGGGAGCAGCTTTTCAGTTCTCTGTGTGTGGCTTCAGGAGAGGGCCTGGCAGAGTGTGGGGTGGTGGGGGGCTCGGGTGGGGGCCCTGGTTGCACAGCTCTGTAAATAAAGGGGCCTCTATTTCTTTGGATTCTTTTGCTGGAACTAAATATCACGATCAGTGAAATTCTTACCTCATTAAAGGAACAAGSCAGGCTCCTCCAGCATATTTGCAGTGCTGCAGTGTGGTTTGTTCTGCTGAGCTGATTTGCTGAACAGATAAAAGGAGTTTTAACCCAAAGAATGGCATGTAATGTATGACCTTGGCCTTTGAAAGGTTTATTTTTGTTCTTTCGRCAAAATAAGGTTTTAATATTAAATATGGGGTTGAATTTGACTTGGCAGATACCAGAGCCTCCTATTACTGCTGTAGTCATAATATAAAACTATCTGGTGTGTGCCAGTGAGCATGTGGCAAGCCAAGAATTTCTCCATCGGTGTTTATTTTTGTGAAAACTTAGCTGGTTGCTTTGCAGTTGGGTTGACTAAAAAGGTGATGTGCCCTTGTGCTGGAGGGGACAAAGCAGTGGTGGGCAAAATATGGCCCATGCTGACTCTTTATACTTAACATTGTCAGTTTTGGGGCAAAATACAGATTCCCCCCTCCCCCCCACCCCACTTCTTAGTGTTTTAGAAGTGTTTACAAGAAACTTTCAGTCAAAACTCTAGGGTTCACCAGAACCAAGGCATTAAACAAATTATGTGAAATATTCAGATCTGTTAGTACAGAAATTTAATCCTGTCTTGCAGCTTTCAATTTGTGTAGCTGGGGCCATGCACAGATACAAAATACGAATTCTGGGGTTTTCTTCTTGCACACGTTCCATCTCAGATCATCATCTAACTATAAAGCCAAGGTGCTTTTGGGYTGCTGCACTGCAAGAGTTTGGCTGAAGAAATTACCTGCAAAGCACTTCAATGCTGAGATGCTGAACTAATCTCCAAAGCCTTTGTTCTAAATTGCCTGTAGTTTGGTTACCTTCAGATTTAAAGAAAAAGCAAAAAACCCCACCAAAACCAGCCAAAAAAACCCAACCAACCTAATCATCCCCAAAAAACTCCACACCAAACCTGCCGTCTCAGTCCTCATCTCCTGAGCTCTCAGAAAAACCAGCCCCAAATAGTGCCAGAATCCTGTTTCTGTAGATCGAAGTCTGTAGTCACAGTGTGTTCCTCTGCAGCTGGCACAGAAGTTGTGTCAGGCTGACCTGTTGGGGGTGATTTGCTGCCCACTGGAAAGGGAGCAGGTTGGTGCAGGTGCAGGTAGCAGAGAACATGGGGAGGTCCATGGAAGAGATCATGGCTTCTGTGTGTTTTAGCACGATTTCTTCCATCTGTGGGTTATTGTTACCCTTCCACCTGGTGTCATGAAAATGAGGCTTGTTCAGTCTTTCTCTTCTGGAAGTATTGTTTGGGGTTTTTTTTTTTTTTGTTCATTGACTGTGTCTGGATGAAGRTGGTTGATTTTCTAGAAGCTTTCCAGAAGTTTGGGGGAAATTTGAAACTTACAGGAAGTAGCGTAAGTTTGAACACCTGCAAGCCTGCAAGGTGTGGTGGGTWTTKTGTCCAGCTTCTTGTCATCCTCCTRAAATAATCCTTAAGCAGTGGAGACATACTCTACAAGGAGGAGACTGCCATGCGAATGCCATGTTTCCACATGGAATACAAGAGAGGAGTCTCTTTATCTTTGTGAGAGATGATAAACCATTTGTTCTGTCTTCCATTGGCTCATTTATCTGGAGATACTGGGTTTCTAAGTGGGAAAAATAATTTCTCATGCTACTTGCCTCTCCACTGATGCATCCTTATCCTCATGAATTTTGAAGCTGGCGCTAGAGGAAGCACTTGTAGTAAAAAGGTTATCTCTAAGAGAAGTCAAGCTGCATAACTTGGCTACTGGCTGCTTCTCTGTGATTTTYCTTAGACCAAAGGTCAGAAGCACGCAGGAAGGTTGTAGGTCTGTGTACCTCCTGAAGCTCATGTCTGCCTCCATTCTCTGGTACATCCCCCAGACCTCATCCAGGAGCTCTGGTCCTTTGTTTAATGAGAGAAATTTCATGGCCGTTGAAATGACATTGAACTTACCTTCAAATACAAGACTTTTTTAAGAAAAAACAAAAACWTTGGAAAAAATACTAACTAAAAATTACTATGCTAATTATATTCTGAATATTAATATTTCTTTCTATTAAAGACCTGTCTAAATTAAGCATGAAATATTTCCAAAGTAATCACAAGTTTTTAAAGCCACATGCATCATAATTTTCTCAAAACTGGATTACCAACCTAAAATTAAACAGATCAAAGACTTACTTTATAGACTGTTACCTGGGAACAGCTGCACAGTACAGGTGAATCGTATTGTTTTTAAATTTTCCCTCTAACAAAGGTGTGTATTTTCAGCCACTTTTGACCATTAACTATTAAAAAAAAATTCAGTCTAACCTTTAAATACAAATCTCTTACGTGCAAATAATTTTTTTTCTAGGATTTAACCATTAATTTGAGAATGTAAGCACTGTATGCTGCTGCATTTTCTGAGTGTTCTTTGGGACATACATATTGAATCTTTGGGGATTTTTAAAAAAATCTTGAAAGGGGAGTAACTTAATGCTTGTTTCCTTATCTTTCGTTCTATTTAGTACTCTTTTCTGGTTTTGAGTCTCACTACCATACAAATTAATTCACTTCAGTTATTTTGCCTGTCAACTTTACTGCTTTGTGAAAGCTAGTAGTTACTGACCAGCAATTTTCTCCTAAATAGAAATGTTGCTTTAGATTTGATGGATACTCACCTAAACACTTCTGTTACTCAGTAASTTTCATATGGATCAATGTAAAGCATGTGTGGTCTTCTTTAAACAGTTATTTTTGGGAAGCAGAGATCTAAAAGGTTAAAAAAAAAAGCCCACTGAACTCCAGCTCATTGCATATTAGAAGTAAAGCTGTGTTGTTTCAGAACAACACAGCCTTCAAAGGAGGAAATTCAATAGGGAGCCATCTTACTTTCCAAAAAAATTTAACTGTGAAAGATCAGCTCGGAGGCTTTTTGTTAACTGATCTTTCTTAAAACTGACCCATTCATGTGTTTCAGTTTCTGGTTTATGCCTTTTTCTGGAATCAGCCCTTGAAAACTATCAATTTTGAAGTGTTTTTGTTTATMCCTTTAAGAAACATTTCTGTTTCTTCCTTTACTAACTGTAAAACTAGTAMAACACTATAGGGGTGCTGGATGTCCAGGGTACAACTTYGCRTTTGTGAGGCTGTCACTGTCCTGTWTCAGTCACTTAGGTAGATCTGCATGTGTGACTACAGAACACAGCATTCACTGCACATCCAGATGCCCCTCCCTGGCTGGCTGGTTATTCACTAAGCTCTTGCTTTGTTTGAGAAYCAGATGTAATGATTTGACTTGTTGCTTAAAGGTGTGTACTTCTTTCCCAAAAGAGGTTTTACATGTRTCAGTTGAGCGTTTTAAATGTGTTTTCTACTCTGTTCACAGGGAGATTGTTTTCATGGTATTTAATTGTCAGATTCTTTGTTGAGGATAATGTGGAGAGAAATAAAAATGGACGTGCTTGTATGTTGTTATACTAGTATTTGCTTTATTGTTTAGTCTTCTATTGCAGATGTCAGAATGACTTCTAATACTTTATTGTTTTCAGTCAGATATTTTTTCAGTTTTCTTTTCCTTAGCATTTAAAAAAAACTTTCGCTCAAAACTGCAGGGTTCAGCATAAAGCAAACTATGTGGAATATTCAGATCTGTTAGTACAGAAACTTGATGCTGTGCTGCAGCTTTCAGGTTTTTGTACCTGGGGCCACATGCAGATAAAAATGCTGATTTTGGGATTCCTTCCTGCACACACTYCATCCCAGATGGTTGTCTTATTGTGAAGCTGGATGCTTGTGGACTGCTGCATTGTAATTACTGTTGTTACCTCTTTTCATTTTTCAAATAGAAAGTTCTCTGGTTACTTTCCAGACTGTTCTGTTTGACTGTTTTTAGAAGTAGTATAGTGTTATTAAATCTTTATGCATTGTATCTTTCATATATGCCAGCAAGATACAATATCCAAGACATTCATAAAGTTTCCCCAGAGAATTTGCCAATGGCTGGAGTTGTCAGAGATTTTAACTTGGAGAATAATACAGGTTTATTAAAGCTTCTGTCAAGTGTTTTTATGCTCAGTGTAAATCCTTCCTTTTTTTCCCTACTTTTGTATAGCAGTCTTGAGCAAGGGATACAGTGGCAGTGGTAGAAATCACATGGATGACCCTAACTTGCTTTCAAATTTGCAAACTACTCGGTACTCAGTACTTCAATGGTATCCCACTTCTCAATGCGTAAGAGTGGAATAATATTCTTTTCTGTTATGCCCTTTTGTGTTTCCATTTGGCTATCAGTGCAAAACTTMCAATGATGTTTTAGAAACAAAGCCAGGTTGTTGAAAATCCCACAATTCCCAGGAAAGAAGTCATGGTTCCAAGGCTGAATTATTCTGATTGAAAACACTACAGTGATGGTTATCATTGAAATTGTATTACACCAGTTAATCTCACCATATTACGCCATTAGAGGCAGAGKAGACTGAAAGGCAATTTCTAAAACACGTCTATTCTATGAGGAGAACGCTCATCCTTTTTCCATGGTCCTAATCTTAAATCCTGCTCTGGTTACAAGAAGTGTGTCGTGACTTTTTATTTTTCATTCCCTCCAGGTTTACAGGAACAGAGGGACCGAGTGGTTTTGGGTTTGAGCTGACATTCCGACTGAAGAGAGAGACGGGGGAGTCGGCACCRCCCACCTGGCCAGCAGAGCTGATGCAAGGCTTGGCCAGATACGTCTTCCAGTCAGGTACCATGGGGTTGAGCAGAAGGCCTTGCTTTTTCCCACTCTAGCACTGAAGGGCCACATCTGTTACAGGGTGTGATATTTGTCTCATCAGCACCCAGTCAACTTTTGGGAATTGTCTTTGTGTGGGAACCCAAAATAATGCTTCCTTCAGCCAGCCTGCTGGAACAAAACCAATTGCTGATCAGGTAACTGCAAATCCTGGGTATTGAGGAGCTGAAGGTACAGAACAGTCAGTAACTACAGAAAATCTGCCCAGTGACTCTGTCCTACATAGTTGGGCTCATCTTCTCTCAGCAAGAAAAACACATCTGCTTATCCCGATTGGCTGAGAAACAGCCATCAGATAAGGTCTCACTGCTCAGCAGAAGGGCTGTAACTTCCAAAAGCATTGCACCTTCATCACAGGCAAATCTCTTCCAGTGGTCCCGGCAGCTGAGCAGTARCAATGCATGTGAGCATGGGGTTGTTGAGATGTGAAAATGTAAAAATCATAAGGAATGCTAAGGCTCGGAGRGCCAAGGAATGAACAATTATGAATCATTACTGCAGATGGAGAATTGCCAGAAAACTGGGAACTGGGGTGCCTACAAACTACCCTCTTGCACTGTTTTTTCATAGTTTCATTTATATAATTTGTTTCTTAAAATATTGTGTCATGTTTTGGGCCTTTAAGAGATACGGAAAATTTGGAGAGCATTCAAGGTGGCCAGGGGCGTAGGGCACGTGAGCCATGAGGAGAGCTGGAGGGAACAGAGCCAGCTTAGCCTGGGAAGAGAATGTACAGGGTGATCTAACTGGAGCCTACAGCTCTAGGGAGGGTAGTTACAAGATTGTGGGGTCAAGCCCTAGTAGTACATCAATGAGCTGCAGCTCTGAATTGCAGTATGGGAGGCCCTGGAAAAGCTTCAAGGAAAACTTGCTCACAAGGAGAGTGACAAAGGACTGGGATTGGTWTATAAGAGAGGTGTTGGAACTCCATGCCTGGAAAGGTTCACAATTTAGCTCAACAAAGCTGAGTTGGCCCTGATCTAGCATTGGTGATGGCTCCACTTCAAACAGGGAGGCTGGATGAGAGACGGGCAAAGATCCTTAAAATATTACAGAAGTGTTGGATTTTTGTTGGTTTTTTCCATACTGATTCATGCCCTTCAGCAAGCAGCTGTGTGCTGTCACCATGTGTTACCAACTGCTTCTTGCCTTGTRTAAAAGGAATCTGTATGCTGTTGCAACAAGTGAACTAGCCCTAGTTTTATTTTAGTACAAATTTGATTATCACATGTCTCTTTTAGAAAAGAACTTTCTCAGGCTAAAATCGTCTGGTTAATAATAGATATCATGTTAATCCTGACAAGATGAYGCATTTAAAAGTGAGTCTTGTAATGGGGCCTACTTTATCATGTTTCTTCTTGATCTTTCAGGGCAATGCCGGTTGACCACAGCTAGATGCAGTAATTTTCTAATTTAGTCAAAGATCTCGCACTCCATTGCTCTGCAGAGTCCCCAGTCCTTTTGCTACATTTGACACAAACTGTTTTYTTTTGTTTTGCTCCCTTGAGCTCTCAGGCTGGCAGTGTCCAGGGCAGTTCCCCTGTTCTCCCTTATGTTACTCCTGGGTAATCAGGCACACAGATCTCGTCAGTRTTACTTTCTACCTAGCAGAGTTTCCCCCAGTTTGACATTCTCACTCTGCAGAGCCAAATGAGTTTCTGCGATTGTCTTCTTTTCTTGTTTTTTCACAGGACTTCTCTGTTCAGATGTTGAAACTTTAAAACTGTGAAGTATTTGAAGGGTTGGTTCTTCTGAAGCCCATTGGGCATGAGGCAGGCTGTGGCATGACAGCATTGTTTTATATGATGAAAGGTTTCTTTTTGCTCAGGTTCTTTCTGACTGTACTGCTTAGAGCATTTRTCAAATGAAACACTGATAAGTGTTGTTTAACTCTTGTGTATGTASCTTAATGCTGTCTTCAGTTGTTTAAAAAAAAAATCTGTGGTGTCTCTTTAATACTCCAAAATAGCGTTAAAAACATTTGATAAACCAAAACAACTTAGATAAAGCTTATGAATCCAGCCTGAACAAGAAGAAAGAAAAATAATAAAACGGTCAGAAACTTTTGGATAGGCTCCAAGCACTTTCTGATGTCACAAGATTGTTTACTCTGAGAGCTGTGCTAACAGCTAAATTCTTATCTCTTGATAAAAGCAGACATTTAGTTATCCTAGAGGTGCTCTGCTGAGCCCAGCTGAAGCTGGGAGAGAGTAAGGTGTAGTTATACTCCCACTGAGCATTTTCAGGTGGTGACAACTGAGTTGAATATTCATCTAGCAGCTACTGCTGTCCTAAATATTATTCCTGTATATTGCAGTTGCAAAGCATGTCTCATGGCAAGTGATGTATTTTTCTAAAAAACAATTCTAGGCAAATGAATGTTGCATTCCTTTGTTTCTTTCTCTCTCTCCCTCTCTCTCTCTCCTGCACTGTGGCTTTACTTTAGAAAAGCAATCTCCTGCATTGAATTTCAGACCTCTTTCAGTCCTTGGCTTCTCTGTTCACTGTAACAAGCGCTCAGTGCTTTTGATTAAAGGGCAGTACTCACCCTCCTTCAACAAAACCAAGCTTTCAAGTCTCAAAAGGTTTTATTTGTGGCTTTATCTGTTCTTAATTTTATCAYTGTTTGACCATGACCACAAATTCCAACTCTGTTAGTTTTAAAAAACCCCCAAACCTTCAAACCTTGAAAATGAAACTGCACAGTTCCATGACCTTAGCTTGTCATGGTTCGTGGGTCTACTGCAAATATCTCATGGTAGAACAAATTTATACTTCAATTCAAATGAAAAGGAAGCAATGCTCTTCCTACAGAAAGCTTACCCAGAGCTTACTGCAGTTGTTAACTCTTTATGTACTGCAGTATTACAAGGCTTGATCACCATAAAGAGACTATGGTTTGTGTTTTCCTGTAATTAAAATCTGCATTCTTTTTCTCTCTAAGGTAAATTTAGGTTGTTTTCAAGAATCTGCCTGATATSTGTCGTGAAGGCAATATATTGATGTAGCATGGAAACAAGTACGTGTGTATATGAGCTCTTGCTGCTTCCATGTTTTTTAGTCTGAAAGAAAACAGCTGCAGCTGTCAGGTACAGGTTTTGAGAAATTGTCATGAAAACACATCACACATGGAGCCTAAAGATAATGATGTGGCAGATGTCATGGTTATATTCTCCACAATTCACAAGTTGTAGTGGGGAATGAGCCAGTGACACTGGCTTCAGAAGTATTAAGAGGATGTCCGTGAATTAGATGTTTGCAGATTGGCTGAGCTTGATCACATTTACCCCAGAACACACCAGCAGGTGCAGGCTGAGCCCCTGCTGCTTTTGGGGAGACAGATAGCAAGAATGAACTGAGGAAATGAGATCTTGGTAGAAGGTAAAGAAAAGGGCTGCAATACTGGTTGGATATTTAGATTCTGAGTGATGGTCAGTGTCTAGTCATCAACCACAAAAGATGGGTAGAGCTGGGAAGTACTGGTGTGCAGTAGGGGCAGGCAGGCACAGCAGGTGTAAGGTCCTGTCCTGACACGGAATAATCCAGTGCATGATTGGGTCCTACACAGCAAAGGAGAGGGACAGCATTGTATTGCATTTTGGGCAAAAAGCTTCAAGTGAGATGCATCCCAGTCGGAGGGAGACTGGAGGAGAGCAGTAAGTATGATCCAAAGGTTCAGAAAATATGACCTGTGAAGGAATGATCGAAAAAGTTACATTTGTTTAGTCTAGGGAGGAGAAGATGGAAGATGTGAGAACATTCTTCAAATATGCAAAAAGTTGCTGTAAGGAATAAAGTAATAAATAAATTTTTCATATGCCTACTGGGGATGGGAGAGACTAAAATTCTGTAATTTAACTACTACAATTTCTGTAAAATAGGCTTAGGAAAAATTTCGAATGGCAAGTGCAGTGATACATTTGGATAGTGGCACATTCCCTGTTGCTGCATATCTTTGAGAACAAGTCAAACTGCTCTTTGTGGATATTTGTCAGGGAGAGTTGGACCTTCCTTTAGGCAAGGGTAGAGTAGGAGCYCTCTTAGTCTCCCTTGTATTATAAATATGTCTTGAATGACTAAGTGTTCTTTTCGAATCTTCTAAATGTGATTTTCCTTGATTCCATAAATACATAATTTATCTTTTTCATAGTCTGATTATTTCTGCACTGAAAGATATTTAAATGTGAGTTTGATGTCTCAACTAATTGAAAAGTTGAATTTTAATATTTGACCTTTGACTAGTCAGTAGTAGGAAGCTGTTTGCATCTTGAGTATTGCAAAACCGTAGTAACAAAATGTGCAGACAAAGAAAGTAAGAATGCAAGGTGCATTTTTTTCGGTGGCAATTTCATGTAGATTTCAGCTGAGTACTTCAGAAACAATTTATATTAATTATTCCTTAGAAAATTTATTACTTTTGAAAAGTAGGTACACAACAAGTTATAYGTGTTGCTAACAACATGTCAAAACAATGACCAAACTAACTATAGCTGGTCTGGTTTGTGKTTTTTTCCCCCACAAACACCTCTGCACTGTGATAGTGAAGAGATCCCCTTTTCAGAGGATATGAAATATGTCTTTTATTTCTGTGAAACCTGTAGGAGGTTAGTGTCCTTAAGTTCTCTCCTCTGTCATGTTTCAAGTCCATGGGCCAGTTTCCCAAAGTCTTCCCTGGAAAGGAGGAGAGTTCTGCTGCATGGAAGTGCCCAAGGCAGCCCAGCTACACAAGCCTTTGGCAGCCTGGCTGAAAAGCAAGCCCAAAATGAGGTACATGTAGCCTTCCTTGGTAATTTCTGACATGTCATACTTTCTTCAGGTAGAAATTATTTTGTGACAGCTTGCCTCTAGTCTGAGGAAGGACAAACACACAATTCCTACCACATGCATGATGTCCCAGTTTGGAGCCATTATGCYATCTCTCTATGCTGCAGTTTCACCCTTTTTTTAAACAAAGGTRATTATGGAAGTTGTAAAGGCTGCAGGTGTAGATGCACTCTTCTTATTCAGCAGTTTTCACCTGAATCAAGTTAGTTTAGTCTGTGTCATGGAGGCCCTTTGTGTTTGTCAGGCACTATAACTTCTGCACCAAAAGTGGGGCTCAGCGGGATTAGGGGATCTGACGGGGGTCACAGACCTGCAGCCATTATCCAGCAGACACCTACTGTCCTGCCATAACCACCAAGCCTCATCTTCACATCTCCTGGGACCCAGAAAGCTTCAGTTAGTAGCCTCAGTGAGTCTGTGCTTGCCAACGTGTTTTCAAACATTCTTGACACAGGCCAATTTCTGTGTGTAAAAAGGAAAAAAAACAAAGCAAGCAACCAAACCCTAAACCTAAAACAAACTCCTTGCTTCCTTGAATACAAATGAAGCTTCTCTGGCTTGTTTGTAAAGCTGTTTATTTCTTCCCAGGAGGATGACTAAAGCCAAATAAAACGTGCCAGTAATTCATGTACATTTTTCCCTGACTGTACCCTTATCTTTTTTTTCCAACCCCAGGCCAATTTATTATTCTCTTCTGGTTGCTATGGCTCTGTAAAACATATATATTTTTTCTATCATCTGTTTGTAATATTGACCCCTTTCCAGTGTAGAGCTGGCCCTGGCTCCTCTCTAGTATTCCAGGATTTTAGATTGAAATTGTGAGGAGATTAACTGCGTTTTTTAGTTCTAGGAAGAGGTATAAATCAGCATCAATTTCAATTCAACAGAACCTGTTATGCAGTGAACTCCATTGCGTGAATACTGAAATTAYAGCCCAGTAAATTGCTGTAGGTGAACAGGACTCAACAAAGTGTGCAGGGGCTGSGTGCCTTTGTTCTGCAAAGGGGTATGGAAACATTAAGTCACTGGTTCCAATTTAACCCAAGTTTGTCATGGCCAAAAGCTCTCATCATCTGATAGTTATTCAGCGGTCCATGAGAAATTGGTTGGGTTTTAGCCTAATTCCTCTTAGATGTTTCCCATAAAACAAGCTGTTCTGTGAGCAGCAGCTCAGATCCAGCCTGGTCCTTTGCGTTTTTGTGCGCTGTGTCCTGCACTGCTGTAAGAAATCCCCCTCTCCCCGTACTGCTGCCTGTGAGCTCACCTCCCCAGTACTTCCCATCCCTCCCCCCATCTGCTAAGCCAGCCTTGTCACATCCCCTAGCTTCCAGCTGAGATGAACGTGCTGTGAGTGGTACCAAATGATGTGCTGGCTGATAAAACAAACCGGTTGCTGGTGTGCAGAGTGGTTGGCTGATGAACTGAGCACGACAGGCAGCTGTCAAGCTCGTGCTTTGGTCTCTAACCTGTAGCTGGCTTCCTCTGGAGCTGGATGCCAGTGGTGACAGAATTGCCAGATGTAACTCTTGTAAATGGTCTTGAAAGGCATTGCAACAAAGTGCTAGTTGCAGATAGACCTGGCCCCTTTTAGTCCCTCTAGATCTGCGTTCCCTTGGTTAAATTAATGCAGGTCCCCTCTGCAGACTTGCAAAGCTTAATATTATTTGTCAKTTTGTATTACTAATTTTTGGGACCTCCAGAGTCTGATGCTTTTATCTGCTTTTGTGAGGCAGGGATACACCCAGCTCTGTTTTGTGGGTGGGTRCTGAGGCACAGGCTTGCCAGTTCACAGACAGCAGTGGCCTTGGCCATGGCTGAGGCTTCCCAGGCTGTGAATTAGAACACAACTGGTGGTCTGTCCTTCCTCTCTGTGAGTCCTCTCTTGATCAGAGTGGTTTCAGGTGTGGGTGGTAAACTGGGAGAGGGCAYAGAGCAGGGACACAGCTGTGAATGTCACCATGTGAGTGGTGTGCCTGTTCTTCCTGGCAGCACAAACTGAGTTGCACGGCCTTGGATYTTGGCTGATTGTATTGACTTCTCTTCCTGTTCACAATAGGAAGGGTGTTGCCCCTTTGCAATACTGGAGGCATCCCAGTGCCAGGCTCAGTCCTGCCCTTTGCTGCCCTTTGCCTTAGAGCACTGTCACTTCATCAGCCGCTGGTGGGATAAGCTGGCCATTATTTTTGCTGGTTTTAACGAGCAGCATCTTTGTTCGTGATTTGCTGGGACCTTGGGCAACACTAGAGAATCTCTTCCCCACACATTTCCTTCTATTGCAGTATAGAAAAGCYCCTGCAGCTCTCTGGCCAGGTTTGAAAAGTGCAGGATGATTTCTCAGGAACGTGAGAGGAAGTGACCAGCACCACTGCTGAGTGACATTGCCTTTTGTTTCATTAGCACTGGTGAAGCAGGGCTGAGCATGAGGCTCCTCCAAGCTTCCTCCCAGTCAGAAGKGCAGCAGTAGGAAAGCATGACTGGAAACCCAGGAGTTTCTAAGGACACCTGTATGCTCATTTGACTTGGAGGCTGAAAAGTCTATGGCTTATGTTGTCATTAAGCTAGTTATATAATAGAAATTAAATCTCTGCCTCCCTAATCTCCTACAGTTTGGGCTTTTTTTCCTCTCCTGCAGTTTGTCTGGATTCATAGGTCAGGCTGGTTATTTCCTGTGCCTTGCTGTGGAAGCCACTGTTGTCTTTCCAACTTCTAGTTCTTGGCTGGGAACAGGTCTCTGACCTTCTCCAGCTCTGAAGGATAGGTTCACACTAAGGCATGGAGGGACTTTGTGCCAGGAGCAGAGGCACAGAAAGTCTTTGTTGCTTATAAAAGACTTTGTTGAAATAGAAGGAAAGCTGTCTTTCCCTAGACTGTTTTACTGATTACATAGTATTTCCAGGCAGTAAGTGAGGGATCTCAGTGCTGCCTGAAAGAGAAGGCTTGTTTGTAGCTGCTACTGCAATTTAGATAAAGTAGGTTTAGGCCCAGTTTGACTTGGCGAGATTTCAACTGATGCTGTCCCTTTTAATTCTGTCAACTCATGTCCTGTTCCTGCCTGGGAACTGAACTTGGCTTGTTGTTTTTCAGCTGTTCAGTACAGTTCATTCAGTTGGTTTATTTAAAGAAAGAAAAAGGAAAAAAAATGGGCTGGGAAATTTGTCTTCTCTCTGTATTTTACATCAGTCCATGTACCCTGATGCTGCTCCCAAAGGGTCAGGGATGGAGAGAGCACCAAGACTTGTAATTTTGATACATGGTTATACTTAGAAATGCGCAAGTTTTTTTAGCCTTCRTATTGCACGTGGGCTGCTACTGGGAAAGGGAGGGAAGAAGCTGGCACAGAGACCTGGAGGAAGCTGTGTGACGCATCTCTGCAGGGCTGCTGCAGCATCCCAAGTGGCAGAGGGACAGCCAGCAGGCCCCACGCCCAGGGACGCCTGGATGCCGGCCCCTAGCAGGTGTTCATCCGGAGTGGCTGCAGTTCAGGATCAGGACTGATCTGGCTGATGTTTTCTSCCCAAAGTGAAGGGGAGCCAAGCTCTCTGCAGGAAGCCTTTTTTCCATCCTACCCAGAGCCTCTCTGCTGCATGAGAGTGAGGAGGAGCCCACATATYGAGACCAGCAAGCTCTCTGAGGAAGAGTATCTCTTAACCCTGGGATAAGGAAGCAAGAGAGAAGCTGCACATGGTCAGCCCGGCCTTGGACAAAGGCTCTGTCCCCTGTACTGAAGGAGGAATGTAGGACAAAGGAAACAGCACGGGGAAGGCAGAAAACTCCCCCTCTTGCTGGTGTGAGGTCCTTTGGCCTCTCAYATATTAGGTCTTTGTCCCAAAAAGCCTTTCCTGGGAAACGGAAGCGGCTGCTTTAGTAGTTAAAAGCTTCTGCAGAGAACAGAATTGCCTCCTCCTATGGAGGAGCTGAAAGCGACAACACAGAGGGATTGTTCTGCAGTTGCAAGAGCATCCTCTTTCACTGCCTGCGTGCAATTGTTTGGGATGCACAGTGGAGAGTTTGAAGGTTACAAGTACTGAGTAGTCTTCTGAAAAGGACTGTGTTTTCCCTTGACTGCTGCCAAGCCCATGTTAGATGAAACTGCAGAGAAGAGTAGACTGAGCTGGAAGTTGGGTTCACTGTTACAAATCCACCTTCTTACACATTCTATTGAAGATCTGTGCAGCAAGTGGTGCTCAAACTGTGCTTTCTGACTAACCCACTCTGCCTGTGAGAGTGACAGTGTGCAGAGCTCATTACAGACCATCTTCCAACAGCCTCAGAGGCAAAGATCCTTTGCAACAGCCTGCTCAGCCAGGAGGCAGCAAATGGGCACAGCAGGGGAAGTGTTTTGTTCTTGGTGGGAAAGAGAAACTGGGAGTGTATATTCAGAGGCTGCAGGCAACCCAGAACCTGAGGAAAGTGGACTCTTGTGCTTTTTAGTTTAAAATTAGGGACTTAAAGGAGTCTTCTCAGAACACTTGGGATGGTGTTCCATAAACAGGCTTGCCATTTTGCATTTGAACCACTAGTACAGCTCTTGGAATAAGTGTGTTTCTCCTGCAGTGCTGTAATGGGTTAGTAGAGCTCAATGCGTAACTATTTTACGCAAGTATGTGTGGATGCAGAGTTCTTCTGTTTCCTGCCCTTTGGCCTCCTGCTTTGCCAAAGTAAAACAGAAGTTTGGCCTGTGCAAGCTTTAAATTCCTGAAAATTTAAGGGAAAATAATCAACCACTGAGAAAAATGACACAGTGCTCTCTTGAAGACCTCTGCCCTCTTGTCCATTACAAGCCCCRGAACTAATGCCTGGGTAATTAGAACTCTTTTCTGAAGGGGTTATGATGTGATAACTTTGTGGATGTTTTCTCACAGAGCATCTATCCATTCTTGCCATTCCATGAGTAATTTTTGCTTAAAGAGATACCCTAGTGCAGTCTTACAGTCTCTGTCAGATATCTGTGCTGTGAAGGCTATTAAAAGAAGCTGCTTGCACTATCTTCAGGTTCTTCAGAGGCAGATACTGCTTTGCTTCCCCTTCAAGCAAAGAAAGATATTCAACAGAAATGTCTTATACATGAATATCTAGGGGAAGATCACAAGTGATTGTACAGGCTTATGGGTTGATCTAAGCATTCAGCTTTCTCAATGGTCTGCATATGTGCAAGTATGTAGGCAGTCCAGCAAMAAGGCTTTTGTCACCTGCTGTGCTTCCCTTCCCTCGCTGAGGACGCTTAAATGTTGCCAAATGCTGTGGGAACCAGTTTTTGTTCTAGTTGCACCTGGCTGGGAAATGTCCAAGTAACTGTAAAACATTCCAGCTTTTCTGTGCCAGAACATGGAATAAGGTTTTTAAATGACAGGCAAGTATCTCTTCAGATTGGTCACATGCCTTCATCCAGCTTCCCCTTTCTGGAAGAAGGGGCCATGCAGATAAATCTGTAGATGCATGAGAACTGTATTGTTGCGAAAGCAAGGTGGGAGACCCAACCTGCCCTGGGCAGTGCTTATACAAAGAAAATGCCCAAGCACTACGAATGTGTCACCTCCTGCTTCTGCTGATTGCAAGGGCTGCAGAAGGCTGAGGAGAACTGAATGAACCAGAGAAGCTGAAGGAACTTGTGGGGAGGAGAGGAAGTGTGGGGGGAGGTGGCTGGTGGAGCAGGCTGTACAGAGTCAGGGAGAGGACAGGGGGCCCACCACTCACAGAGGGTGGGAGTGTGTCCTGGGCACTGGAGTCACTTGCTGGGAGCCTGCGTGAGAAATTCCCAGAGTTTGCAGTCATGGAAATTATACACACACATAKCATTAGGCAAGGAGAAGGAGCAAGCCAGATATGCAGATCCGTAAGGGATGGAAAAAATGTCTTGGGAAACAAAAAGGGTAGAAGAGGCTCAGAACCAAATCTGTTATTGTAGCATTTTTTTTTTTTCTAAAATACTGCACTCTGCAATGTTGCAGAAGGCATCAGGATGCCTGGGATCTACTTTGTAGTAAGAAAAGCAGTATTTGCAACACCATCAGTGGAAGTTGCAGTACAGTGGGACACATTTTCCATCATCCCACTGTCAATAGWAGTGACAACTCTAAGCACAACACAGAGAAGTGAGGGATCACCTTGCCCTCCTGGTGATGTGTCCTGGGAGGCTCTTCATTGGGCTTTCAGTCCAAAGAATTAAATTATCAAATAAGTTTATATGTGTTTGCATAAATTGATTGGGTTGTTTTGAGAGGCTTCTTAATTTTCCAGACTTAACTCAGGAGATGTGCAGTAATCAATTTTGTATTTTCAACCTGCAGAGCAATTTTTTAAAAATAATCTGCATCATGCTTCTCTGCTTTCTGAAACTGTCTTCAAACCTCAGAGGTCAAGCAGTCCTTACAGTAGTGATAATCTGTTTTTTTCCCTTCTATTTTTTTAAAAGAACYTTTTGCCTAGGTCCCTTGTTTCTGAAAGCCCAATTTGAATCCCTGCAGTGGAGCTATTGTTTAATTGTATTCCTCGGACTTAGTTCTTCCTAAGGCATCTTCTCTATGCTGCATGTCTGCAGCAGGGAGCAGCACTGTGTGAATTTGCACCTCTTTGGAGTGCCAGGGCTGAGGTAGTTCCTGTTTCTAAGGCAGGAGACAAGGGGCAGCAAAACTGAACTGAAAAACAGGGAGGAAAAGCATTTTTTAAACATAGTGCAAATATATCACAGCTTGGATTCTGCTAATTCCTTGTATATTCTTAAAACACATTCATCTTGACTTGCAAACAAAATTATAAAGTAACTGCCAGTGGGCCCCACAGATTTCATCCCAATTGKTTTTTTCCCTTTACCAATCCTTGTGTGCAGTTCTTTGTAGGTTAGGAAACTAAGCTGGAGACTGAATTTAGCATTAATTATTTTAATTTAACGTAGCTGGCAAATGAGTCTGAATAAAATCTTTTTCTTTATACTCTGTTTTTTAAAAATTTGCATCTATATAATGAGTTGCAATAACAGTATTACTTTGAGGTATTTAGACACGACTTTCATCTTTAGCTCTTGTATTAATTTATTACAGCTAASATCTTTGCATGCGTGCTTATATTCATTATTGAGCTAGTTAGAAATATATTAAGTAGGTCTAGTGAAAAAACATAGCTATTACATTTCAGSATTGGACTTTGTGTTTGCCCTCAGTTTCTCTCAATTAATTCTAGCTGTTCGGTCTGCAAAATGGTACTGAAAAACAGCATCAAATCTTACTTGTGACAGATTGCCAGATTACTTTTTTTTAACAAAGCCAGACTGAATATTAAAAAYGTGTTGGAGAAAATGCATTTATGTAATAAATTATACAGACCATGCATGGAGTAATGGCAATGCAATAAATTATGGTGTTTCTGTAAGTATTGGATAAGCTGCATTCAATTTAAATGTCTGGCTGTATCACTGTCATGCTGGTCAGGAACTCACTGGGGGCCTTTTTAACATTCCTGCACCCATAAGTCATGGAGTTAAAATCCTTCTTTGCCCTCAAATACACAATTTCTGTGAGTTATGCAGGCTGACATCTGTGACTCGCTGCTGAGATCGCTGAGTCGAGTACAAAATGCGGGTTTRTACCCTTTGGAGCAGCCAGTTTTCACACCGCTGAGTGATGCGGATAATGTGGGTCTGGCTCATGTGAGGGATGTGGTCATTTTGTTTGTGTGCCAGCATCCCCATTGCCACACGCTGATGCGAATTTACTGGGG
>NW_026623244.1:1890674-1924215 GCF_030028575.1 Malurus melanocephalus | reverse complement strand
AGACCAAGGTAGCAGAGAATTGTCAAGCATTGTACTATCACAGCTAAGCAACATCACTGCTCCGAGGGGGAGATCCAGATAGCCCTGCTTTCACAGGGGGCAAGCAGGACTGTTTCTTTCAGCATCATCTTGCACATCTTGTCCCCAAATAAAGTGACCATGTAATGACAGCCTGGCTTTCTCCAGAAACATGGTCTTGAAGGGTATGAGTCTAGAGTGGTTGTTTCCCCAAAACCAAGCACATGTGGTAGTTAGTAGGCTTAGGGCTTTCCCCACTCTTAACAATATCAGCTTCTAACCTGTAACACACTGTCAAGGTGTTAACTGGCTGATTAGTTAGCACATTTTAACCCCTCTGTTGCTGTTTTCAGCTGACATTTGGAAGGAGGAGATATCTTAGAAGAGGTACAGAGGAATGGTCAGGGTGTAAATCTGTTCTTCTAATTTTAAAATTTATCTCAAGAATTACATGGTTGTGACCATGTCAGAAGGGGCAAGTTCCTGGCCTCTGGATGAACCATGGTGGTGCAGTTTGAACTGCCCTGGTGCCAGACAGGCTGGGGAYTGTGCCAGGCCATGCAAGGACAGCACAAGGGCTTCAAGTTGCCTTGTTGTCTCCTGGCTGGTGGAACAGCATCAGCTCTTTGTTTTCCTCYTGAAGTTGCCACTGCACATGCAAGAGAAGATGTTTGACTCCCAGATGCCTGAAGAATGTTTGCCATCTGCTCTGGGTGCAGGGCAGCCAGTTCACTGGAGATGTTCCCTGACTYACTTTCAGCCTGGGGCTGTCTTTAGGATGGAGCTCTCTCTTAGCTCCTAGTACTCCTAAGTTTGCTGTCCTTTTCAATTTACTCCCTGTGGCAATAAGGGAGTAAGGACTCCTAGCAGGATCCCATATATGGGTAGCTGGCAGATTTAAAAAAGAAATTGAAAATACAGTGGGAAGTAATCTGCCTTTCTTTCTAGAGCTAGGTAACACCACTTGAGCATAGATTGCATGCATTTTACTGTTTATAAAACATCCTGAGGCCAAGAATATGACTTGGTTTTATTTCTTTAGGCATCAGCTATATTTAGGCAAATWAAAGGAGGGAGGGGGAATGCACTCCAAGAAAATACATGAGCAACGTTAGACAAAGAAAATTTACTAGTCTACAGTGGAATAGTTCCCTCTGAGTTATTTCCCCAGTTCTCATTACAGAGCAGTTGGATAGTAAAGTTAGGAGAGGTTGTGCAGCTGAATTATGACTGTTGCTGCATGAAGGAACCTTACCTGCTTTATGTGAGCTGTAAAAGAAAATTGATAATGACATTTTAAAGGCTTCAAAATATGGGTGGCTTAACAGAGTGATCTGATATAACTGCTGCTTTTGCATAATAGAATAGTACAAGAGCTGGTCTATGGCAGATTTAGAGACTTTTCATTTTTTTAGAGCTAGAGGGAGGCTTCAGATTTGCTATTATAAATTATGAATTGAAATAGTAAGTTTGAATTTRAATGTTTTATTGATTTCCTTGTTGAGTTCTTATGAAATCAATACCTCCCTATGAAGCAGTTGGATTTCATGGAATCAGCATTCCCYAACAGAAATAAAGAAAAGTCAGTGTTGTTTTGTTTTTTTTTTTTAAACACAAACTTGCAGGAAAAGAACCAGTTTCAAAATTGTGAGAATGAATCACCTGGCTATGTTAGGTTTAAAGTTTGTTAGTTAATGCCTCTTCCAAGCAGGAAGGGTGCAAGGATCCCAGAGGGTACTGTGGGTAAGCCTGTGTATTGACGACACATCCCATGCTCCCATGGTAACTGCTGAAGGATATGAGTTTATCCTGGGACAGATTGGGTGCCTTAGCTCATCCTTTCATGGAAGGAACATGTAACCACCTCAGGTTTAGCACGAGGCAGAAGTATTCAGCAGCAGTCAGCTTGTGTGCTGTAAATCAGAGCCTTAGTTTACTCCTGAGGATTTGCTGATTTTTCCATAGGCTAAAATTATTTGGATTTAACTTTTCAACATATTTTCTATTAGTTCCTTTGCTTTTAGTTACTCCAATTGATAGCTAGATCATTTCTGTGCTTTGCCACCTGTCCTATGGATTTGACAATTCCCTGGTCATGCCCTGGAACTTTTTCTGATGACTTGGTTTTGCTGTGGTTACCTAAGGAAGCAAGGCTTATCCAGTTGTGGTGTTCTCATCCCTGTGCTGTTTTGAAAACATGAGTGTGAAAAGTGGTAAGGGAGGATACTCTCCCTGTTTCCAGCATGAGGCAATAGAAAATGGTTATTTACTCCTTTGTGTTTCTGTAATTTCTTAGTTTCTGTAGCTACAAGTAATGTAATTCAGACTGTTCTCAGTGCTGCCATGGTCTCTGTACCAGAGCTGATCTTATATCCCACATGGGTAACAATGCAGCAAGTGGGAAGCTGGGTTTCAGGATGTAATTCCAAATTTCTTGAACTCCCACAGATTTTAATTTGACTTTGTGTTATTTGCAGATTTTTTTTGTGTGTGATTTAATTGAGTAGTCAGTGTGAATTTTGTGGTGTTCGTGTATATGCAAGGGAGAGGGAGATTTTGTAAGTGTTCAGTGTTCATRTGGACATAAACAGGTGGGTTTCCAGCAGAGATATTTGCATTTGAAAACCTGCTCTAAACGGGCTGGGCTTTCCCAGGAGAAGCAGCACCAACAGTGAAACGCAGCGATCGATCAGCATAGAATTGTGTGAGCATTTGATGGGCAAAATGTTGTGGTATAAAGACAGGGCCCAAGAATAAGCTCTTTGTGGCTTTGTTTCATTCCTGAAAACTGTGACTGAGAGGCTTTCATCATTTWAAAAAAATTAATCAGCCACATTTTGTCTAACTTGGAAAATATCATGAGATATCCCTTGCAACATTCTAAGTGCCATTTCTTTAATCAGATTTTGATACAAAAAAGCCAATCATTTTTCATTTGTCTGCTTATATTTCTTCAACTCTAAAAATAAAGTAATATCTGAACCAGTCCTTTGAGTCACAGAGCTGGAACCGTGTAATTTAGTGTACATAACGATAAACTCTTTGAAGCAGCTTGCCTTCTCTGTTTTCTTTCTTTCCTAGTTTTAACTAAGGAAAGCATTCCCTTACGTATCACAAGCACTTCTGTTCCATGCCTCATTTTTCAGGCTAATTTCCTTATGGTATTTAAAGTTTATTTTCATTCTTAATTAAATGAGCTGTCCAGGAAAATCATCGAAAAAAACATATAATAAATGTTCAAACCCACACCAATGGGGACACCCAGTGGAGATGTTCTGAGTTGCCCAGTATTACACCCAGGAGCGGGCCAGCAGCTCCTTGTCAGGGAGATGACGGTGAATATTTTTAACCACAGCAATTCCAAGGGAACTCTCATTAGTTTATCTRCCTGCTGCTGAGGGTCCCCTTGGAGCATCCTGCCCTTGCTGCCCTTGCACGAGTCGTTCTCATCATCATGACAGTGTTGATGCACAGTGAGTGGTGTGCAAGCACTTGATTCCTTGATGGTGTTGTTCATSTGGGAATAAGCTGCAGTCACTGGCAATTGAAAACATTTCTCTCCTGCCTTTGCAGAAACTGCCATGGTTGTCTGTTAGCCCGACAGATATTTAAAAGGCTGTTGGGATGTGTTTGGAAGATGATGTGGGAAGGTTAGGGGAATATGCAGAAGGGGAGGGCACCTCTCTGGATTGGATCCTGCTCCTATAACCTGGAGATGCTCCAGTCTCAATAGATAGCAACTCAAGTAACCATTAACATTTTCCAGTCTGCAATGGAATTTCTAGTCCTCCTCCAGTGGAYAAAGCCTCCTTTCCTGCTGTCCTCTAAGTGTGGCCTTGGGAGAAAGCACAGTGAGGACAGMAGAGCAGCCAGCCTTCCTGGATGAGCTTGGTCAAGGAGAGGGGTGCTGGGCCTGCCATTGACTTTGGAAGCAGGCACGCAGTGCTCAGTTCACCCCTGGGGCACTACACCTATCTCAGAGGGCAGAATGTGGATTCCAGGTTGTTTATTCGTAKGTGCAATAAAGCTCTGCTTGGACAAGCACAAGACCCAAGATAAAGGTGGTTGGCCAGGCAGCATTACCACACATGCTCCAGGAGCTGCATGCAAATGGAGTGTGCTTTAATTGCTGTGAACGTAGTCAAGGCTGGTTGTTTTACTTCTGGTTCACACAGAAATAAAACATTAGCCTTTCCTGTGATAGGGCAGCATCAGACAGATGGGTTCTGGTGTGCCTTCTGGCATGCAGTAGTTGTGGAACATGGGATTATCTGAGGTTTTGTCTTTCTAAGTCAGAGGGGAGGGAAAAAAAGGAGTGCCTGCCTTGTTTTGATGCAGTCTGTTCTGACATAGAGCGAAATGTATAGSCTACTGGTTTTCTCATTGTTTGAGAAAAAAAGGAACATATTAATTAAATTCTGCACCAGAGCCACCGGACAATTGGGAGAGACAGTGATTTTGTTTTGACTTACACTATCGTAAGTTGGGCAGCAGAATTTTTATTAGATCTAGCACAGTAGGGTATGTGTTTAGTCAAATTTCAGAATATTTTCTCTGTGGCAAACTAGAGTGTGAATTGTCGTCCCATGGCACCCAGTATGGCCTGCTGACTCTCTATGCCCCCTCACAAAAGGAGAATAATAGTAAGTGAGAGACAGGCTAATTTTATTTGTTGATATTCCTGTGTTGGGCTTAATATCAAAGTAGGACAGTATCTTTTGCCACAGGACTCAAGAGTGGGCAATTTTGAAATCAGTSCTTGAATTGAAATGACTCAATGAGACTCCATTCCTGCTTCAGGTGGCTCAGAGGCTCAGCAGAGCTGGCTGGGGACAGTCACTGTGAAGTGTCACCAGCGACTGTCCCGGTCCAGGCCGGAGGTCCCTCCCTGGCAGCAGTCAGGAGCAGCCCCCAACAGAAGGACTGTTCCAGCAGACTTCACAGACTAAACATATCTTGCCTTTCATCCTTGCAGAAAACACCTTTTGCAGCGGTGACCACGTGTCGTGGCACAGCCCTCTGGACAACAGTGARTCTCGAATCCAGCATATGTTACTGACAGAAGACCCTCAGATGCAGCCGGTGCAGACTCCTTTTGGGGTGGTCACKTTCCTGCAGGTACGGCTCAGCCACGGTGGCTCCGACTGCCACCTCCTGGCCTGGAGTGCAGCTGACATTGCATTTWGCTGTGTAACTCACGTGTTTATTATCCCGTCCTCAATTTCAAACACGAGCATGGGAAAAAAATCAAAAGCTAATGTAAAGGCAAATTAAAATTAATTCTATGGTAATATTGGTAAGTGATCCACTGGTTTGAATGGCAGGAAGAGTTTGAAGCAGGACTCGGAGCTGTTTTAGCAATACTTAATGGCAGAAATGTACCTTGTAGCATTAACACAAATATTCTTTAGAGGCTGAGTTTTCCTTTATAGATCTACTGTTTAAGAAAGGTTCAGGTTTGCTTTGCAAAAGAAACATTTTTAAAAATTYCTTGTGATTTAACTCTGCTGTTCAATGTGGGGAGCTTCTGTGGYCAAACAGGTTTGTTTGCTTTCCTGAAGTCCTTCTCAGCAATGCCTCTTAGATATGGGCTGCTTTGGATATTTTTAAATTGCATATTGGGTTAATAACCTTAGTGGAAGAGCTGGCATAGTTYATGCCAACTGCTGATTTCTGCATGCTCTCTGGAAAAGCTTCCATCCTGTGGGAAAGTGCAAGTGTCTGTGTTTTACAATTTAAGTTTCTAGTTGCTCCCRTTTGTCTTTGGCTGTAGTTGCAACATGTAAAGGGAAGTTCTGTTACCACAAACCTGCACAAGACAACTGCTRTGCAAGGGCAGAGGCTTTTCTGAGGTGCCCAAATGTCTGTGTTTTATCAACAAAAACAAAGTGGGTGTGGATTRATTAGTGCAAGGTGAGTTGTGGGACCTGGAAGGAGTGGCAGAGAGCCAGGCTAAGCAGGATAGTTCCTGGCTGACTCTCCAGTTAGTACTGYATTAGTCCTCATCTCTTCTTTAGTGCCCAGCTGTCCTGGATCAAAGAACAGTCAATTTACTGCATCCTGAGGCCCTTGGCCTCTAATCTTCCACAACACTTACAGATGACTTGGTTTTCCCCTTTGYTTGATGCTTGTTGTTATGGATTTATTTTGACCCATGAGGATAAATGATTACAAAAAGCAAAGAATGAACACAAAATAATTTCCTGTTTAGACTCTTGCTATTTGTATGTAATTAATGAGTGAAGGCCCAGGGAGGGGTGTCCTGAAGCAAGGGTGATTCAGGCTGTTGATGGAGGAAGCCTGGAAGATGGGTGGAGATGAGGTGCACCTCCAAGGGCTGGGTCCTGAGAAAGTGAAGTCTGCAAGGGGCAGGAGAGGTGGGGTGTGCAGAACTGGGTACATGCTGACATGAGGGTTTTCCACACAGATCTCTATCAGTGTGGAAATGTGCTTGCAGCAGAGGTACATCCTGCACTTCTGCTTGCTGCTCTTCAGAACTTAGTTTTCAGTTTTCCTGTTTTCTGATTAAATATCAGTTGAACAGATTTTGACCAAAAATGCAGTGTTGTTGGAAAAGACTTAAAAGTATTGAGAAAGAAAATAGAAGGCCAYGGCTAAAATGATTTTTCGTCTCCGAGTGAATCATTGTGCTTGAAGGCACAAGCCAGTGGTTGATACAGCAGGAAGAAACTCCCTTCCACTATCAGCTGAAGGGTGTTTTACCCTTTCATTTGAAGCAGCTGATCTCAGCTGCTGTGAGAGAGACATCTGGTATTGCTCAGTGTGGCAGCTCCTATCCTGAAAAGCAAACACATCCTGCCTTACACAGGAAGGCAGAAGTCTGCAGTTGCCTGCAGTGACAAGTGGATTATGTGGTGTGTAAGCAGCTTTACTTTATGGTGCTGGGTAAGATCTAACCAGTCAGCAAACTGAGTTGGTCAAGGATTTTATGAGCACCACAGCAATCCCATGTGGCAGCAAGTCCCTTGCCTGGTTGAGATTGCTTGTGCAGTATTGCATTTGCCCCTAGCAATYGGCTGACAGAGCAGTGTTTGCATGTGCTCAGACCCTAACCTGTCTAGCTTAGTCCTGTCCGTGTGGACTTGGTTGAAAAGTCAGAGCAGACTAGGATGTAAACCCTGATTTGTCACCAGACCCTCCTYATGGTTAAATTCACATACTCTGTACAAGATTAATTGTTACGTGACCAGAGTGCTCCACATGGTAAGCAGAGAGAGAGAGAGAGAACACAAGGACTTGCGGGATCCAACTGTCATCTCAGGCTCCATTTGTCCTGGCTCATCTAGTTAGATTAAAGAAATGGTCCTCCTCTGTATCTGCACTGTTTGATCTTGGYATATTTTCTCCACAGTTCTTGCATGGTTCCCACCCAGTTTAGTATCTGCTGTTATTTATTCCAGATTGTTGGTGTTTGCACTGAGGAACTGCATGCAGCTCAGCAGTGGAATGGTCAAGGGATCTTGGAACTGCTTCGGACTGTCCCAGTGTAAGTGGTCATATAGCCCATATAGGGAAGAATTTCTATAGAGAACAGTTCAGTAGTTTATTTTTATTAACAATCTATTACTTGCTAATGGAATTTATTTAATCTGTGCTGTAGCAAGAGATGGGAATTCATTGCAAATCTGTTCTCACGCACAAACACTTAGATGGCAAATGAATGCATGTGGAAGTCCACATGTTCAGGGTGAAAGAGAATGAGGTCTTGAAAGCTTAATTTCCTTCCTCATATGCCTGCAGGGTTTTCTCATTGGTTCTTCCTGGGATAACTATTACTGGTGACCTCGCTGTTTAGTTCAAAGAAAGGAAGGAGAGGGTCTGGCTTACAAAGCTGTCTGAAAATACTGTCTGAAAGTGAGAAAGTCACTCTCAAACTGGGCCMACTCTTGGTGGGCCAGTTTGCAGCAGGAGGAGCATTCATGAAAGTGAAGTTCATTATTTTGCCATGGGAGAAATAACAAAGGTGATGTTGGGTTGAGGAAGAGATGGGTTTTAAATAGTAAATTATATGTTGATGCTTTGTTTGCTGCCAGGTTGCAGCTAAATCTTTTTGGCTTGTAGGTATTTTGTTTAAACATTTTTAAATTCAGTGGAAGTTACTGCCATGTGATTGTAGCTCAAAAGACTTTTTTAAGCAAAATAGTTCTGAATATTTTTTTCTGGGCACAATAGTACTCTCACTAGTGTCATAATAGCCTTGATTTGGTTGATTATTTGGAAAAGCTGGACTTCTTAACTTGAACTTTTCCCTTTTAGGCACAAGTGCAGATAATTCATGCAAATACCCTCGAGTAGAGTGAATTTGTGCAGCTGCAAGCTTTGTTTCTGGGTCCCTGAGACAATAAACGCTGCCTGCAGCTCCCTTGGCTCCTTTAAGTCAGTGTAGATACACCACCTCTCTCCTCAGTCTTTCTCATTTTGGTTTTTGATTTTTGCGCTGTGGTACAAGCACCTTTCCAAGGAAAGAAATTGAGACCCAAGTGTGCATGATTTGAAGGCAAAACTGCAAACTAYTAAGCCATTGATGTGGAATCAGGGTAAAAGTGTCTTACATCCCAGTGAGGAACTGTGGCAGGTCACACCTCTGCAGTTAATAATTCACAGCTTCTAAAGTGATGTGAAAAAAAAGAGTGGCTATCAATGCATCTGAAAACCTGTAAAATATTAACTTTTTTTGTTCCCACTCTTAAGTGTTTTAGGAGACTAACACAGAGTAGGCCAGAGGAGGGGGCTTTTGACTGCAATAACAAAGTATCTCATGAAAAAAGAAGAATTTTTTGTGGCAGTTCCAAAAGACTTCAGTTTTTACTTCAAATAAAAAGCACCATCTAAGGCTGACTTCTTGCAGTCTGCCTGCACTGTGACCCAAAGTGAAGTCCCTGAGTATTTCATCTTCACAGTAATCTGTTTTCTATCACCTTTGTTGGGAAACACCTTGAGCCATGCAGCTTTTATTGCTAATGATAACAAAGATTTCCCTGAACCATCTGAGTACTTGGCCATTAAGTACCAACTGAGCAAAATGTCTGTTGTGATAGTATTTATCAGAGCAATAAGCTCTCGTGGTACTGAACATGACTGCCAATCTTGGCAAAAAGTGCAATCCCACTGGGACCCTGCTCTATTCTTAGATATGTAATAGAGGAATAAATCTTGACTCCATGCATTACCCATCTTTCTCTGACCCAGGCTACACTGGACTTCTCTGTCCCAGTTAGTTTCATTTAAGATTAAAACCCATCTCAGTCTTATGTGAGCAAGGGGGCCTGCACAGGGGATAACAGCSTGTGTCAACCCTGACTGCTCTGCACATCTGGGTGGTGCCAGACACAGAGCAGATTAACTGCTAGGTCAAGGAGGGCTTTTATTATTTATTTATTCAGAAAATGTAAAGAGCAAATGCATGCTATGGGATGTATACACAGCATAGAGGGGTTTATAGGCTTATGTCAGACTCTTATCTTGTGCTTCTTTCCAGTCCAGGTCCACTCTGAGGACCTTGCTGGGGAGTTCTAACTAAAGGGCTCGTTTGGTTCATTCCCTGTCTTTCTTTGTAGAGCTGGAGGCCCCTGGTTGATAACAGACATGAGAAGAGGAGAGACCATATTCGAGATTGACCCACATCTGCAAGTATGTCTTTAGTTTATAAAATGTCATGTCTCTTGTAGTAGCCAAGGAGAATTGTTTCAATGTTACACAACAGTTCTGTTATTTTCTGTGAAGGTGCTTGGATGTTCTCAATGTTTGCAATAATCCTGGAAAAGTCTTAGAAACTCCTTGCACTCTCAGAGGTGGTTCAAGAGGGTACATGTCCAGCCCCAGGTGAATGGCAGCTCTAGGAAGAAAGTTAGAGAAGGGAGACCAGGAAATCAGAATCTCCTATTTGAGACAAATTGGTAAAATTTGGACTGTATGTTTTAAAAGGAGGTAAAACAAAGATGAAAGACATAGAACAATACAAGATTTAGAMATGGTATACCAGGAAATTCCTCCTTTCTTTTATATGCAAGCATAAGGAGATAAAAAATGCAGAAAACTCAAAATCAAACAGCAAATGTGAYAGTGTATCTCATTCCTGTAGGATGTCACTTGAGGCCAAGTCGTTTATGTGGACTGAGAAATAATGGGAACCCAAAARTATCACATGCAGTTACTAATAATCCATGCAGGAAGATATAGTAAACCTTCTTCTTCAGAGTTTAATTGAATTTCTGAAATTTAAAGATAAGAATAGGACCTCTATGGAGGGGTTACTGTGCTGTGGACGTCTTCTGATCCATGCATTTGGGAGACAGTTCTGCAATCCCTTCAGCAGAGCTGGAATACATCAGTCCCCAGCAAATCCAGTGTGGTGCTGGCYGTGTTTCAGTGAATCTGAAGTGCTTGCCTTTAACAGAGAGCTCATGGCTCAGCCTGGTAGGGCACGTGCAAATGTGCATRTTTTGTACAAGCATTTGCTCATGGTCTGCATGTCTGCATCTGATTACACTCAGTTGCTTCACAGCAACTTTTACTTTGAAAGCTTAAGAACAAAACCAAATTCTACTTTTACTGGTTTTAAGGATTTGTTCATCTAAAATAACCCCAGTCTGAGAAACAAAAAAAATGTTCCACAAATGTTCTACAATGTGAGAGCTAATACAACTGAAAGTCCCATAAAGTTTTTAGGCCCTCCAGAACTTTGCCCTCTCCCCTTCTGGTGGTGTTTCTGTTGTCTGCACGCTGGTGATTCCTAATGATAACAGGGTTTTCTTCAATTTACTGTAAATGAAAAAGAGCTCAGYTTACTGGAATCTGAGTCAGCCAAGGCAAGTTAAGGCAAATAAAAGAGTACCTCTGCCTCCCCAGTGTGTCCTGCTGCTGAAAGCTGCTACGTCTGTGGCCCTTCCGGACTTCCTCACATTGAACACATTCCTGTGTCTGTTCTCTCTTGCCCTCGGAGAAGCGCATATGGACAGGTGTGTGTGTGCACACCTCCCTCCAGCTCTGCTGCCACAACCCCCGGGGATTCCTAGAGCAAAACCTGCCCCTGGGTCCCACAAARAGCCTCTGCTGAGTGCAGAGAGCAAGGCTGTGCCAGGCTGGCTTCAGCCCTGCCATGTGCCTCCTGCTCTAATTARTGGGGAAAGGATAAAGTGTCGTTTTCTTGGTATTGGTACAGGGTGTGTGAGACCAGAAAGGCAGCAGTGGAAGAGAGGTGGGAGGGAGCAGGCAGAGAAACTGGACAACTTTCCCCAGAGCCAGCAAGCATGTTGTCTGCCTGGGAAGCAGGCAGAGCTTGTTTGGAGGCTGCATTGTCTCTTGTGGGAATTGGTTGAGGCCTAAACCCAGCCCTGGCAGCAGCAGCTGTACTTTCTGTTCAGAGTTGCTGAGAATGGATCCCAGCTAAGATGTCATCCCAGGATGTCGGCAATTAACGCTGTGGCAACGCTGGTTGTTTTCTGTTCAGCCAGGCTTCCCTGTAGGCCATTCAGATTTCCCTGGCAGCACTGTCAAACAATCCCTCTTGGTCCCCAGTTCTGTGCTGATTCTCAGTGCTTTGCTTCTGTTTAGCAGATATCTCAGAAGAAAATAAAGCTGATTTGAATTTCCTGAGTTGTGGTTGCTGCTCTGCGGGTCACACTGCAGTGCTCTGGCTCGTTTRAAAAGGGATCAATGACTTATAAGAGCCTCAGAGCATCCCTCCCACATGCTGAGAGGAAAATGGGACAGAAACATCCTTTCTTTGAGGAAGGAAAGAGCTGAACCTCCTTTGCCCTGGGCTCCTCCARCCTCCTGTTCAAGCTGCCCTTTCAAGGGAGGAAGAACAGCCCTTCAGTCCAGGCAAATCCTTGCTGGCTAAAGGTGGAGTAGAACTATGCATTGCCAGATCTGTGAGTCTAAACTGGTTGGGTTTTTTTGGACTTTTCCCCCTTTAACATCAATACTTGCAARCGTTATGAAACAGGCATGCAAATTAGGCTGCCTTAAGCCAGCTCGTTTCCATCAGCTCCCCTTGATCTCCAAGGGATGCCAACAGAGCAGCACTTCTTCCCCTGAGGAAGTGCTCTGCAAGCCAGCTGAGCTGCAGATGAGAGTCCTTCCCCCTCCCGGAGGCTCTGTGCTTTGTCCGCAGGGCCTGGCTGGGAGGGGGGCCCTGGCTGCAGGGATGGGGGAGCAGATCCCACCACAGCCTCACAGCCCCCTGGGCTCTTCTTCTTCCTGCTCGAGGGCAGGTTTGGTGGCTCTCCCATGCTTCCCCAATGACTGGGATAAAAAATAACTTCGCTGACAAGTTACACCTCCCCACACCAGCTGATTTGGGTCCTCAGAGAACAGTGTGGAGAGCTCTCAAAGGAGCCATGTGCCAAATCCCACTTAGAGTATTGTCTGCATATGTAGGAACGGATGTATTTTTCTTTGTTTTTCCACAACTTCTATTTCTGGGCGACACAACTAATTTTATGTTTAGGATAAAACAAAAGAAAATCTCAGCAGATTTATTATTTCTCAGATTTTCCTATTACGTTTTCAAGAAGGCAGTTTTCCCTGACGCTGGAGGAAGGTCCCAACAAGGAGAGAGAGACAGAAGAAAAGCAGTCTCTTGAATGCCTAAGTCAAGACTGCTCTGGTCCTGCCCTCAGCCACAGGCTCCTTCCTCAACTTTTGGGCCAAAGAGCGGGTTTTGGGAGGTGATCCAGATGAAAAATAAAAAAAGGAGTTGGCTCAAGGGAAGGGATAGGAGCACACGGAGGAGGGTGGGACTGCAGTCACTGCAAATTACATCAACTTAAACCGCTGTGCAACCACACCCTGAATGCTTGTGCTTATCTTTGAGCTGCTCAAATCCTCTCTTCAATGGTCACAAGAACAGGCAATGCTCTTCCCGGGGTGCAGCATGCACAGCTGGGCAAGGGGAGGGACTTTGGTGGGTTTAGTCTGGAAACTGTTTCTTAGCAGACAGATTTTGGAAAGAGCAGAATGTTCGCACAGTCTCTCGTCTTCAGAGGCCATGTCAAACCTGAGGGTATTTACATGGAGTGGACAGATCCTCTCCCACCACTCTGCTCTCTCCTCAAATCTTCGAAGTTTCTTGGGACTTCCTGCGGTTTGAGGTGACCCAGATGTCTGCWGAGAGATGCAGATCTTGCTGGAGCCACTGAGCAGTACTAAAGGCCACACCTCTTCAGAAAAGGGGCAAGTGAGCCCAGCTGATTCTGTGCCAAGGAATAGGTGCCAGCGGTGAGAGCCCTTCCTCTGTGTAGCGCAGTTTGTTCAGCTCAACATTACCCCCTTGTGGGTCACAGGTGGAAATTCAGACTGATACCCGTGTCCTAGCAGGTGGAACTTCCTGTGGAAGTTCTGGCTGTAGCTTAGGGCAGTCTTGCTGGCAGCAGATGCACATATCCTTGAGAAAATGCCTGATGCCTGAGAGCATCAGCAGGTGCTTATGGTTGCTGTGTGATACCTGCCGAGACCCAAACGCTCGTTACGTGCTTGGAAAGTCCAGCTTGCAAGGGAGAGAGTTTGTTTATTTGCCAATAGAGAAAGCTGTACAAAAGCTTTGACATGGGAACAGACCTGTGTCTCCTTGCACGTCCAAACTTGCATGTTTGTCCTTTATGGGACACTTCAGCATATTGGAAAACAGGGATTGTCAGGGTGGTTTGTGAATGTAGAAGCCTTGTGAATGATGAGTCTCRCTGTGAGCTGTTTTCATTGTAGGCTTTTTGGTAAGRYTGGAAAAAGAGCTTTARTTATTCAGGGGTTTGTTATCATTGACATTTAATAGATCAATTGCCAAGCTGTGCTTTGTGTCTTAAATTCATCAATTTGATGTAAATCAGTGCTAACACGGAAGGAAGCAACCCTGAACACCAGGTCACTGATTTCCATCTTTCTCTCTGCCTGCTTTGTGCCTGCCAGGGCCACGTAGTGAAACAGTGGGGACAGGGTGGGATTTCAGACCAACCTGTAGTGGAAAAGGTTTGTTTAGTTCAGAGTGGCTCCCTGATTTGACTCAATGTGCAGTTGCTGTTTGCTGGCACAGCAAAGCATAGGGGCCAGAGAGTGGAAATTGTCCACAAAGGGGGATCTGCAGGAGCTGTTGAAAGTTGGGCTGCACTGTGGTGGGTTCCAACTCAGGCTTAAGCCATGCCCAAAAAAAGTCTTGGTGTTTTGGATCTTTTCAAGCAGGAGAGAGTTGACAAAGGGATTGAGACAGATGGCTCAAACCTGAGTGGAGTGAGTGCCAAATGTGCCTGGGATGACCTGAGCCGGCCCCCAGAGGATGATGAAGACAGCAGGAGCATTTGCATCGGGACCCAGCCTCGGCGGCTCTCTGGCAAAGGTAAGAGGTCCTGGGCCAAGTCACTGCCGTGGCCTTTCAGCTCCTGTTGTGGTGGTCTGGGCAGTGCACTGAGTCACACAGCATCTTCGAGTTCATGACAAACACCACAGCCTTGGGAGCCTCAGTGTGTCTTGGGAGCCACAYGGGTCTCGGTGGAGCCTCTCTGAGGAAGGCAGGAGAGAGAAAAAGAGATCCCGGTGTTGTTTTGTCCAAACGTTTCTTTCCATTTTTWGGCAAATTGTAATCTGAATCTGCAAAGTTAAACTGAGCACCTAGTGAAATGAGGACTGTAAACACCTGCAATGTGAAGCAATTGTATTTTCCCAGGCTGTGTTTCCTTATTAACATTGTCCCTTCTTGGGTGGCAAGTCAGACTGACATTGCACATTGCTGCAGCTGAACTCAAGAAATTCATGCAAATACAAAACTCTGGAAAGAAGAAATAAAAACCCATGGAGTTCCCCTTTGCAGTRAGACGCCATCTCAGGGTACAGATGTCATAGCCATTACACAGGCTTGAAATTATGCATATTASCTTTCAAATRGGTGAAGCAACATGAAGTTCAAGGGCTTGAGATTTCCTGGAATTAACAATGGTTTCCACAGGAATGGCATCTTACTTGTTCTTTAATCCATGGTAAAAATTATTTAAACACWTATAGAGTTTCTTCTGGCTTCTGTGCAAATATTTTGAACTGCACTGGATCTAAAAAGGCTGTTTTGCCTCAGTCTTGAAGCGAAAAGCCAAAGACAGATATGCATGGGGAAATTCGTACATCCTTCAGAAGATTTTGAAATAATTTGGGGTTTTTTTCTCTACCTAATTCTCACATTTCTCAAAAAAAGATGAGGAAACTTCTATGAAAGGCAGGAAAGCTTCTTATTGAAAGTATTTGGCCAGTAGACATTTCAGAAAAAGGCAGAAGTAAAAAGACTGCATCTGAACTGCATGATTTGCAGCTTATTTTCAGATGTGAGCTTGAGGCTAAAGGTTGCCCTGCATAAAAATCACTTCCTTTGTGAATCTTGTTGTAAATTAATCAACAGATCTCCAAAGCCAATTGCAAAAATCTTGGAAAACTTCATACATTTGTTTGGTAAAGGAATGAATTCCTGTTATGCCTAATGGGAAAAATGATTTCCAGTACAAAGGCTTGGAAGTGTCAGGAGGTTCTGTGAGAGTTACAGAACCAACAAACACCTCATTTATGAAAATTTACAAAACTACTCAGAATTACTTCATCAGGAGGACTCAGTAACAAAGATTCCAGCTCTCCTTGCCTGACATAACAATGAAGCCCAAACAAAGGGAATTCAAGCTAACTTTATAAAGTGAAATAGCTCCTAAGGAAATGCAGGAAGTAGAGTTAAGTGTTACCCCATAACATTTCTCCTTTTCTTTCTGAAGGGGTAGAGTTCAGATGAAACACACCTGATATCTTCTTGTGTCTGGGTTGTTTCTGGGGATTCTAAATCATGTTAAAATAATTCTCTTTGCAGATACAGAGCAAATCAGGGAGACTTTGCGGAGAGGGCTTGAGATTAACAGCAAACCTGTCCTACCTCCAATCAATGCACAAAGACAGAATGGGCTGAACCTCGACCGAGCACCGTGAGTTTCACCCTGCACATTCAGGTGGTGGCAGAGGGAGGCTAAAGAGCTCAGCACAGAAAACWAAGTTAAAGCTGGGTGGGAAAAAAGTTGGCAAGGGGACAGGAAAACTGGCAGTGAATACTTGCAAAGTGCAAGGATGAAGAAGAGTTGTTCAGGTTGGATTAATGGATTAGTACTCAGGAGGGCAGCTTTTTAGTAGGGTTTTGGTCAAACCTTGCTAATGCAGAGTGGCTCTGTTCTGTAAAACCTGTTGTTCATGGTCTACAGTGTTTGAATTCAGACTGGACTGATCCCTGTAAAAAGTACTGTGGTGAAAAGTGCTATGGCATCCAGAGCTAGGTGGCTCTGAGTGTAGGTGACTGCTGATATGTTTTCAAGCTCATAATTACAAACCTTTTGGTTAAAATGTTGASCTTTTTTTTCCTTTTTAAATGACTTTGATCTTGGCATGCTTAAACAGGCAGGYTCTGTCTGTAATTATATGCCAATAACACCCAGGTCTCTAATACCAGCAGTCTAACAGGTGATTTAAGTGGAGCTATGTGAGCCTGTAGATATCTCTTGTAACTATTGACTCCAGTGAATCTATTGGAAATTACCTGTGGTTTCAAGCCATCTGTAATATCTGCACTTCTGTCTTTCTGGGTTTCTCCCTTTCCCCTCTTAGACTTCAAGTGCTRGTTAAGTGTCTTCCCATCAATTTTAATGTTTTCATCTAAATGATACAGAAAGACATTCACCTTTGCTGCACTCTTTCATCTTGGTATTTCCTTTGGTTTCTTAGTCTCTGATGAACATCTGTGTCTTCTGCTTTCAAGAGTAAAGATCATGAAATCAGCACTTTCCTGTAGTGCCAGACAGGGACAATACCCTGCTCTGTTTTAATTCCTGTTTCATTCTTGATTCAAACATTCCATGAGAAAAATATTTCTTGTTGTTTTTCTTTCTTGCTCCATTTTGTGGGTGACTTTTGATTTGCCTAATATTTGAATGTTTGTGAGTTGTCTAATCCTTTGGGGGCAGTATGGTGTGTCAGTTGCTGATGCCTTTTACTAATATGTAATGTGATGTACAGGTTCTTATATAAAAAAAAGTTTCAAGGGACCTTATTATTGCTTTAGGAATCATCATACTTTTACCATATTATTATATGGAGTCAAATTCTGATCTGACTCAGATTTTGAGTAGTATTTCCCTGCCTGAAGGTTGATCACATTGGACCACTGGTTGGTCCTGCTGGCCCCAATGAAAAAAAATATGAAATTATACCATGTGATTTGCACAAATCACACCCAGCCTTGGAGGGCTCAAAAGTACTGGGCAGGATTTCTCACAGATGCTGGGCTCTTGCATGCATCTGCATGCCCAATGTAAGCTCTGAGTCCGCAGTAGCTGGGGGTGTCCAGAAACATTTTGGGTGCACGTCAGGTCAAGGAGGCAGCTGATGGGAAAGCCTTAATGCTGGGAGGCAGTTGTTGCTTAGATAAGACAGCTTTACGTTATTCAGGGTGAGATAAACAGAGATACGCTTGAGACGGAGTGGTGAAAGGTTAGCAGAGGTCTAAGATGARGCACACAAATATTTACCTGGGTTTTTAACTGTTCTGAGACAGAGGAAGGCAGGTCAAAATCAGAGCCTTATATCTGTGGCAGTGCTCTTTATTGCAAATGTCTCTTAATTGCAGCAGCTGCACACCCACCCTGCTTGAAGCCTGAGCAGTAGGAATGGYTGGTTCCCAGTGTTTGCCTCCTAGGAGGCCGATACATTTCCCTGAGGTCTGTGGTTACCACTGGGGAAACTGATCTGTAGCCTGTTTCTCCATGAGCACATCAGTTMAGAATGACAGCTATCAGCCGTGTTACTGTGGTGATACTATCGCAGGGATAGGGGACATCTCATCGTAAAACAGCARTGTGTCCTAATACTTTTTCCTCCATCTTACTGGCTGTTTTGAGAGCAGTTTGGGAAAGGTCTCTTTTCTCCTTGTGCAGTTGTTTCTCGTCTCCATGCAGCAAATGTGATGGGATTTGTTCAATGCATTGACCGTACCAAAAGGGGTGGTTTGTGCTGAAAAGCAGTGTTTACTCACAACCTCTGAGTAACCAGTACTTAACKCAGACCTGATGATTGCCCTCACTGTGGCTAAAACTGATCAGTCAACATATTTTCCAGAACAGTGTGATATAGATGAAGCAGAAGAGGAAAATCATGTTAATGTCTCTGCCTTCCTTGATACACTGTCTCAACATGTCTCATGCATTTGAGCAAAATTGCTCAATGTTCAGTAAGTACAAGAGYGCGATATAGAGACTCTCATCTCCAACTGCTGCACAAGAATGTCATTCAGGAGCTCAGCTTTTGCATGCAGTAATGTATCTACATCCATGGTCCCTCCAAGTACCTACAGGGGTAAAAGCTGAAACATGAAAGGCACAAACCCAGTGCAGGTATAACTGTTTCATAGGACTTCTGAGCACCTGAGATAAAGGACAATTCTGCACATAGATCTAGTCCTTCTGGTGCAAGCYTTGCTTGCATTGCTTGGGCCTGGTAAGGCTGGTACTTAGGTCTGTCCTTCACTGTAAATCTTATGTAATCAAAAGCAAGTCATTTAGCTATTGAGCTTCAGTTCTGAATCKATAAAATGGGACTAGTAACAATGTCATCTTCTTGAGGCACAAGGATAAATATGTTAATGATTACAAGGTGCTGGCTGATGGGAAGCAGGCTTGTGTGTAATCATATCCTGCACTGTACACACCAGATCATAAAATATCAAACCCATGGCTCTTTGCAAGGGTCCTGTAATAACTGGTGCCATAGAAGTTCTTTAGGAACTTGACACAAACGCCCTGTTGGGACATGGMAGATTGTTTCAAATCTGCTTTCCATAGGGAGCACTGCAGAACCCCAGGCTGTCAAATTTGCATCCAACTGATATTGGGATGTTAAAGTCCGATACAGACTCTAAAGGCTTTGTGTAGAAGAGGAATGTGCTGTTTATTTACCATGGATTTGCAACCACCAACTGCTTTCCTAGTAGCTTTCTTCCCTTTCTTTTATCCTAACCCTGCCACCCACACACAATAATCTAGCAAGGTTTAAAGCAGACAACCTGTTCTGCATTCAGCATCACAAATAATATCAGAAACACTCAAACTTTTGAATATTTAATTGTATAAAATGTAGAGGATCCAGATTCCATATAGATTTCCCAGTCTTTGTATAGTTACAGTTTTCAGTGCTTATGCAAAAGCCTCACATTGTTTAGTTGCAGATAGGGCTTGATTCAGTATTTTGGCTCCAGCAAAGCACATACTTACATGTTAAGCATGTATATTACCAGTTGTTCACAGTCCCAGAGTCCTAAAAAAAAGTTCCTTTGGGAAAAAGCTGGTTTCTGTCAAAACCCTGTTGGGCAGCTGTAGTACTTTGATTCATTAGTGTTATTACTGTAGACTGTGTAGCCCTTTTTCTCCTAAGGATATGAATAAAAGCACACTTAAAGCTTAAAACTGCATCGGACATCTGTTTCTCAAAATGACTGTTGGCTCAGTTCATAAGCAGCCATTAAATCAGTTCGTATGTATTAACAAAAGAACATGTAAATTAATCTTTGGAAACATGACTAATCATTTTGACTATAGGTATCTGAATACTCTCAATTACCACTTGGAAAAACATGAAGAGTATGAATACCAATGTGCTTTTCAGTGGCGCATTATTTGTTTTTTAGGATCCATCAGCTTAGTAGGTGCTGCTGAGACAGGCAGAAGGGCAAGGCTCCCAGTCTCCTGAATCGTGCAGATTGACTCTTGTTGGATGCAGAGAACTGTAACCCATAGGGGATGTTTAAATGTCAGACTAAACACTGCTGCTGTCAAGGCCTCGGTGGGCTGGAAGCTCCAGATGTCAAAGTTCAGTGRCACTTGTGGAGTCTTGCTTTGATCACTATTTAATTTCTTGATGCAATAATTTGTGGGGCTGAGTCTTTGGTTGTCTCTGGTAATTAGCTCTGTGCTCTCCTGTGCGGTAGGTGAGTCGTATCTCCGTGTTACACATTAGGACAGCAGAGTTAATTTGCCACCGTTGTACACTGAGAGCCAGCACTGGGATAGGGGAATTCTTGACCTTTTCCACCCCTCAAGGGTCCCCTTGATCATGCAGCATTGCTGAAATAGATGTTTTYCTGCCTCTTGGCTGACTCAGACTGTTCTACTGTGAGCTGAGGCATGGAGTAGAAACCTAGTGCTAGCACACTGCATTACTGCATGTGTTGAAGCTAAAATTATCTGTWATTGTTGCATTTCATTGTGCCAGAATTCAGGTACTGCCCACGCACACCCCAGTGTCTGAACATGAAGTTTGAGTGATAGAAAAGGGTCTCCCAAGGCTGTATTACTTTGATAAGGCTTTTCCATCGTGTCTGCTGTTTATTACTGCGCCCCTTCTCAAGAAAGATCAAGTAGTGTGGTTCAGCATGCCTGACTCTCATACTTCTSTCTGGGATTTCCCAGGTAGCTGTGCTTATGCTGGTCCCTTATGTATGSTGGTCATTTGTCCAGGGACCTACAGAGACCTCAAATCCCATCTGCATTCAATTTCTAGGCAGAAARACAGGTTGAGTCTAGGGAAACCTGAACATACGGTAGCCCTGTAGCCATGTGCTAATTCCATCCAGGCCTGAACAGTTTCCAGCTGTGCAGGGAAATGAAGGCAGGCTCCTGGCAAACAGAGTAGGGAACAACGCTCCGGCAGGTGGGGCTGGCAGGACTGTCCTGGCAGTGACCTGCTGGAGCACTGCACCCTGAGCATCACTGGGGTTGCCCTTCCCTCGTGGCAAGAGGGAGGAGTTGTGTCACTCCAGAATTCCTCTTGGGATAACCCCAGACTGTCACATGGCATGCCTGGTTTGGAGCACATGAGTAATAGTGGCACTGTTTCCAGGGCTGGAGTCCACTGCCCCTGTAGTTCCTCTGACTTGGTAAATAGGGCACGTGGACTTCTCCTGTCAGTGAGCAGCATTGGGTTAATGCACATTAACAAGCTCTATCTGAGCAGCATTTCTGAGGAAGCTCTGTCGGTAACACCAAAATGTAGGATTACTTGGARGCGAGTCCGAGCTTTGCTTCTCCTAGTTGGACTGGGTTTTCATTCTGCTTTACTTGGGCGGAGAGGAACTGTTGCCTTTGTAGCTGGTTTCCTGTCTTCAGTTCTTGGAGGCAAACTTTACATAAAGGGGAGCATTTCAGCATTCTCTGAAGCTGTCTGGTTCTGGCTAGGCTTTCTGATTCTGCAACCACTAAGCAGTAAGTTTCCAATCCAGTCCTGCTTATTTAGGCATGCTCTCTCATCGGGTCGCCATTCAGTGGTGTCCTGGTTGAGTCAGGAATGCTGAATGGGGGGAGGCAATATACTTTAGGGAGTGTCTCTCAGCATGAGGCTGAGTGCTGGGTGACAAGATTGCAAACTAGAAAAGTRAATGTCTGGAAAACCAGTGTCAGTAAAAGTCCAAAGCAGTCACCATGCTAATAATTTGCACTCCTGCATAGCTCTCCCCCATCTAAGAATCCAAAAGTGCTTTGCAAACATTGACTTAATCCTTGCAACATCCCTACGTGGAAAAACGTCTCAGTTTTACAGACAGGAACCTGAAGCATAAAGGAGTTGTTTGACTTCGCTCATGAGTCTACAGGGTGCCAATGGCACAGCCTAAATCTCTCAATTCCAGTTCAGCTGCAGGTCTTGGAACAGTCTGGCCCCTGCAAGCTCTGAGAGTAGTTATTATGCAGCTTTCCAAAGGGATATGTGAGTGGCAAGAAGATTGTTGCTACTGGCATTGTCCTAGCAGTCCTTCCATGCCAGGAAATGCACCCAGACATCGTCACCATCCTGTTTAACCAGGCTGAGGAGCACCCAGGTCTGAGCACTCGAGGTAGCCTTGTTTTGGTGTGACCACGGCAGGAGCTGTGTAATCTTGTCCTCCCCAGTTCTGCACTTGCCTCTGTGCTTTCCTGGCAGCTGCTGCTGTAACTCTGTGTGCTAAGGTGCTTAGGGCTCTTTCCCACAGCTGCTGGTTTGCCCTTCAGGGGAAACTGTGGGAACGAGACTGGAAGATTGTTGGCACTTAAATGATCTTTGACCATATCTTCATGAGAGAGTGAGGACGTTTGAAATAGCTACGGTTGGAAAGGGAAGAAGGGGGGGTGGGGGTGGAATGGGGCGGGGGCAGGAGGGGCAGAAAGGAAAAGTGGCCCGACCTTTCTCTCCCAGCTGTGTAAGCTTGCACTGATGGTTTGCATTTGCTAACTCACAGTACTGAATTTTATATGGAGGGAGCAAGGAGCAATGACAGAACTAACTTCAGGGAGACAGTGGGCACCCACTCCTGCAAAGAGCCCCTGCTATGGCCAGCTTCCAGCAGCATGTCCTTTGTGATTTCATACCTGGGAGGGTAGYTTGGAAATGCAGCAAAATTATTGCTCCAGATCAGCAACAGAGCTTGGAGAGGAACTGAGACTTCTTCCTTCCTTGACAGATCCATAAAGTGAAACACAAATGCAAGAATAAATAAACCTTTCTTAATCTGATCAACCTGGTTATTCTTGAGTCTCATAAARTAACTGCCACTGGTTGCTTGAGAAGGGGTTGCTATAAACATGACTTATAAGCAGGGGACATCCAAACTTTGTGCAACCCAGTGATTGCATTGGCGATTTTCCAGGATCCCCATGGGCTGCTGCTAATTGGCATCAAATTAAGCAGGTTGCAGCCACCATCATCTTTAATACAAAGAGAGGGCCCCCGGGAGGCTACGAGTTCCAGCGTGTGGCCTTCTCACATCAAGGAGCACAGCACACTGGGACATGGAGCTCCTCARGCTGTTTCCCCTTTTTGACAGATCTGGGGAAGCAGCAAGCCACATTGGACACCTTTGCAATGGCTTGACCACCCTCTCTTTCTCAGAAAAARAGAAAAAAAATCAAATATGGCTTTGGTTAAGTTCATGTTAATCAGCATTCATGAGGCTTAACAAAAAAACAACAAACATAATTTCCTCCCTCTCTCCTCCACCCAGAAGCAGACTACTGGTAGAAACCAAAGCTGGAAAAAATAGTTGAAAGTCAGCTAAAGTCACCTTGGTAACTGCAGCAATACACTTGCCCAGAACAGGAGACATCAAACCCAACTACAAACAGCTTTAAAGAAACAAAAAGAATGTAATCATCTAAAGAATTAATCTGACAACTGCCCACGTTTACACCTCCCACAAGCTCCCAATCAGAGGGAAATGCGCTTTAATCTCCTCCAACTCCCCTCCAGTTTCACAAAACACTAGATGTGCAGTCTTTAAACTGGGGCATTTCCGGCATGCTGCTTCCATTTAAATCTGCTGCTTTTCCTAATGCAGCAGCCCTGGCTTTTGCAGACTTGTTTTTTCTGGACACTGAGAARCATGAWTTTTTTTGTGGGGGTTGGACGAAGTATTAAATCTGGAATAGACAAAGTTTGCAACATTTTGCGTGATAGTCAGCTAGATCTTAGTCATAACAAGTAAAACTCCACTGACTTTTGCTGCTGATTTATTTGGTGATGGGGTGGAGGAAGCAAAGACTTACGGGTAACTGACAGTCGTAAAACTAGGGATGTTAGTGTTAGAAAGCAAACGTTTTCTACTTTTTTTTTCTGAGTCTGAAAACTACAAGCTGTGGATGTCAATGTGTGTTAGGACATGAGCTTTTTAAATAACAACCTAGAGGTCCTGCTGACCCTTCATCTGGGCTATCACCCTTTTGAAGGGTCAGCACAAGGATTTCCAATCCCAAAGAGAATTTTAATGAGTCTTTCTGAGTCCCCATGTCATGTGACATTTTTCCAAATCTGAAAGTGATGGCACTGTGGCCTSCTGATGTGATACATGCAGTCCACAAAACACAATTCTTGTTTAGAAAGGTCTAGCTTAGACAGAAGGTTATTTGGTTTCTGCTCTTGCAGTTTCACCCTTAATTTTAAATACCTGAAATTGTGTGAGATCCTCTGAAGGGAAACAAGAGACACAGAGTATGAGTATTTTGGAAAAATTATGTCAAAAGGATTAGTCCTTTCGTGTCATTCAAAGTATTAACTACCATTTTGCTTCACCTTTTTGACAGAAGGGCTGGTTACTTATTAATGTGAAGTCATAATTATTGACAGCCCTAAAGTCATGACAGTTCCGTTTGATGGTTATACATTAGTCAACATCTTCTCTTGAGCATGTAATGACAAACAGCATTTGCTGGTTTTAATAAGACTCAGAAAGCTTTGCCCCTTGCCTCCAGAATACTGTCGTCATTCCTATTATTGCATTAACAACCGGAGGCTGTTTCCCCTCCGGACTGCAGCCCCATTGTGCTCGCAGCTGTACTGGCTAGTATGGTGGAAACCTAAAAACCCATCTTCCATCTTGGAGGGATTTGTAGCCCAGGGGTATGGGGAGCTGTCCTGCATCTCTGTGTCCTGCTGAAGCACAAATCTACACCATGGATTRCCTGGGAGGCTGTTCTGGGATGTCCCCATGCCCAGCACATTTAGACAGATGAGCAGGCCACAGTCTCTTGTCTGTAGCAGTAACATTTCTGTAAAATTCCTGATCCACTCCACTGTGCATCAACTCTGGAACTGCATTTAGGAGTGCAAGTTTATGGCTTGCTTGAAAATCATGCRTTGCTAATGGCTGACCCTTTTGGTAGGGGCTGATAAATGAATGATTGGAAGCTGTAGACCACAGGCTGACTTTCCCACAGCTCACTGTGTATATAAGATCTGATAAGGAAGTTGAGACAAAGCTTAGCTTAAGGTCAACTGATCATTAATCAACTGTAACTGCACTTCTCAGGTAATCAGCCTGAAAAATGCTGGCCTGCTCCACTCTTTGAAGACCCCACCTAGAAAGAGCTGTAAAATGTTTGCTGAAGTAGATTAAACACAACTTTAAGTGCCACACATAGACTACAAAGCATGTTGTGTCTTTGCTTCAGGGTTAACCCACTAAACTGACACTCTGCTGACTGTCAGTCCATCAGCCCACCCTGTACAWAAGCTGTGTCCTGACCTACCATGTCCCTGCTGGATCCTTTATTAACTTTGCGTGTTGCTAAAGCAGAAAATGGGACATGTTTTACTGTTTTTATCTTGCAAGGAGCTGAACTGCACTGATACATTTTTTTTTCTTGTCTCTGACCTGGCCATTTAGTGTATTTGCATGTTGGACCATGAGATATCAGAGTTTAGCTATTTCAGAGTGGGCAGCTCAGCAGCATGAGTGTAGGGCTTACCTGGGACTAGATAACCTGGAGGAAGCAGCARGCTGATCTGCACTGGAATTCACACTGAACTGCACTACTTATGTCTGTGGTTGACAGGAATAGTTTTAGGACAGCACTCAAAGGTAAAATCAAGTGTAAGTGTCATCTATATTGGCTCATGAGGGTGAAGCTGAGTCTTTATAATCATTTCCAKATGTACATTAAAGACAGTTCAACTGGGATGGAGGAAAGATCCAGTCTTTTTTTTAACAATGTTCTCAAATGGAGCCACAGTTCGATAGCCTTGTTTGGCTTTTGGTCCATGTGGCACAATGGAGGCACATTGCAATGAGGAATGTCAGTGCCCTCCTGCTTTCCCTGWCCCTCTCCTCTGGTGATTCTGTACTGTAGAAATTATCTTAACAAAGTCTTAGCTCTATTAAGTTCATGTGGAATGCCAGGTGACAAAAATATAAATCAYTTATCAGACACTTCACATCAGTCCGTGTCATCCATAAAAGTCATAACCCACCCTGTCTTTTATTCTTTGCTCCAGACTGTCAAGTACGGGATCATGCTGATGCTCTTTGAACATGTAAAGTGTTTATGGTCAAGTATTTTGAGATAGATTGTTTTATTATCTAGAGGATTTGGTCTGGCAAAGTTCCTAATCATGTAGCAACATAACCTTGTTGTAGCTTCAGAATATGCTGGTCTTGCAGAATGAATGAATAAGAAAGCAAAGCTGCCATTGTCTTAAAGCAGCCCGACTTACAAGGGAAAAGAATCTGTGGATCTCCTACTTGTCACATGGAGAGTCTGTCTTGTGGCTGTTGCACTCGATGCTGGTGGAAGCAGGAGATTCTCAAAGCCTTTTAGTTGAACTGTGCAAAAAAAGGCACAAAGGACTGGACAACTCTTTTCTGCAGAATTTGAAAAACAAACACAGGAGAGAGGACCTGGTCATTCTTCCAAACCATTTTATAGTGTTTGGAGTTTTGGAGACATTCAGTTCTTTCCAGAATTTTTTTTTTAATATTGGGAAGGGATGCACCATGTGTAGACATCAATTCAGATCCTAGGTTGTCAAATCAAGGTGAAGAGCTGCTTGCTGGGACTCACAGTCTGAAAAAGGCTGTGTCTGCAGGAGTGATGAAAACTCAGATGTGTCTTCATAATAATTTTTTCCTATGTCCTTCAAGATTTGCAGTCAAAATAGCACACAGTRCGGGGATCCTGAATATGTGCATTTTTTCTCTTAGAAGCCGTAAGGACAGTTTGGAAAGCGAGAGCTCAGCAGCCATCATTCCTCACGAGCTGATCCGCACGAGACAGCTGGAGAGCGTGCACCTGAAATTTAACCAGGAGTCCGGAGCGCTCATCCCCCTCTGTCTGAGGTGAGCAAAGCCATCCTTCTCCCCAGCCTGTGCTAATGTGCTGCTTTTGCCTTGTGGCATTGTTTCACCRTACAGACATGCATGCAATGGGTCTGTAAAGGCCAGAGCTTAGATATTTTGCCAAAACACATTAGAAACAGATGATTCTTTGCATGATTCTGTGATCATCATGCTAAGATTGTTTCTAATTCTTTTTACATCCTCCGGTGCCTTTTGAGTGCTGAAGCAGGACATGGTTAGTACAGGAGGTTTTTTTATTAGTCTAATGCTAGCAGCTCTGTAGTAAAGAAGGGATGTCTTAACATACTCTGTCAAAGAAATCCCCTAAGTTATTCATTCTGACTTAGGGACTCGGGTAAGTGGTTGTGCAAAACCTGTTTCCAGTCAGTTTATGCATGCAAGTGTGGGTGTTAGACAAATTATCTCACTTACATGACTGAAGGAGCAACACATCGTGTGCATACTCTACACATTGTCTTTTGAAGGTTCAGGCTGTGCATATCACTGCCTTCTAGTTTTCCACAATTTCAGTCAACATTATTTTTAAAAATACCTGTGCAAATGTTCTAGTCCTTAAGATAAAGATGCACTGCTGGATCAAGACAAATTATTGTAGGTGACTGAGTTACTTYAGCATAATGAGTTACATGTTGGTAGTATCAGAGTTATCAGCAGCAGGTGCACACTTGCCTGTGCCTGTTGAGAAACCAATGGGAAAGCTAATGCAAACATATTTTATTTTACATCACAAATGAACAGTCTGTCTCGATGAGTTACCTCAGCTCATCTGACCAGCAGTAACTCATCAAGCAACTGTGACTCTGGTAGGCACTAAATATGTTACCTGAAATTTTCCCTCTTGCATGTTAGAAACCATACACGTGTGTCACAGATGCTCTGAGCCAAAATACCAGAGCCATGATTTTCCCTTGCACTGAATGAAAAAAGGGAAGTGATACCATAGATAATCACATATGTGTATTTTCTCCACATTTGCTTAAGTAATATAGGTGACATTTGTCAAGCACCAGTGCAGTTGATTGCTAGGTATTGTCACAGTAGGTAAGTCTGGCCCCAGCAAGGAGCTTTCTTGGAAATTCATCTTCACATTCCCACATAATGTAGAGTTTGGATTCTCTTCTGTAGTTTCCATCTTACTGGAAAACTGGCAGTCCCCTGCCTTTACACACATCAGCACCCCATCATGGGGGTAGGCRTGAAGTGGGATTTAGTTGTATTCTAGCTCTGTAGATGTATTCTAGCTCTGAGATTAAGGGGGGAGATGAAGGGTAGCTCCCTGCCTCAGAAGGAAGCTTATGACCTGCWTTTTGGAGCAAATCATTCTTATATTCCTGAAAAATTAATATTTGCTGYCTTCAAAGTAGTTTCCCATGCTGATGGCAGAAACAATAGTGATGTATTTCCATTGTGTTGAATGCTGTGCACACCCTTGCAGCTCATGCTCGTGTGTTTAATTCCCCAGGGGAAGGCTCTTACATGGACGGCACTTTACCTATAAAAGTATCACAGGAGATACAGCGATCACGTTTGTATCAACGGGAGTAGAAGGAGCCTTTGCTACAGAGGAGCACCCCTATGCAGCACATGGACCTTGGTTACAAGTGAGAAAGCCTGCTTCCTGTTCTTCCCCTTTTCTCCTTTACTGCAACCTAAAAATTAYCTTGCTAAGGGCTTATGTTGTTTAAAAGTGTAACAAACCTGTATTTTCCACTGTAATATCTCTCATAGCTCTTGCACAATATTTGCAGTAATTATGGCCTCAAAAAGTGGGGGTGAAATGTTGCTATTTATATTAGAACTAAAATTGACAATTGACTGGAAAATCAGAAATCATTTGACAATACACGAGTGTCCATTTCCTGAAGTCAGTGAACRCTTTACAGGCTGTATTTATTCTTGATTTCTTCCAGAAAGGAATTTGGGGAGGCAGAGTGGAATGACCTAAACAAGAATGGAGCCAGGGCAGAATAGCTAGGAAGCTGTGGGATTGTGATCCTGCAGAGCCAACATCTCAGTTTGACATCATCCCTAAGGGGAGAGTAGCACAGAGAGCAAGACCTTTCCGTTTTAGCTCTTTTCTATTGATTCTTTGACAAAAGCTCATGKTAGCTTGAAGCACCCACACATTTTTTGCACCCACGTGTTTTTGATGTCACGGATTTTCCCTGGAAAATCCCAGTCCGCTTGTAGTTGAGGGTGAGCCCTAGAGCAGTGATGCACTAATGATCTGACAGTGTAGCACTATTCTACCCTTGAACTTCTTGATTATAAGCATATTGTAAAGAAAAAAAAGCTTGAGGGAATGTGTTTATGCAGAAAAGCCCATTTCTGAGGGACTATGTGTGCAGTATATCTCTGCCTTCACTGTAACTGTGCATTCCTGCCTCCCCTTCTATTTTGAAGACAGGGTTGTTTCAGCATTGCAGTGTTGTAGTTATCCTTCCAATGACTTGTTTTCAAGGCATTCTGCAGCCCGCATTTGTATGTCTGGAGGACATCATACCTTGGAATCTCTATGACTTGTAAAGGAGCTGATCTCGGCCAGAACCATCTCGTGTGTAGGGATTTTCAAAGAGCCTGCATGCTTTGATTGTTCTGACTGGAAAGCGCAATGCTCCTGTAATGATTAAYAGCAAAGAGTCAGGTTTAAGGGTGGGTCATTTGCTGTTGGTTCCTGTGCTTGCCAACACATGATACACAGGATCTTGTGACTGTGTTAACTCCAAACATGAGTGTTTGTTTGCATTTACATCACATCTTGAAATATATTGATGTGTAGAGTAGTCAGGTAACCTCTACACAGTGAAGAATGGCAATAATTATGTCACCATTCAGACATGTTAACCSTTATGAACCTGGCTGTTTTCTTGCCCTGTTACTTTAGTGCTGAAAAATGTGTAAGATTTTTGAAGTAGGTGGGATGGAAAGGTGAAGAATTGCTGGCTCAGATGGTAGGGAGAAGCAAGTTCCCTTGACTGTATCCTACACAAGRTCAATGTATTGGATCTTCTTGTCTGACATAAGCAGCTCTGCTGCTGGCCCCTGCCCTGTCCTGTGTTGAGTCCAAAGGAGGACAGGCTGGAGGGGGGAGGAAGGGAAGCTAAAAGCAGCTTGGGACAACAGGAGTAGCATCCGGTTGTGAGATACGTGTGGGAGTGTCTGAGACTCTTGGCTTAGTATGCAGTTGAAGGCTTGATCCGTGCTCAGCCGTCCCTTGTGGTGTTGGGAGYAGGGGAGGGGGAGGTTCATGTGGCTTTGCTTCAGAAGCGAAAGAAGTTGTGGTGCATAAAACTTCCAAGGAGGCGAGCTGTGTTTGGTTTAGTCCCTTGCAGCCTGGGCTGGCTGAGTTGGCAAGCCCTGCTAAGCTYTCACAGCAAGGCCCAGAGAGGATTTTCCTCCTCCCTCGCTTGGGACCCCAGGCACATTAAGGAGCTCCAAGGAGAATTGGTGGCTGAAAACACATCACTGCAGTGCAGGGGCATGTTGCAAAGACAAGTAAATGGAGGAACTGTGGAGGAGAGAAGACATGGCGGGCTTTTCCTCCTGTGCACTTTTTCCCTATTTTAGGGTAGAAATAAGAGCCTGAAAAATCCTGGCCTCAAATCTGCAGCAGCCAGAGACTGACTTCTCTTGAGCCTGAGATYTGGTGCAGTGAGAGCCCAAACCTGCAGACTAAACACAGTACCTCCTGTTTACATGTCGTGGGCTGGAGTGGAGCATGTCCAAGGTGGGACAGGCTGGAGAGCTGCTGTCTCTCACCCCCGCTGCCCGGGCTGAGCAATGAGCTGAGAGTCRCTGGGCTCTGGTGGAGGGGTAGCAGATGACAGGAGTTTGGCAGGTCCCAGCGCCATTCCTACCAGACAGGTGTCCATATCACCACCGCAGCTGGTACTCAGCGGGAACCGTTTTAGCAGGCTCAGCAAAAAAGCAAGGAGTCATTAGACCACAGAGATTGTACGCCCCATTTCTATCAGCAGTCTTTCCAGGTCACGTTTGAGGCATGTTAGCAGGGGAAGCCTGTCCTGCTGCTGCCCATGCTCTGGGGATGATTAGATTATTTCATTCTCCAGAGCTGTCAAATTGGCACCTTTCCCAAGTACTTGGACTTTTTTTTTTTTCATTTAAGTAACATTTAATTAGTTCTAAGAAGCTAAATTCCATTAAAGGTCTAAGCATGTTAGGCTGGTTTATTTCTGAACTCCTTCCACTGTGTCATGTATTGTTGAATAGGGAAATTGCTTTAACTCAGAAATGTACACACATATTCAGTAAGTCCTCCTTGTTAACACTAGACTCCTGTTTATATGCTAGTTACTGTGGCAAAGTCTCTGATGTGTAACACTTGAATTAACATTACACATGATCAAAGGCTTCCGCAGTTCTTTCTTCCACTCCCCCTTCCTCCAGTGCTGTGACTGCAGAGCCCCCAAATTGCCTCCTAAGCACCTCTCCTCTGCTTTCCAAGGGGTAGATTTTCCAGGTGCACGGGGAAAGGCTGTGCAGGAGATGTCTGGCCCCATGTTGGAGGGTTAAGGATGCTGATCATGCARACAGACTCCAACATAAACTGCTCCACAGTGACATTCGTATTTGTGGTGGAGCATCCGAGGTTCTTGGTCCCAATGTCTGAGCTATGCCAAGTGTACAATTCATCACAGACTAACCTTGTTTGTTTCTAAAACATTCCCAAAGCAAGGTGAGGTTGTGCGTGTGTTCTCTCTCCCTCCCTTACTTTTGTTCCGACAGATGATAGAGACGCTCTGTTGAAATGTGTTACTGATCAAGCCTGTCCCAATAAAGTTGCCTGAGCCTTTAATACATATTAATATTATCCTGGGGTAGTTTGTGTCAAAGCCTGTCAGCATGCATCATCCTTTGGGAATTACCATCATTAAGTCTCCAGTGATGGGAGTTAGGACATGCTTCTACAAAGCTCCTCTGCTTTTATGTGGAGCTCTCTGCCCGTCTAGCACAAAGCAGACTGTTCTCCCCTCCTGCCTTGCTCACCTGGACGGCTTACTCTCCCCAGAGGGGAGAAGGAGGTTTGTCTAACTCTACCTTTAGATAATTTCTGCTCCTGCTGCTTTAGGCAGTCATTGTTCTAGGCAAGAGGATGACACTCAAGTCTTTGATCATGTGCAACGTGCATGTTACACATCAGATACTGCTGCAGACTCTGACACACAAGCCAATACAGTGCAGCAAAAACAAACCTACAGTCAGAGTCCTCGTTAACTGTAAAATCTAGCACACAGAATGTAAGAAATTTTTCTGCACTTTAGCCTTGTCCGTGTTACACATATGTATTTCAATACAATATCTAATTGAAGACTCATACATATTTTTAACAGACCATGCCTGCCTCATTCACTGCACAGAGATGCTGTGTGTTTGGGGSATGGATCAGGAGTGTGGTGTAAAGTAGACTCTTGCCTATAGGACTTCCACTTTATTTATTTGTTAAAATTGGAAAGTGTGTYATGAATGAGACTAGTAATTGCAGGAAAATCACAATAGTCTTACAGTGAAGCCTGTTAAATGCAGCCCTGGAGAAATGCATCTTGTTCCTGCCTCTACTACTCTTTTCTTTCTCAGTGCAATTGTAGAGTCTTAAGCTAAAATGTTCTCACCTGGCAGGTAAGTTTGTTTTCCTCATTTGCTGGATGCCCAGCTCAAGACCTGAGGTCTGATCTGGGCTCCCAGCAGGGCAGGACGAGCTCCTTTGTGGATACCCCTGTGCTCCACAGGCTAAGTGGACTGGAAAACAGGGACCTTCAAGTTTGAGATGGGCACTCACAAGAAGTAGACATTCAAATTCGTTTTTYTCTTCATTCATTTTCCTATGTCTGTTCAGAAAAACCTTCTTCCAGTCATCCTSTGAAGAATGTAATGAATTCAGTGCTTGCCAGGCATTCCAGCTCCACAGATGAACACCAGAAACAATTTCAAGAGATTAAAATTTGTTCTTGCAGGTCAGAAGAGAGAAAGGATTTCTTTGGGGGAGGGATTCAGCCTGGGAGCCATGGTCAAAGACCCACGTTCAGCTTCCTGATCCTTTTCTCTGTGACTTTATTAAGTCTCTACTTCCTTGAGCCTCCATCCCCCATCTGCTGCATGGAGGGAAGCACTTCCCTGCCTCATAGAAAAGTGWGGCCAGGCATGTCAGAGAGTGGTGGACAGGAAGATTAGGTTACTTCCAGTGTTATCCATGCYGGCATGGATATTGTTGGATGGAGCATACTAAATAAAGGGGAAGATAGAAGAGAATGGGGAAGCAAGTTGAATGATGATGAAAAGAAATGATGACTAATGCTGCATATTAGTGAGCTGGGCCATCCTGAGGACTGAGCAGGGCAGAGATCTTGCTGGAGAAAAACTGCAGGTGCTCCTGGGATTACAGATTTTTTTCATGAGGCAGGCATGTGCTGGGTCCAAATTAGCATGGCATAGTCTCTGTGCAGCAATTTCCAAAGTTCTGTATGCCCAATGTCACTGGTCTCTGACTGCAGAGGGTTTTTTTTCCCAGGTAATTTTCTTGGTTTTGGGACTAATCCTATTAGGCAGGTGGAGGCTATGGATCATTGGCACTTGGCACCCCYTGATTCTCAGCACGAGGTGAGGGTCTCTGTGTAAACTAAAGAGCTCACAGCAGTGGTGGGGCATTATCCTCTGGCACCAGGCACTGCTGGGGGGGGTGCTTCTTTTCTCACCTCCGATGCCAGTAGGTTCCCAATGTCCATCTGACAGCATGTGAGGGTTAAGACTGTGGAAATGGGGTTCCCCAGTCTCCTTGCCCTTTGTTACCCCCAGCTTTGGCATCTGATCTGCCCATCATACTGTTTTTCTCTGTCT
>NW_026623244.1:1862490-1890429 GCF_030028575.1 Malurus melanocephalus | reverse complement strand
CTCCTCTCCTCTCCTCTCCTCTCCCTCTCCCTCTCCCTCTCCCTCTCCCTCTCCCTCTCCTCTCCTCCATTCAAGTTGGAAAATTCTTTCTCCTCCTCCTCCACATGGTCTGACTTCCAGCAGAAACACTGAGAGTGCTGGAGAGTTTCCCTGCTGTTAATCCTGAAGTGCCTGGTGAGATAGCAATCCCTCACCTCTCAGAGGAATGATCAGAGGGAAAATCCCTCCTTAGCTGCCTCTGCCCTGTGTCTGGGGCAGAACTGCCTTGGGCTGGCATGTGCTCAGTGAACAAGGGCTCTTCATTTCTCATAAAGGCCGTGGACAAACAGTACTTTCAGAGACTTCTGACTTAACAAAGTATTTTTGATCAGCAGAAAGACATTCCCTTGTCCTCCAGCGCACTTGTTTGCTMATCTTCTTCACCCTCCTCATAAGGGGTAGTTYYMKKSCMAMMAARKKRWYMWWMSAAWTTKSYKGKWMCTKYMAAAWKSMMYTTTTYCMAAAWWWCYYYYYYMAWTYCYTTTTYCCYWAAAAMCYTWAAAAAAAAAAWCARAASCAAGGCATCCAGCATGGAAAAATAAGTTGAGGCTTAGGACAGCAAGGTCAAACCTCTCATAGAAAATGTTAAATGTGCCTGTAGGCAGGATAGGTACATGGAAGCCGTGGGAAGCATCCAGCATGCAGGAGCTATCAACATGTGCTATCTATGCTGGCAGTCACAGCAGAGGGGGGATTACTGTGAGCAGGGTCATGGGGGATGATCCATTCTTTTGGTTTGGCAACCTAAGTGAAAAATCTGGGAAGGAAGATCAGACTGAGCCCAATCTTTAAATATTTTCAGTTTTTTGTGCTGAAACAAAAGCCTTAAAGAGACCAAAAGCTGAAATGAAATCCTTTTATGTTGAATGAAACCAGAAATAAGAAAGTTTTCTTCAATAGAAGGGGGGAAAACATCTATTGCGGAATTGGGCTGGAGTTGTTAGAAGTTTGCCTTCTCTAATCAGTATTTGAGGGCTATAACACTCACATAGGATATGAGAGACTCTTATTTCTTTCCTTGAATTTGAACTTCCATTTCTATTTCTTTGCTTTATGGGAACCACAACTATAGGGTATTTTGGTTCTTCCTCAGCTCATCCAATTGGAGTTGTTCCACATCATATAAAACACTGAATTAGTCACAGAGACAGAGTGCACAAGAGAATGACTGTTCCGGTAGAGTCAGGACATTCCCCTGGAAATGAGCACATCTGGTTCTTCTCTCTGCTAGACCACATGTTAAATCATTTATGCACATTGGCATAATGGCAGCAGCAGAGGTTCAAAGCAATGTTTGAAAGAGCTACTCTGATGCTGGAGGTGCTCACTTGTGGTAGCAATGGATCGTGTCCTCTCTTGAAGACATAGGATTGATTTTTGGTCTCCCCACACTTGAATAGATTTGTTACTTGTAGCGTGGTGAGTTTAAGGACARCACCCACAAGCTGCTTTAAGTTGTGTACAGCTACAGCCTGCTCTTCTCCAAAGCAGTTTTGTGTGTCTACTTATGGAAGTTTTTTTCAGAATCTTTTGAGTGGCTTCCCCCAAATTCTTGAGCAGGCTTTGGAAATCAAAACTAACAGTTTTCCAGTAAGTTTGTCGTGTTCCCCAAACACCCCCCAAAATCTTACTGCATTATCCSTTTGTGTTCTTCTCCCTCACMGCTGAATGAGACACTGGGAGACCARGMTGTCTTAGCCCAGAGTAGAAATGCACCGTTAGAACATGATGATCCTCCCAATGTCAACTCTCCTGCAGCATGTTCCTTAGTGCTTTGTCCAGGCTAGTTTTGGATGAGTCAARTTCTTTCATCCTTCTTAATCTGACTGTCTGTTCTGCCACCTAATGCCCCTCCCTTGCCACTCAAACTACATTTTGGCTACTTTGTGTAGGTTGTCTTTCGCCCACATAGTGCATTCCTTGAAATGCTTGTTCTTCCTTTGCTTTTTCTCTGTAAAAGAATTGGAATTGCCTGTTGTCTTGGCTCCCTTTCCCCAACTCAGCCAAATTTTATGTACTGAATCAAAGAAGCCTTGTCTACAAGACAGACCTCATCAGTCTGAGCTCTAAGGAACTCAGGTTCTCAGCATCAGCCTGTGACTGGGAATGTCATGGAAAGATCCCACAAGGTCAAAATGTTTCAGTGTCATCCTATACTTCCTCTTCTTTGATTGTAACATCATGGTGTGAAGCAATGCCTCCCAGAGGCATCTGTGAGTGGATGTTTCTCCTTTACAAGGGGTGCTGTGAATCTCCTGGAAGAGCAGCAGTGGAATTTCCCATCAGAGGTGTTTGTTGCAATAYTGGTACCTTTGAGGTTGTAATGAGAGCTGTGACTGATTCAGGCAGCAAGGCGGCCTTTTCTTTCAGTATCAGGGCTGGCCTGACATAGAACAGTGAATGATGTGACAGGGCCTCTGCCCTGAACCATTGCAGTGTGAAAAAAGCAGTGCAAAGAAGGCCAGGTCAAGGGGAGAGCAGAGGGGTGGGCTGGGGGGTGTCTGTGGCATAGCACATGGTTCATCAGGAGATTTTATTGGTAGAAATTTCAGTGGGAAAGGCTGACGCAYTTTAACTTAACCTTTTGCTGTGCTGCTAACAAAAATTAAGCTGAAATCTTTTCAGGGCAAAGGACTCCTAAAAGTTGCTGGATGTTTGCAGATGTAACAGATGATTTGGCTTAGGCTACTGTTCCACCTGTTCCAGACATAGCACCCAGTGGATGAACAGTTTCTTAGAAAGGTTGGTGTGGTTTACATAGGGGTTTATTGCTATGTGTCCTCACCCTCTCTGGCTGGACATAGAGGCCAGCTCTGTACCAAGTCCAGGACTAATAAAATATGGTTTTGTTTCTTTGACAAACCTGCTAGAAAAGCAACTGGCAGTGTTTAATGCAAATAGAGCTCTAGGGCAAAGTGTGTGATTGTTTGGTTTTTCCTAGGTAGGCAAGAAAATTGAATATTATCAGTGAAAGCCTCTGCTTCATTGTAGCTGGGCCATTTGCTTGTGTCTTGCCCTGGACAAAGCACATTTCCTTAAGTTGGGCACAGCTGCAGTTCGATTCCTAGCTAAGCCTCTGAGAGTTCTCCTTGATCAAAGTCTTACCAGCTGTGCCAGGCATTCAGCTTTGGTGTGACCTCTGTCCCCAGCAGCCTTTCCTGAGCTGAGAATTCCAATCTTGCATGGCAGCATTGAACCCTATAGGGAGAGATGGGGTGTTAACTGTGGCGTGGTACCTGTAAGTTGACTATAAAGTCTTTAATGTTTTACTAAGCACCAGTTGCTTTCAAAGTCAACTGAAGTCATCTGGAGCCCCATGATCCTGTGTACATTCTTAGATTCCATYCATTTCCATGTGCCTGCAGCCGTGTACCTGTAACAAGTCACAATACAGATTTCTCAGCCAGCTGTGGATGTGAAAGCTTCAACACAGACTCCTTCAGGTGGCCCATAAGTGAGCCCTGTAGGTAAGAAGTAGATTCCAGCAAGCTCAGGTGAGGCTTGCCACGAGAGGGAGACAGCATGTGTTCCCTGAGCACATCCACCTGAATGAGACAGCCCAGCCTGGTGTCCTGTAACGTGTCTGGACACTTGCAGCTGTTAGTGAAGTGGTGAGAACCCAAACATCGGACCTCAGCTGTGTGGTAGGTACCTGTGATGGCAAACAGGGACTTATCTTCTGGCTAGTCATCATCTTCYGAGCATCTGCAGCATGACTCAGTGCCACAAAACACGCAGCAAATGGAATCCAGATCTGCTGGCAGTGGTTTAGCACGTGTCCAGGCCTCTCCAGGTCAGGTCYGGGAGATCCTGGTGTGAGCAGGACTGCGCAGCACCCGAGGAGATGTTTCAGGTGCCCGCAGCTGGCTGGCAGGGCCGTTCACTGTTCCTACTGCAAACAGCCATTGCACAGGCTGGGCTGCACCCTGTGACCAGCTTCAGCAGGCTGAGTGTTTGCACAGGGCTGTGAAAACACAGTGCTGTGAGCACCGGGCTGMCACGGCACCCAGGACACCTGCTCATGACTGCTCCTTTGCTTCCTCAGCACCMGCCGAGAGATTTCATGGGAGAAGAGGCTTGTTCAGTGCACATGGGATGGCTTCGTTTGCCCTCCAGATTGTGCCGGCTTTTCCCATGGCTGCAGCACAACAGTGGGGCTCTGTTTTCCTTTGGGAAGGGGATAAACTGCTTCATCATTGTGATCTCTGTGCAGTGTCCTGTTGATAAGATCTGTCAACAGCATCAGAGGAAAACTCTAGATTCAGTTCTGAAGTATAAAGTGAGTGGGGCCTATTTGTTTAATTTGAGCTTCTAAGGTTTAAATCCCARAGGAAATTAAATTAGGTGCCTAGAGCAATGGCAGTCTGTCATGTTTATTTGCTGGGAATGTCACCTTTAATATCATGCACATACAGTGTGTGTGTGTGTGTTAATGTAATGGGGTATCATACTGTGCAGGAGCAGGCATGCTACAAGAACTGGAAACGTGAAATATTGTGAGTGAGGGACGCTGAGGTAGGATTGGATTTATTCTTATCCTTCTCCATAAGATTCATTYACGAGCATGAAGGTGGTTTTGCTGATTGCAGGTGGGGATGGCAGCCTGATCTRTATATGAGCACCGGCCTTAGTGTTCTTGAGCCATTTTGATTGGGCTACTTCAAACAGGAGAAATCTTGTCTAGACGCGAATCCAGGATGACAGTACTTCTTGCTTCCAAGCCCTCTTAAGCAGTTGGTGTGCTGCTGGCACATGCCTCCCCCYTTCTCAGGAGAGCCTCAGGAGTGCCACTTTCCTGTGTTGAGGGACATGGCTGTTTGTACATTTGGTTACACCTGCACTTCAGAGTCTTCCTTCTTCTCCAGGAAAGAAGGCAGGTCTCCCCAGCAGTGTGGGATAGTAGGATTTGAGGTGGGTTTTTTTCTGACCTGGACTGTTAAGGACAGGCTCTGAGAGACACAGTGTGTGTGTGAGTGTCACTGCAGCAGTTTGTCATTGCAGCCTGTGGCACCTGCCCTCTGCCAAAGTTAACTGTCCATGCAGGGCTTGCAGAAGGCGCTGTGATCTTTCCTCATGTGCTGCACAGGGCAGGCTGCCATTGCTTTGAGCCCCCAAACACAGCTGAGCTRAGCTGTGGTCTCCTGTCTCGCTCCACTTGTCAGACCTTTTAGCTCAGTACATCAGTGGAATTTGGGCTTTTTTTCAGCTGGATTACTAAAATTCATTGAGAGAGGTCAGGGAGCTGCAGATGGGCTCAGCCATTTTAAGGCATTGCACCCCAGTTTCGGTACTAGGCACAGTACTCCGCATAGATTTGTCCTTAGCCAAGACCTGACCTGTCCCCTCCTTCATTCTCTCCACCCTTTGCTGTTTATCCCTGCATACCCTGTCTTGTTTTCCTACAGCCTCAGAGCAGCTGGCTGCCTTGCACACGTGGCTCCCATTTCTGTCCTGCCTGTGGCACCTTGGGAGTGCCCAGGGGTCTTCCTGCTGCGCTTGTCTTCTCATCTCCCTGCCAAAGCTGCAGCTCCTCATTCCTGCTCTCTCACCCATCCCAACCTCTGGCATTTTTGCTCATCCGTGGATGGCTGAATATTCATTTCCTCCTGGCCTGATTGCTGTGAATACCAATTCCTCCTCCTTTTTCCGGCTGCTCTGTAGATTTTGATGTCTGCCAAATTGTTTTCATTCCCTCACCCCACTGCGGACTGCACCTCCGCAGAAAGCGATCCTGCTTGGTGCAGAGCCCCAGCTCCCCACCCAGCCCTTCCTCCTGAGCTGAGCGATCAGGTTCCCCTCCTGCCTCCAACAGGGACAGACTTCTCCCTCCTCCTGCAAACAGTCAGCAAATGAGTGTCTCCAGTTCAACAGGCAGAAGAGTTGCAAGCGCCTGCAAGGAGACTGCAGCAGTTTGCGGTGGCACTGCGTGTTTCAGTGCAATGTTGCTCAGCTTGCCAGTCTGCAGATTGGTGCCAGGTTGCAGAGTCCTGTCCAATGCAACAAGCTCCTGGCTCCAAGCTCAAGCAGAGTTTTTTCAGGCTCAAGGTATGAAAAGCCTGGTAAAGGTGCCTGCATTCATGCTGAGCAGCTTGGTCATAAACCCTGGCCTGGAGCCTGCTGCAGAATGAAGCTAAGTGAAGAGGAGAATGTAGTGGAGAGGGGAGGCTGTGGTTCCTTCATCCCCCTGGAAATTTGTGTGTAGTGGCAGCAGCATGGCAATGTTGAGGGGAGAGGATGCAGACACCTTGGATTTGGATTTGGTGCATTTTGGATCACTTCTCTTGCACAGTAAAAGCAGAAGGGAAGACCAGAGTCTYCCCCTTCTCTTTTTGTCCAATAGTCCTGCTTATGTGTTGCCAAAATGGAGCCCAGAGGTTTCCACTTGCCCATGGCATCCTGGCAGTCACTCGCTCTCCACTGGTGTTACTGGCCCTAAGCAACCRGTGGGGATGGGAGATTGGCTTCCTGCACAGCAGTGGGACAGCCAGGCTGCCCCTCTTCCAGGTGTGAGATGCAGAGCAGTGCAGCAGGGCACTATTTGGTGCTAGATCAGTCCCTTCTGTGGAGCACAGGGCTCATGGCTGGGAAGAACAGGGAAAGGGGGGATGGGAAATGAGGCATGGAAATGGTGGGCTCTTCTGGATGGAAAGTAATGCCGGAGATGGAGGAAAGGGTGGACCAGAGGAAGGAAAGGAGGAGCAGGGGGAAAGAAACAAACCTGTAGGCTAAAATGGGAATAATAATCCACTGGATGTTGCTGCAACCTAACTCCCAGGAATTCTGCTCCAAGGCCCCCTCACTGTGTGGGGATGTTTGCCTGGTCCTGYGCTGCTGTCTCTGCTCCTGTGCCAAGCCAGCTGTCCTGCCTGGAGCTCTGGCCTTTGCGGCTGTTGTGAAGAGGGCAGGATGTGTTTGCTTTTGCCTATCACATGTTTTTTTAAAGAGGGTGGGAGTTCCTCTGCTTGAATTCCTGGGGCTAATTTCCCCTGTGATATCTCTGGTATCTGTGACTGGGGGGACTCCATGGAGCTGGAGTCATGGTCCTCATCCAGGACTTTTGACTTGACAGCAGCTGTTTTCTTGGACTGCTTCACACTTGCCAGCCTGGTTTTGAGATGAGCCAAAAGCTTTCCCAGGATGGGCATGTGTCATCACAACATGGGGGTGCCTCACACGGCACCTCTGGGAGCACTTTCCATACCCAGCATCTGGTTCATGTGAACAGTGTGTTGTGCTGGGGTCAGGCCCTTCCCCRTGCCCGGAGCACCAGCTCTGTACAGATCTCTGGCTTTTCCTATGCTGCTGTTTCCTGATTAAGCTGTGAGCCGAACTTGAATGGATCAGATGAAAGTGGCTGTCTCCCACTGTCTCTCCAACAGTTGTTATCTTGACCCTTTTTCCTTCCTTCCCTGCTCTTTCTTTCTAAAGCTGAGCCTCTAATTTTAGACTGAGGGAGATAATTGAGGGTCAAAAAAGATTGCTGTATAATTTTGACATTTTTTTCAGCGGTTGGGGTGGAAGACAAAGTTAGGAGCTCCTTGCCCTCAAACCTTTGTATTGTGGGAAGAAGGACGCAGGGSAAGTAGTGAGCTGGTACAGTCTGCTCTCTGCACAAGTCATGCTGTTCCTTGGCAATTAGCTAAAACTAAGAGTGTAAAGGCTTAAACTGCTGTATTTCCTTTGCAGATCCTATTGACTGAAGAGTTTGTAGAGAGAATGCTGGAAGATTTAGAAGATCTGAATTCTCCAGAGGAAGTAAGGCTGCATCGTTCCTGTATCTTCCATCTGTACTGTCCCAGAGAGCTCAGCCCATCCCACAGTTTGCCTATGAYCCTCCCCTCAGCTTGCAGACTGCAGCCCTGCCCCATCCAGGCTTGAGGCCATGCTAAAACTTCACATCTGCTGTGAGCTACTGAGGCACTGAGAGAAGGGATTGCAAGAAATACAAGACAGGGATAGGTGTTAAGGGAGACTCTGCATTTTCATCTTCACCAGCATGTTTCCCGTCATGGTATCTGAACATCCCAAATCAAAGCTGTGCAGCCSTGGGCCAGGTGGCAGGATTTCCTCTATGCCATGCATACATAGTGCCCYTGCCAGCAGCTCCTAGCTTTCCTTTCACCTTCCCTGCTTTCAGAAAGGCTGAAAGTGGTGGCAGCACATTTACTTTYGAAAAATCTATTGTATGGGCCTCTTTTTTTGGGTTTGTAAGCAGGCAGGGTTGTTTCACATCTGCTACTTGGCCTTCACCTGCTGGCCCTGCACGGTGTGCTAAGAACCATCACCGGCCTGGAAGCATTACAGCAACAGCCAAGGGAGCTTTATAAAGCTGGTACTAAACTTCCCACTGCCATGTGATCTCTTCCTGGGGAACATTTAACACCCCGTCTCCCATGCATGCCATATAAATATTCTGCTTGACTTCAAAGAGCAGTGGCAGAAATGACATGTAATATTTTTAATCCCATTTTTTACAGCTCCCTGCAGACTCTAAAGAAACTTTCCTTGGCTTGTAGAGCAGCCCTCCCATCCCTTGCTCTGCTCCCCTCCCCCCAGGAAAATCTCAGGGCTCTAATTGTTTAATCCAGAGTTGACTTAATGCCAGGGYGTTCTTCACCGTGTGAGTGAGGGGAGCACGCTGCTGGCTGTGCAGTGACTTTCGGGCCAGCTTTTATCCAGTTAAACCTAATCCAAAGCTCATTTTTGCTAGTGACAGGGAAGCCYAGGACTACTTTGGTTTGAAGGCTCTTTAGTGAAGGCTTTGGGCRGCTCATGTTCCTTCTCTGTCCGCTGAGGCAAAGAGCATGGCAGCTCCTGGCACAGCAACCGGGTGTTTGGTTCTGACTCGCTGTGACTTTGCTGAATTAAAAAGTGAAAAACAAACAAATGCAAAGGATGATTTCTCCAAGAGGATTGCTTTGGAACCATTGCTGTTTATAAAAWGAAAAATACTTGAGATGAAATGTGATCTTTCAGCATCCAGATTCCTCCAAGGGTTTGTAACTTGCAGGATCCCGGGYTGGGCCAACTGAAAGCATTCCTCAGCAGCCCTGACTGTAGCTGATGATGTTCATGTGGTAAAAYGAAGCGCTGTGAGGAGTCTTTGCTGCATGAAGAGCCACCTGTGTTAAGTGAAATTAAGTGAAATAATCTGTCTGAGTATCTTTAGCATGTTGTTCACATGTCCTAGACAGTGAACTCAGAATTCCCTGGGCAGTGCAATGCCAGTAGATTACATGGTGCAAGCTATACACAGGGCTTGAGTTTATTACAAAAAATATAAATGGGACTTGAGCTGTTTTTTTCCTAGAGGATAATGAMCAGGAGTTTATGGTAGCCTCTCTCCTGAAGAATCTTCCTGCTCTGCCCCCAGATCATGGGTCAGACCATGAACCACYAGCCCAGCATATCAAAGTCAATGCATATCAACTGCAGGTTACCCTCTTGGGCAGCTGCAGATGGAGCAAGATCAGGAGTAAATTCATGTTAGAGATGCCCTTTGTGTGGAGCAGGCAGCTGGAGGTGATCTCCTTTAGCAGGAACCTCACACTGAGCCTATGTTAGTGTCCATCAGAGGCAGAGTGCTTACTGGAAGCAAACAAGTAATTGGATAAAGACAGATGATTTGCAGGTCCCTGTCCCCTTGAACCAACTCTCTGATTCAAAYAGTCCCTGGGAAACCCTGGTCTGGGTCTGAGGACTCTCCTAGGAGAAGATCACTGTATCCATAACCATTCTGAATAAGCCACYTCCAGGTCAGATTGCCACTGGTGGTGCTGAGTGCCTGTGAGTTTCCTCCCTGGGAGTCCTATCAGGATGTCAGAGAGTATTGTAGTGTAAGGCAGTGYAACACTGTGGGTGCAGTACAGTTTTGAAAACAAAATGATCCTTCAAACRGGCTTCCAGAGCTATCCCCCATGTGTTTCGGTACTCAGATTGGCACTGGGATTGTGTGAAATGCCTATGCAGAACGGGTTCCCATTCAGCTGTAGATGGGGCAGATTTGCAGCSTAAGAAATTCCACCGCTGACCTCCCACCCCCACCCCAGAGCTGTGTTTGAGAGGTCTGTGTGAATGCTTGGGCACTGGTCATGTGGTTGTGAGAAAGGTTGGTGCTAAGGCTGCTGGGAGCTCTGTCCCTGCATGATTGTGCTCAGGTTGATGTTGGGGTGACTTCCTAGCCAAAGGAGTGGCATCAGAATGGGACYGGTGGACTTGCCTTGTTTGGGAAACATTGGCCACAGACAGTGCTGTGTAAACCAGACTGGGACAAAAAATCTCTGTCCTGTGTGCTTCAACCAGTGTTTGCAAAACAGCCTGAGCAGCTGAGTGCCTGTGTGAGCCTTTGTGCCAGAGGTGGGAAGGACTGGAGCAGRAATGCTGTGCAGGCACGCTGGCTCTCCCCAGCCAGGGCAGTGCAGTTTTTCTGTCACCCAGCAGAGCTGTGCTGGCTCACCTACATTCCACCCTGAACCTGCAGGACTTTCAGAGCTGCCCTAAGTCTTTCTTTAAAGCAAGTGTGGGCTCTGGGGGCTGGCTGGATGAAAGGAGAGGGGCATGGTCAGGTAGAAGGGAAGACACTTCTGCTGCAGATCTTCAGARAGGTGGGAAGGGGAAATGGTGATGGGGACAGAAACCCTCCAAAATTCGTCTGATGAAATAAACAGCACTTGGGCTGAGAGCTCAGAACTTTACTTTGGCAGCTGAGACAAGCCACATTATCTAATGTCCACTGCTGTCCAAAACATACTGATGGGGAAATGTTTTCTTAGTGGCCTCTTGTTTAAAAAAATAATAATAACATRGGGCTGCCTGCCTTTGCAACAATTTTTTTTTGTTTTTGTGCAGATTGCAGTGATATGCATTAACTGGTTCTCTTTACTGTCTTACAGTTTAAACTTCCAAAGGAGTACAGCTGGCCTGAAAAGAAACTGAAAGTTTCCATCTTGCCAGATGCCGTGTTCGACAACCCACTGCATTAGAGCCGAATTACACTCTTCTAACAACTGGGAGAGCCAAGTTACTGTCCATTACCCAGTGACTCACAGGATAATTAATGCAGTAAAAACTCTGCCTGCAAATAAAAAGAGTTTGCTGCACAACCACTGCAAACAGAAGAGGAGCTACTCAGCACCAGCCCAGACCGAACTGAGCCCTTTCTTTTATCCTTCCCAAGGCTGAACTCTCTGGGAACAGCCTGCGTATGTGTGAGTGCGAGTGAGAAATATTTAACTATGAAAATTAGTAGTAAGAATCCTTTCTCTCTCCTAGCTGCAGAACTCCCCTCTGCCTTAGCCCAGGGTGTAGACGCTCTGCACGCCTGTATTTACACATACATTTCTGCCAGGTGCGAGCCTATAATCCATGGATTAAATGTTCTTTACGTGACTCTGGAGTCCTTTTGTTAGCCAAACTTTTACTGACTGCAGAACTGTTCTTCCATGTGCTATTTTTTTTCTTCTTTTCAGAAACGGAATGGTATTTCCCCTGTTTAAAGGAGGCCAAAAGCTCACATGCTTGAAGCTGAACAGATTTAAAGATGAACTTTCTAGTTCAGTCAAGAAAAACAAATCCAGATCCTCCCTGCCCTCAAATTAGGCATGTTTTAAGTGTTGGTCTTGGTGCTATTAGCTATGGTATCGCTGCAAACAGAGGCAACTTTATTCTCGTGCATCCTGTCCTTGTGCCTGAACCCCAGGGAAGGTCGCAACCTCTGGTTTTGCACAAGCAGGAGGAAGAAAGCTACCGGGGCGGGGGAGATCTCCTGTTTACAGTGTGTTTATCTTTAAAGAGATACTGTCAAGTATTTTTTCCTTGCTATTGTACAGAATTTGAGACGCTAGAAAGGATCATTTGTTCATAGGGACAACTTCAGCAGCTCTGCAGGATCAGGGGGCTGCTTGAAAGCATATGGAGATCTCTGCTGCTCTGGCATAGCAGAGAGGAGACTCAGCCTCAGTGAAGCCAGCTATTCTCCCTGTTCCAGCAGGGTTGTGCCCTAGCACAGCTCCATTTTTCCCTCTAGCCTCGCTGTGGTGGCTCTTGTTGCTGACCTTCTTCCTTCAGATAGTTTTGAGCTGTAAAGCATCAAAACCAGTTTGAAAAGACACCTCTCTCTAGATCCCTGTGGCTTCCTCCTTGGAGCAAAATGTGTGCAGAGGAGCCGGTCTCTGCAGTGCCAGGTTGTGTCTCTGCATCAGCTGCTGGCCCTGTGGATATGCTGCAGCAAACCACCGCAGGCTTTACCCCCTGCTGCTGCTGCAGGTTGTTTCTGATGCATATTCCCCAGCCTTCCTCTGCCCATTGTCTTTTGGTGACAAGTCTTCACTCCTTGTCAGGGGAGGTGCAGCTTTCCTTCCACCCCTTTCTGCCTACAAGATAACTTGGTGGTTTATGCGCARTTGCTGTGTGATCCTAATACAAGTATAACAAAAGCTTTTAACACTTAACTCACCTGATCAAACAGCCAAGTCCAGGAGGCCTCACAGTACCCCAGGGCTAGTTTTCTGTTTGTTTTCTGATTTAATTTCTTCCCAGCACRGTCAGCTTTGATGTTTTTTGCATATATTTGAGGCTGGTTAATGCTGGTCAAGAAGCAGAGCTAGGAGCCACAAAGCTTTCCTTGGACTTGCTACAGAATTCCTCTGTGGCCTCAGGCGAGTCACTCAATGTCTCTCTGTGCAGAGAGGGTGACTATTGACTAGAGGGCTGTAGGACCTACCGAAGCATGCCAGGGTTTGCAGGGGAGGGCGTGCTTTGTGTACAAAGTAGTATTTGTATTATTATAATTGTTTTTATATTATAATTTAAGGCAGGCCAAATGCAGGGTCCAACACTGCTCCACAGAACCTTCCTTTCTGCAAAGCTACGAAAGCAATTTACATGTAAATGAGTTTGTCATTTTGTCTGAACTCAGAGGATCATCTTAAAATCCTGCTGTGAAAGAACAAACTTTCAGATATCTGCATGTGCCAGCCAGAGCGATTTCTGTGCTGTGGCAGGCTGCATTCATCCATGGGATCTCTTGGCCAGTTCTCATTGTCCTGGTTAGCACTAAGCATCCCCTCTGCAYTGTAGATGTACGTGCAAGGGGCAGCGTGGATGAGAAAGGGGAATGAAAACCTTCCAGTCCAGCTTCAAAAATGATGTGCCCAAGATWGTGGGCAAACAGATGATTGTGGCAGTGGGGGAAAAGCAAGGGCAGCAACTACAATTTTGTCCCAAAGCCATCCAACAGTAGCCCATGGATGCTCTTGTACGAGCTTGCTGGGGGTGCCGCAGCAGAGCTGGCCTGTTGCCACGATGCTGGCTGCTCTTTCTTGTTTCCAGATGCTAGCTCTCATTAAAAGGAGCTTAAAATCCACATCTTTGTGGAGAAGGGRCATTTGGAAGGTCAATTGTTGCTGTTCCTGCAGAGATCAGCACGGGGCAGAGAGAAGTCCATCAGGCCCTCTCTGGGCTCTGACRCACATCTGGAAAGCTTGGGACCTCCTGCCCTATGAACTCTTTGAGCCTTTACTGCAGGGATGTGGTGTTGTATGCAGGGAAGGTACCTCCTTCAAGCTGGCTTGTGCTCCAGTTCTGCCTTTCTCATGCAAGTTTTTTTCTCACTGTATTTACTCTCATCAGATGCTATGGGCTGGGTTTCCATTGACTTCAGAGGGAGCACRCTGAATGCATGTGATAATCCACCCAGTATCCTTGTGTGTGTGTGTATTTTTGTTCCATGTCATGTATTTATATATAGTTCTGTGTATTTGAGTTATGAACAGGTGGCATGCCAGAAATCTCTATTTCTGAGACACTTTCTCACAGATCTTTGCTGGTAGCCAGATAACAATTGAGGGGGGAAGGCTTGAAGGGAAGGAAGTGAAATCTTCCTATTTAGGTAAGGGGGGAAATATTAGACAAATAACTGCTAAAATAGAATTCTGTGTCTTATTGTTAGACCAACTTTGAAAAGCTGGTGAAAGTCAGCCCTTAAGCTCTCCGGTCAGGTTGCTGCCTCTCAGCAAGTTATCTAAGACTAAGAAAGCTGCAGTTGCTCAGTATCATGAAGAACTGAACACCCACAGGACATCCCCTCACGATTCACATCAAGCTTGCAACCGTGCCAAATGCTTACTCATTGGCAAGTAAATAAGATGTGAAGTTTGGGTATTTTCATCTTGGGGCAAGAGGACATGTCAGTGTGTGAAGGAAATGGAAAAGAAACCTTTGTATTTTAGTGAGCAAGTTGTTTGAAAGAGTGAAGTGTTGATAAATGCCATGGTGTTTTTCTAGCCCAAACCTGCTGAGATGGTAAGTCCACTGGTGCTGACTTTTTCTAGATGTGTGTAGAAGGCCTGAAGCAGGTTTGTATGGAACCAAAACCTGTGAAGCTTGTGTTGGCTAAAGACAATGACCTGGATGGAAATGAAAGMAGTTTAGAAGCAGTGAGTACAGGCYTTCTCCCTCCTGAAGAAATCTGGCAATGCAGGTGAATTGGGATATTTGGAAAGATAAAGAACCTTAAAAATCCAACATGTGACAGCAATTCTGAAACTGGAGAAGTCCTAAAAGCCAGGGCTACTCTCCCTCTCAGTTTCTGATTAGAAACAGGACAAGGAATGTATAATTTCAGTATTAAGTATGTGGGGTGTGATCTGAGCAGAGCAGTCAGTCTTGTAGCTGCTGTGACCATATTTTCAGTGGCTTAGATTGGTGTTGCCTGCTGTGTCTAATTCTTTGAGGACAGTATATATTGGTTTTACTCTACGTGGAATTGCCAACAATGATTTGAAATTATATTCTGAAGTTCTTTGCTTCAAATATTCAGTTACTCTTGGATGGCTTTTGAAATTACACCATCAGGTCATCAAATGGTCTTGGAAGGAGTGAGGRTTGTATTGTTTTTCACCAGTAGAAATATTTTTTAAAAACCCAAAACRCTTGAAAGCAATGCATGGCTMTTCCCTCCTCCTAGGTGRCATCCAGAGTCTGTGTCCTGCTTTTCCATCTTGKGTCTGGCCAGGGCAAGGCAGCATTACGTCAGGTGGGGAGAAAAGCTTCAGGCCAGAGGAAACCCTTAGACCTGTGTGWCCAGTTTTCCCCTAACCCAGAATATGGCCTTGCACCTTCTGGCTCTGCTGTGTCCAGTCTTGGGCTTCAGCCCCTGTTCCATCACAGCCAGCTGAGGAGGGGCTSCAGCACCAGGAGAGCCCTTCCACCTCCCAGGGACTTGGTCCTCTAAGTGATTGCTCTCCCTTGAGAGAACACATTGTGCCTTAATTTTTCTTGTGAGTGAAGCTGCAAGGGCAGATGAATTGTCGAGCAACCAAGAATTCCTTTCTGCTCATCTGTCCCTATCGATAAATGCCAGCCTGCACAGCAGCCGGACTGTATCCAAAACAATCTAAAAATCCACATTTGCCTGTGGGGTTTCCCTCTTAAGATTTTAAAGGTGGATTTAGGTCTCTCGACCTAACAAGCTCTATTTCAACTTACTATTTTTGTAATATTTTTTCTGTCGTGCAGTGTCTTCTTGTTCTCTTTTCTTTAAAAAAACCCAACCCTTGTGTTTGACATGAGTCCARAATTTCAAATGGAGCATAGGCCTGAGGTTGCAAATGTGTTTTAAACCTGGTCCCGTATCAACTTGTCTCTCTCAGGCAGTGAACCTGTCGTGTATCGTGCTTCACCACCTCTTCACTTCTACCATGATTCCCTTTCCCTTAAAGTCGCTGACAGACCATAAAATCATCRTAAGTGGCACATCAGTTCACAAATGTCATTTCTAGTCTGCTGTGAAGGGGCTGCCCCATCCCTTTCCCTCCCTGGAAGACCACAGCATCGTTCACCATTCGGTTCATGAAGCCTTGATAGCAGGAGAGGAATGTCAGCCCAGGAGGGCTGCACGTGGCAGATGTGGCTGGCCAGGGCCTGGTTGTTTCTAAACTGTCCTGATGCTGTGCCTGCCCTCTTTAAAAAGGGGAAGAGAGAGAGAAAAAACCCCAAMCTCGAAAAGCCAGAGGAAAATTTCCTGCCGATTGTTGTGTTTTGCAAACACTGGTCTTTTYTCTTGCCCTCTCCCTCCACTCCCRACGAGGCTGGAGATGAAAATGGCTCCTTTGTTCCGTTCCCTGGGGCCCAACTGTAGCGAAAGTGCAGCTCCGGAAACTCTCCCCTGCACGAGYGGTGAGGGTGGGAGGGACCGAGCTGTCACCGTGTGCGGTAGGTCCTGCATAAACACGGCATGTWGACAATGCCCCGAGCAGGATGGGAGCAGAAGGGCTCTGCAGTGCTGGTCGTGAGGCTCCCGTGCCATTCTTCCTGCAGCAGCAAGCAGGATGTAAATCCCACAGGGGCTAAGGAAGGGAAGGTGGGTGTGAGTGGCTATGTTGTCCCAGTAGGGACTGATCACAGGCTGGGGGGCTCTGGGCTTTTGGCTTTCCCCAAAGTGGGAATTTGCAGCCCTGTGGAAGCCGGCAGCACCCCACTAGGGGCTTGTAGTGGTGCCCTGGCCCCCACACTGGGTGCTCCTTGCACCCATCCAGCCCTGCAGTACTGCTACTCTGAGTTTGGCCATGGTCATCCTCCAAACCCTAGTCTTTCAAAACCCTTCTCTTGTCCAACCCAGGCTGGACACACCAACTTTTCCCCTTTTTTAAAGGGATGGAGGTTTTGCCTCTCACTAGGGACACTACTTGTTTTGTGTGGTGAATGGTTTCTGCAAATCCTGGAGCAAAGGTGAGGTTCCCAGGGCAGGGGACACATGGGTGATTGGGACCACAGCGAACCCTGACCGCTGGGGCTGCCCTTGGAGCCCTGAGGTAAACCTTTCAGTACTTCAGCTGTGTACATGTGTCTGTCTGTGTATCTGTCCGTGTGTCTGTGTGTGTGTGGTCTGCGGGCGCGGGGGTCGTGTGGGTGGAGGAGCCCCAGGACACTCCCGACAGGGCTGGAAGGAGCCTGTGTTTCTGCGGCCGGTGTACCAGTACCTTGTAGATGGCCTTTCTTCCCTCTCCCCTCCTCCTTTTTTTTATAAAAGACAAAAAAACAAACAGAAAGCTAAACTAGCAGAGGTTTTTAAATATTTTATATTAGTTTCTAATGTAAATTCTTACATTGTTATTGCAGTGCTGGGTGTGTTTCGCCTGCACGTGACTTTTTGTAATATTTTTGTGAATCACTAAACGTTTGTTTTTCCTCCCGTGTATTCTAAGTGCATTAAAGGTATTTGCAGAATTGTCAGTGTCCTTCTCAGTGGGCGACTCAGTGGGACCGACTCTCTCTTGCTCTGTGACTCCTTTGGCAGCTCCTTCTCCTCACTGACACCTTCTCCTCCTGCTCCCAGGCAAGCGGGGTCTCTTGCCCAGACCTCTGGAGTATAAGAGTGGGAGGGGAAAGGAATCCTTTATTAAAAAAAAAAAAAAATCAGCAAAAGGACTGGTCCCAGGACCTGCCAGGTTCAGCATCTTCCATGAGCATCTGCTGGCAAAACCCCGTGAGTCAAGGCAGCCTGAGTGCCCTGACAGCTGGGTTTTTCCATGCTGTTTGGACAAGCTGGGATGGGGAGTGCTTGCACGTGGGTCCAAAGATGCAGCCAGTTGGCCGAGGGATGGCAACCTCGTCCACCGGCACAGGAAGGAGGGAGCTGGGGTGAGTGTCAGGTCAGGTCCGTGTTCCTGTCCTCTGCCAAGTGCCTCCTGGCTTCAGCGGGATTTGTGGGGGTGTGGATGTGCACGCAGAGACCAAGTATGTTGGAGAAAAGACACAGCAAACATGAAAAAATATTACTGAGCTAATGTTGCAATGATTTCCCAGTAACGCAGAACGATTTTGCAGTAATCTTTTTACACTCCTCAKTAAAGAACGCCTCTAAGGCCAGAAAGAAAGGGTGGAATATTTGGGTGGCGGGGAAGGGAGATCACAGTGCTCAGAGGAAGGGTGACAGGGAAAGGAAAGGATGCATGGAAAGCCAAAATCCAGCTTAAGGCAGGTTTTGTACTTGCTGTTTGCAGGTGTTGTCTTAAGCCCACCCTGCATCAAAAGGGGAGCAATCAGCGGAAAGGGTTTCTGCGAGGATTTCTTTTCCTTTGAAGTTTGGAGTGAAAACCATCCTTTCCCTCAGAACCTCTCCCACAGCTACATCCAGACACAAACTGTCCCAGCCCCAATGCAAAGCAGTGGGATCTCCAAGCTCTGCCAGTGCAGAACAGCCCCTGCTGGAGATGCCAAAGAGAACATCACATCACTGCAGCTTGGCCAGGTTTCACCATCTCCCTTGAGGAAATCTTGATGGTCAGCTTGGTTCCCCAGCAAGGTTATTACCCAGACAGGGGCTTGGGGGAGACAGGCCACCCACAGCTGGTTCTTTGGCCCAAGACTCCCTCACTCCTCTTGCCTTCCCATGCATGTGCAAGCACAGAGCCACCTACCCGTTTAGCACACCCCAGCAAGTACAGCAGAACCAGACCAGCAAGAGACCCCACATAGTGCTGGAAATCCTCATCACCAGCCACTTGGTTAATTTAATTAACGAATTAAATGATCCACTTTTTCCTGCTCCGTGGTGGCCAGGCAGTATCCCCATTGCAGCCATGYGTCCCAGCTGATTCCTCTGCTCAGCCCCAAATCCAGAGGGGACCATGGAGCTGTGGGGTGCACAGTAGGGTGCCCCTCTCCTGCTGGCACCCTTCCCCTCAAGGCCCTCCTCCAGCCCTGCCCAACCAGGGCAGCCTCACCACTCTGCCCCCACCCCAGCCAAAAGCACCTTCGGGCAGTGAATTTAATTAAGGTTTCTGAAAAGCAGTGTCTGGGAGCCCCTCCTGGATCTGCGGCTCTGAACTTCATTAGGAGCGGTTTGTTGCTAATAATGCCGGCAGCTTCTCTAATTAATAATGGAAGGGCTGTGAGCAGATGCCAAGCCAGGAGAGGGAAGGGATTTGTTTGTTTATTTCTCTCCTCTCTTGGTGTTTTTTTTCTGGAGTGTGGAGGGAGGGCTGGGGCTCATTTCCCTTCTGAAAAGTGAATGGCGGTGCCTGAGAAGCTCAGCGGGGAAGAGGGTGCACCTGTGAGGCTGAAGAGGGAGATGGGGTGGGGTGGGAGATGGGGATCCATGGTGGAACAAGGGAGCATTCCCCAGGGCAAGAGGMTCCTACTGCTGTGGTGCTCCCTGCCCCGGGACAGAGCCAACATGGCTGGACTTGGGCACCCAGGAATGGTTCTGACCCCCAACCCCTCTCCCAAAGCATCACTCCCACAACTTGTCCCTTCCCCAGCATGTCCCCATCCCACGGCATGTCCCCCAGCCCATGGCAGGGTGGTGCATACATGAGAAGGAGGTGTTCTCCATGCTTTAGCCCCCTGGAYCACAAGAATGTGTTACAGAGCACCCAGAAATGTGGGTTCACAGGGGATCAGCACACCAGGTCCCTTTGGATTTTCCTTTTTTCCCCTCTTTTTCCCACATTTTTCTCCTGCTTGCTGTCTCTCCCAGCTGTTGTTTGTGGCACAGCTGGCCACAGCAGCACCTCAGTGCAGAGGAAAAGGTCCCAACACAACCCAGTGCACAGGACACAACACATTAACACGCCATGCTCCTGGGGGTCCTGTGGCCAAACCACAACTGGAGAGAGTCCCAGAGCATCCGGGCTCAGCCAGGACATCCTCCCTCTGGCACAGGACAGGCACCACCAGCCCCACAGGAGAGCTTTGGGGACACCAAGGAGCCAGCAAGCRTCCTTGTCCCGTTGCTCGTCACAGCCGCAGGTCTGTGGAACAGGAAACCAGGACCTGGCAGGAGTGGGAGGAGACTGTAGGGAAGCCCYCTGCATGCCCCAGCTCCCTGTCTAATCTCCAGCATGCCCAAAATCTCCAGCTTCTCCAAATATCTTTCAGAGCAACTGTTCCTGCTGTCAGGCAGTGTTTGCGCTGGGGAAAAAAAATGTCCTTACCTGCTCTGTCACCTCATCACTTACAAGAACTGAAACAATGACAGAGACAGGCCACGGCAGCTTGGCCAGAGTGGCCTCAGTGCAGCCTCTGTCCCCTCTGTCCCCTCCATGCCCTGGACTGACCTGCCACAGGGAAGCACTGCCTGCAGCCACATTCCGGGCAGCAGCCATTGCCACAGTGGCTTTCCAAAAGAAAGCCACCTTAGGTTTGGTTTTGTTTTTCCCAGGGCAAGAGTATTGTTAATGCCCTTCCCCACTATGCTCATTTCCTCAGACTYTCCTCACTCTGGTCACAAATCATAACTTGCTGGAGGGCCGCGAGCAGGGCTGTGCCGTGCTGGAGATGCTCCTGCTGCAGGAGATGGGGAACCCACTCTGGAAGGGCTGGACAGCAGGGAGAAAAGGAAAAGGCATGGTTAGATATTAAAAAATCTCCAGGAGTGTCCAAGGCCAAGATGACCTGGGAGACCCAGCTTGCCACCGAGGCTGGGATCATCCCTGTCTGCTTAATGCACAAATCCCTTCTCTGGCTGTTAAAAACGCTGGAGCCAGCACRGGGACGTGGCACCTCATATGTCCCCCTTGCTTTTTGAACAGGAAAATTATCAGTAGCTTGCAGCAAAAGGGGAAACATAATGGCAAAAAGGACTCAGGAGCAGAGGGGCAGCTGGGCCATGTGACAGGGAGCATCCCCGGGGGCACASGGTGGTGTGGCAGCCTGCCCAGCCCCAGAACAGCCAGCTGAACAATACCGTGAGGCGTTGGGAACATGCTCGGCACTGGGAATCCCAGTCCTTGCCTTAAAAGGAGATTTCAGGGAACAATTTTATTGGAAAATTGTTTTCTGATTATTCAGCTTGTTGAAAGTTTCATTTCATTATTTGCAACATGGTGGGCGGGGGGCTTCGGCTGCACAGGAACAGCAATGGCTAAGGATGTTTCTGTGGGTTTCTAGTCCAGAAAAGCCCATTAAATCATCCTGTTTTACCTCCTGTGTTTGTAGACCAGAGAATTTCCCCCTTGTCTCCTCACACTGAGCCCAGTAAGTTGTGGTTTTGATTCAAGCGGGCGGCCCAGGACGACGTCCTGTCTTGGCTCCATGACTTCAAGAGAGGAAGAATCTCCCACTGACTTCCCTTGGCAGTTTGTCCTGGTGGCCAAAAAAAAATGCACCCATGAGAGCAACACCCCACTGCCAACTTCTTCCTGCTGCAGCTGCATCCTGCTTGCCTGGAGCCTCTTTTGGATGAAAGGGGATGGCCACACCACCCCTCAGCTGGTGCAGGTGTGCTCCTTGAGCCRGACGGATTGATACGGAAAAATAGCGGGATAGCCCCAGCCTGCCGTTAGCGAGCAGCTCAAGAGTTAATAAACTTCAAACAGATGTGACCAACGTGTCAAGACACGAGAAGTACGTGGTATGGATGTTTATAAGTACATCGACAGAAGGCATTCATAAAAGGTTATAAACTGTGGTAATAAGCAACCCATCAACTTGTTTGGACTCTAACACTTGATTAACCATTTATTAAAAGGTGCAGTAATCATTTATAAGCCATAAGTGGGACCGAACATAAAGTATGACTCCTTTTATGTTAATAGATSCCTCAAGAATTTCCTCTCCCTCCGTGCCATGTTTTGGGTGGTTAAAGGCTAACTCCATCTGCCAGGTGCCACGGCCCCTCCTTAGTGGTGTGCATTATCTGGATTCACTCCAGGAGCCTCCCACTCTCCTGACACCCATGGAGGGGAGGCRGGTGCCCCCACCGCAGGTTTGTCAGGGCCCCGGGGTTTTGTTCACRGAGAGCTCTGAGTTTTTTCTGGCCAGGCTCTGGGTGACCTCTGCCAGCAGCCAACCACCCCTTCAGAGACTGGCAGCAGGCAGGGAGGGACAGAGAGGCGTTTGCTGCCTGCAGCACAGTGGGCAGCACAAGGTGGTGGGCAGCGAGGGAAGCCTGGCAGCTCCCCACGGAGGGAAGGGCCATCAGAGGTGGGAAGAGCTCGGGCACTTCTTCCAGGCTTTCTTGGCAGAGCCCAGCACAGGCCCTGCTGCCCACAGGTCCTCACTGGACCCGAAGGAAGCTCTGTGAGCACACTGTGGGGACCAAGCGCTGAGCCRAGCAGAGTGGATCAGGGACAGGGAGACTTCAGAGGGGTTAAAACCACCTGCCCAGACACCCTGCAGCCCTGGGATGCCCAGGGGAAGGAGAGAGCACAAAGAGAGCTGGGAACCCACTCCCTGCATTCCCCATATGGGAGTCAGTTCAAGCCCCAGGCTGCCAACGCACCAGGATGAGACAAAAGTGTCTCCAACACGAAAGCAGCTTCATCCTTCTGTCAACAGGACCCTCCTTTTTCGTTTGCCGTCACACTCCTACCCCCAGATAGGTCGTGTTTTCCTTCCTGGTGTCTTAACAAGACCTAAACCCGTAATTGCTCCCATTACACAACCAGGAGTGACAGTTTATTAGCAATGCTTCCTGACCTAATTTATACCAGTGCCCTCCTGCTTTTCCCTTCACTGTGGGCAAACAGACCTTTAGGCTTTCTGAGAGGAAGTTGGGCCCCAGAAGCAATGCATGCATAGGCCGCAGCTSTGGAGCAATACCCTGCCCTCTCCTGCCTCAGTTTCCCCCAGTTACACCAAACTGGAGCTCAGTGGCACTACTCGGCCTTGGAACTTTGGGTTTGGGGGTTGCACAGGGCACAGCACCTTGGATGCTCTGCCCTTCAAAGGAARGCCCAGGAGCTCCCTGGCAGGGGGCTTTTCAGCATGTGTTTGGCACTGGGTCATCTGGCTGCAGCTGAATTGAATTGCAGGGAACACGCAGAAAACGAACAGGAAGGCTGAGAAATTGATGTGAAGATTGCAAAGGTCACAACTTTTTCTGGGCAGGGACCACAGGGGCCTGCTGGTGGGAGGGTGGCTGAACCGCCCTGCAGACGGGAATGGAGGTGGAGGGATYGTATCCTGCTCCCCCCTGTCTCCCATGATCAGATTTAGGGTGGCACCTTCATGTCCCAAGCTTGTTGCTGGGCTGGCAGCCCTGAGGAACTCCATCTTTCCCTCAGGGAAATGCCCCAYGATGGTGCAGGATGCTGTGCCGGAGATCAATGCACCAGGGAAAGGGCTGGGGCAGRGGGAGGACCGGAGCCACTGGGAGCCACGGGCTCAAGGCAAAGAGCTGCTGCCTTCTGCCCTGGCCTTGGGGACAGTGAGGGCTGTGTGTGTGTGTCCCTGCCCTCAGGGGATGGTGACACAGCAAAGCAAGAGCCCCAGGGCAGGCGGGTTTGCACGGCCTCCTGGGAGGCTGTAAATCCTCGCCTCACCACCACACCACGGATCATGTGGGAAATGGCTCAAAAAGTGACTTTTCTACCTGCGGCACAGCCTGGGCTTTGAACAATGTGGAAGCAGCCAGAGGGACTCACTGCCAGCATCACCTTCCTTTGCCCCCACCTGTGGTGGGAGACCCACCACACTGAGGTCTGTCAGCATTTGTTACCACMCCTTCCAGACCCCTTTAAGATGAATGAGCTACTTTCAACCCCAGCCACTACATTTTTCAGAGTGCGGTGGTGAGGCTGCCCCGGGGCTCTGCTGAGGAAAAAAAAATGTCGGGCAAATTGCAGGAATGGAGGCTCCCCCGGATGCTCTCACCAGCCATCCCCTGTTAAAGGCTATCCACTGGCAGCCCGGCTCTGCCAACATCTCTCCAACTGGTAGCAGAAGGTAAAATGAGACTAAGATATATTTTTTTTTCCCCTTGTCCACTCGGCAAACTTTTACAGCTTTTCTGCCAGGTTCTGTCCCCGGGGTCTCAGGGGAAGGAGTCGCCCCAGGGGAGCGGGGAGAGCGGAGGAGCCTGTCTGGCCGCCAGTCTCCTTCATGCTCAGAAAAAAAGAATAAAAGAAAATTGTGCTGSAGTTTTTGTTTGGTTGTTTTGGGGKTTTTTTAATATATATGGAGGTTTTGTGGCTTTGACGCAGTTTCCTGAAAATCCTGCCTCATCCTGCCAGGGACTGAGCGAATGCACATCCCAGCCTTCGGCGGTGGGGGAGAGAAGGAGGAGAAGCAAGGGAGGGAGAGAAGAAAGCCTTTGCCAAACTGGCCTGACCAGAATGTGACACAAGAGCAGGAAATGAGTCACGCCGGCAGGGCAGCTGCTCCCAGGCATTTGCATAGAAAGAAACCCCACCAAGCAGGGAACTGCACCGGCCCTTGTCCGGCCCCCCCTGCTCCAGCCCCACAGCTGCCGGACCCACTGCCGCACTCACTGGCACCCACGGGCATCCCGAGCTCAGCCCAAGGTGGTGAGCCCTGGAGCATCATCCCTGCTCCATGGCTGGMTGGCTGTGCTCCCCTGGATTTGGCCATTTAACCTCAGACTGGGCTGTTCCACCCTGGATTTGGCTCGAAGCAAAGCAGAGCCCCCCTCCATCACCCCACCAYGCARCCCCCCCGGCCAGCTCACAGCATCYKCTTTGGCCCCCGCTTTAGGCTCAGGGAGGAAGGGAGAAAGCCCAGCATTTTTGCCCCAAGAGGAGCCCCGGTTGCACACCCATTGCACAAGGGTAAAGCTCTCCCACAGGAGCCAACAAGGGCATCACCATCCCTGCATCCAGCACACCATCCCAGCCCTGTTCCCAGCTGCCAGTGTCAGATGTGGGTGTCACTGGATCCCATTGCCTGGGGGGCTGGGAAGGAACCTGCTTTGTGTGCTGTGGAAAACTGGCTGCACACCCTGTTTCTGGTCCTTTTTATTCGTGTCAGAGAACAGGAGGCTTCCCCTGCAGATGCATYGCACACACACGTGTATTTTCCCCAACAGGTACTGGCCTGGGAGGGTGCCACAGCAGGCAGGTGACAGTGTGGGAGGGACAACTGTGACTCCATGGGATGGCTGGGCACAAGTGGTGCATGTTGGTGCGGCCTGGGCTGGGTCAGCAGGTGACCATGGGGACCTCTGTGTTGTGCCTCTTCCAYGGGGCTGTTTTCCTCCTCCACCCCAGCCAGGAACAGGGCATGGCCATAAGCAAACAGATTTAGTGTTGGAAAGCAGGCTGTTGCCACCCTGCAAGTTCCATACATCCTTAAACCCAGTTTTAAAACTTCAGGGAAAGCCTTCATCGTGTTAAACACATGGAGAARGGTAGAGGGAGCTTTTTTCATCACRCTAAAGCCACCTCATGAGGCTGACATGAAAGGGGACAGAAGGGGAGTGATGGGTTTTCTCTGATTGGTTAATTGAGTTATAAATGACCCAAGAAACACAGCACTTTGTATCACTTCCAGAGATCTCAAGGCTTCTGATGAAGGTGCAGGGCTGGGTGCCAGAGCCTTCAGGGGTGTTCCCTAGAGAGGGTGGTGGCAGACGGGGCTGSTGTCACTTTAACAGCCAACTGCTCTGTAAATCTCTGCAAACACCCTCCCTCTACCATCAGTTCAGAGGGGTCCGAAGCCCTAAACACCCAAATGAGCTTGGTACCTCAGCTCTGTGAAGCAGCCAAATTTATCCCCGCTCCCAGGGACATCGTCTGTACCAGGCAACACTACCTCAATTCCAGATGCTAGTGATGAGTGCCTGAGCATCCTGGCTCTGCAGGGTGTACCTGCAATCCAGTCAGTGCTCACTGAGGGCTCAGCAGAGATGCTGATAATTTACTGGGGAGGCTGAGGGAAGGCAGTGGTCTTTCCAGGGCAGGCTAAGGGCTGCTGATGGGAGACTGCTGGCAAAGGGGAATGATGGCCTGGTAGTGGCTGGGGAAAATGAGGCTTGCAGGGGTTGAGAGATGTACACCAGGACTCATCTACAAACCACCTCTGCGGCCCCTTGGTGTGGGTTGTGACAYCCACACCAAGATCCTGGCAGAGGGAAGACTGAAGCATGGGCAGGTTTTCTGCAGCTTGCCCTGCTGGTGTTCATCAGCCACGCAGCACTGTCAGGAAGGGGTTTGGGAGCTGTGTAGGCAGAGGGGGCCCTGTCTACAGCCTTCCTCCAGGGAGCTTCTGCTGGTTGTGGAAGGGCTGCAATGCCCAGCCTGGCTTTGGGGCTTCCCTTGCTAAGGGAGCTTCTCTGGCATAGGCAGGGAGATGGCATCATCCAGATGTGGGTATGATGACAGCTGGGCTAGTGCCAGTCCCAGGACAGAGGGATTCCTAGCCAAGGGTAGGGTGCATCTTTCAGCTTTGCTCAGCCCCACCCCATCCACCTTCCATTTTTRAGTACTGGTAAATACCAACGAGCTTCCCCAGTGCAGCTTCAGTGGGAGTACAGCGGGGCTGAGAAGTCCCCGCAGAAGATCCCTGCACTGGCCAGGGTGGGGATGGTGGCTGTCACTGAAGGCTGTCTGGTACTGCGTGTTTATAAAGTGAGAGTCATGAATAGTTTTGCGCTGACTTTTTGAGGAGAGGTTTGCCTCCACACAGGCTCCGCCAGTCAACTGCGGTTCTGACACATTTCATGCTGCCCTGCCCAGCTCCCACCAGTCCTGGCTGCCGGATGGCTTGTAAAACCCTGGAGGAGAGGTACAGCCCATGGGCTTTGAGGCCTGGCAGAGGAATTACACAGCAAACCTCTCCCTTTTCAGGAATTGGCAGTCGAGCCCCAGGAGCTCTGGAATGCGTATGCAGGAATGGAGGGGAAGCCGAGGGGTGTCACAGGGTGAGCAGGAGCCATCACTGTCTCCTTACCAGAGTGTCTCTTGGCAGGACCTATGCACAGGAGATTCCTGTAAAACACAGCGTGGAAAGACCTGGATAATCCTCATACTGGGAGTGGTGTGGAATGCTCATCCCTCTAGCAGGCTGCCCCAGGTGGTCTGAGGCACCGGSGATATAGGGTGCTATAGTCGACACTACTGGGTGGTGTCTCCAGACGTTTTRGTCGGTGGCTTTGAGGCTGCAGGTGGGGAATTCCTGCTAAATCCCTCCCAGAGGCAAATTGCCATCAGAGATCGTCACCAGGTCAGGTTTGGGCCAGATCCTGAAGCCCTGACTGAGCCTTTGCCCTCTTGTCACTCCACCATAAACCTGACTGTGGACCCTGAGCATTTTTTGGTGTAAATACTTTGTTTTCAGCCATTTTTGACACTCTTGTGAGTGGGAAATGGATTTACACCAGCAATGTGGTTTATTCCCAGCGGTCTGGCACATATGGCAGGGGTTAGATATACMGTGTCCCACGAAACAGCTGCGGAAACATTTGGTGGGAGAGCTGTTAACAGAGACACCTCTGTGCCCTGAGCTCCGGCGGAAGGTGCTGGGGCTGCCGGTTCGGGAAGGATCCTGGGGGACAAACGGCTGTTGCTCTGCWCAAGGGGGAAACACACCAAAAATGGTCCTGTGCGAAGTAACAGCCCATCTACAAGCCAGATAAGAGGGCACAGGAGGCTCCCGAGGGCACTTATCACAGAATATTCTGAGTTTGAAGGGTCCAASTCTTGGCCTGCACAGGAATCCTCAAGGATTATACATCTGTGCCTGAGAGTGTTGTACAAATGCTTCTTGAACTCAACCAGTCTTGGTAGTGTGACCACTTCTTTGGGGAGCCTGTRCCAGTACCCACCACAACCTTTTTCTAATATCCACCCTCAACTCTCCCTGACACTTCAGGCCATTTCTTCGGGTCCTGCCACTGACTGCCAGAGAGAAGAGATCAGTGCCTGCCTCTCCATTTCCCCTGTCGAGGAAGTTGCATATAACGATGAGGATGGTACCCAGCGCCAGCTGTGACCCAGATGTGTTGCTGGTTCCAGGGCAATCAGCCTTTTTWCGGACTGGCAGCGCTGGCCGTGTAAGGTTGCCGGTGGCCAGGCAGGATGGCCCTAGGGCCGAGGCAGTGGCCAGACGGGACACCCCGAGCCCGGGTCGCTCGCAGGCAGCGGCGCAGATGGGCGCCGGGCCCCACCGGCAGCCGTGTCCCCTTTACGGCGGCGCGGCCGCGGGGCGGGGCGCGGGCGG